>NW_022631004.1:29970922-30021985 GCF_010015895.1 Lontra canadensis | reverse complement strand
CTTTTTAAAATCTGAAGGGATGAAGTTCCTTCCATAAAAACAACATTCTAAAGTAAAGTAAATGCCTTGTCTTAAGCATTTAAGCATTTTCAAAGGGTATGTCTTACCAAACTACTCTGAGTAGCAAACCTAGCAAAGATTTAGAAACTTTCAACATGAAAGGGCTTGTAAAAGAGAACATACTTGGGCAATGCCTGCAGAGATACCAGAATGCCTGTTTTGCTCACATTGACTAATGTAAATAAAATGTATGAACTGGATATCTGTATGAATATATCTGAGCAATAGTTACTTTTTTTGATTTCATCTGAAAATTTTATGAACTTAAATGACTGTCTTTATGTCTTAATTTTTTTTTAATTTAAATTAGAGTCAGTTGGGTGCCTAGGCAGCTCTGTCAGATAAGCATCTGCCTTTGGCTCTGGTCATGATCCCAGGGTTCTGGGATCAAGCTGCACATTGGGCTCACTGTTTATCAGGGAGTCTGCTTCTCCCTTTCCTTCTGCCCCTCCTCCCACTCGTGCTCTCTCTTTCTCTCTATCTCTCTCACAAAAATAAATAAAATCTTCTAAAAATAAAAATAAAAAATAAATTACAGTTAATGTACAGTGTAATATTAGTTTCAGGTATACAGTTTAATGATTCAACACTTCCATACAACACCTGGTGCTCACCACAATATGCGCATTCCTTATTCCTCATCATCCATCCAAAGTATCCCCACCACTACCTGGGACAAAGCCAGCTCCTTTGTACCTGGAAAGATGTTTCCGTGACTGCTACTACTCAGGGATGTGCTCCAAAAAGAGGGAATAATTTCCCCTCTATGTGTTCCAGGCATTCTTCAATCAATTTTACCATGCTATCTACCCCTGGGTTGTGTGCTTGCCTTCTCCAGGAACAGAGCAGTGCTTTCAAGGCTCTATCCCAGTCAAGCCTGCTGACCTTTAAAACTCCATGCTTTAAGGCCCCCTGGTCGGGGTTCTACCAAGATGGCAGAAGAGGGTGGTACTCCATTTCAACCAGTCCCCTGAATTTAGCTAGAAATCTACCAAGCCACTGTGAGCACCCATGAAATCAACCTGAGATGTAAGATTGTACATGTTTGGATCTCTATGGGAGCAGAAAATCATCAGTTGAGAGGAACAAAAGAAAGAGTTGGGTTTGCACAGACAGATATCAGATGAAAAACAGAAGAGGGAGGGAGCCACCAGAAGCTAGCCACTGGAAAGTAATACCCCAGTTCAAATACACCCTGTGTTTGGGGGCCAGCAATAGCTTGGAGACCAGTGGCTGTGAGATGGGAAGGGACTGATAACAACACTCAAACAGAACAAAGGGGCTTTAGGAACAATCACTGGGACTGGACAGCCACAGGTGCAGAACTGTGGACCAGCCATAATCGCCCGCTGTGCACACCGGAGAGGACACAGGAAATACTTGAGTCAGCAATCCCTGGGGCTGCAAGCTGCAGCCACCACAGCCACCACTGCCACCTCTGTCTCTGCAGCTGCAGCTGAGAGGACCCACCTTGGTCTGGAGCCCATGGTCCCAGGAACAGCAGGCGCTGAGGACAGGCTCACCAGGACTGGTACGACTCATGGTTTTGGTGGCAGATGGGCACAGAGACAAGCAGGAGCCTTGACCAACAATTGAGAGGGTCACTAGAGGTGCACACCGCCTGTGGGAGGCTGTGGTATTCAATGGAGCTTGAAAGGGGCATTCTGTGTGTTCTGGATGATTCAGAGAAGAGCAGACTATGGCTTATCTCTGAGTCTCCCTGCAGACAGTTTACTTTGCTCTGACCCTCCAAAAAGGACCTTTGGAGGTCTTCTGAACCTCCAAAACAAAGGTTACTTTGCTTTGACCCTGCAAAGAGCTGCCAGAGAACAAAAAACCTAAAAAGTAACTCCGCCCAAGCAAGACTGACTGAAAATCAATGTGGCAGGCCCCTTCCCCAGAAGACAAGCTGAAAGAACAAGACTACAACAACCACAGGGTCCCCATAAAACTGTAAAACCCCAACACCGGGGGAAAACAGTATATTAAGCCCCTGGTATTGCCTCACAGCCTGTATATTTCTGAGATACAACTCTTGTTCATCTTTTTAAAGTTCTTTCTCATGACTCTTTTTCTTTGTTATTGTTGTTTTACCTGCTTATCATTTCAACTAGATGTTTAATATAACATATGCCAAGTAAATTTTTTTAAGATTGCATTTATTTATTTGACACAGAGAGAGAGGGAGAGGGAACACAAGCAGGGGGAGTAGGAGTGGGAGAAGCAGGCTCCCCGCCAAGCAGGGAGCCCAATGTGGGACTCAATCCCAGGACCCCCAGGATCATGACCTGAGCCGAAGGCAGATGCTTAATGACTGAGCCACCCAGGTGGCCCACCATAGTAACTTTTTAACTTGAATTTTTCATGTACTTTTATAAACTTTTTCTTTGTTCTTATATATGTGGACATAAGCTCCAATGTCGTCCTTTTTTGCCCTATTCAATACTGCCTTTAGATATATACCAGTTTTAATTTCCCTGTACCTCTGGGAAGTTGAGTACTCTAACAAAGATAACAAAATATACCAAAGAAGAACTGAAATACCCTTCCTCACAAAAACTGAAGGATTATAACCACCTTCCAGTCACCCCCTAATTTATGTATATATGCATGTATTTATGTATTAATTCTGTCCTTTTGTTTGTTTTTCTTTTGTACTTTATAAATATTACTCTTGGGGTTAATTTTGGCTGGGTTTCCTTTTCTTTAAAAAAAAACATTATTTATTTATTTGACACACACAGAGAGAGCACAAGCAGATGGAGTAGCAGGCAGAGGGAGAGGGAGAAACAGGCTCCCTGCTGAGCAAGGAGCCCAAAACGGGACTTGATCCCAGGACCCTGGGATCATGACCTGAGCTGAAGGCAGTTGCTTAACCAAATGAGCCACCCAGGCATACCGTTTTTTTTGTGGGGTTTTTTTGTGTTTTTTTTTTTTTCTCTCTCTTTTTTTTCTTTTTGGTGGTGACTTGATTGCTCTGAAACTTCCCAGGGTGCATCTTGCTTGGATAGTGTTTGATATTTTTGGTTATACCTCCCCTCAACCAAAATTCAACAGAATTTGAATTTGACTAGGAGGAGGAACCCCCAACAAAGAAAAGACCGAGGAAATGGCCTCTCCAGAAAATCTAATTGATACAGGTCTAAGCAAGATGTCAGAAATAGACTTCAGGGTGGCAGTTAAGAAGACAATAGGCTGGATAAAACTGTTAATGGCAACATAGAATTCCTAAGGGCAAAAGTCAGAGTGGATTTAGTAGAAAGTAAAAATCTATCAATGAGTTACTATCTAATCTAGATACTCTAACTGGATAAATGAGACAGAAGAACGAATTAGTGATCTTGAAGACAAACAGAAAGAAAGATCAGGAGGAGGCCTAGAACAAACAGATTAAAATAAAAAAAAACAGAATTAGAGATATAAATAACACCATGAACCATTCTAATGTCAGACGTACTGTGATCCCTGAAGGGGTGGAGAGAGACAGAGAAGACTAGAAGATATATTTGACCAACTTTTAGCTGAACTTCCCTAATCTGCAGAATGAAACAATCATGTCTTAGTGGGAGAGAAGCACCCCCCAAGATCATGAGGGTAGACCAAAACCCAGACATGTAATACTAAAATGTGTAAATCTTAGAACCAAGGAAAACATTTTAGGGGTACTTGGGGGGAAGAGATTCCTTATGTACAGAAGAAGGAACGTCAGAATAACATCAGACCTGTGCACAGAGAACTGGCAAGCCATAAAGGGCTGGCAAGACATATACAGGGTACTAAATGAGAATAATATGCAGCCAAGCATTCTTTATCTGACAAGGCTGTCAATCAGAATGGATAGAGCGATAAGCAGCTTCCAGGACCAGCAAACACTGAAAGAATATATGACCACTAGGTCAGCCCTGCAAGAAATATTAAGGGGGTTCTATTTTAAAAAAAGAAAGAAAAAAAGACACCAAGATTGACACAGAACAGACATATACAGAGACAAACCATAGAAACAAGGACCTCATGGACAAAATGATGACAATAAAATCTTATCTGTTAATAATCATTCTCAATGGGAATGGCCTAAATGCTCCCATAAAACAGCACATGGCTGCAGATTGGATAAAAAGACAGGATCCATCCAT
Source organism: Lontra canadensis (assembly GCF_010015895.1). NCBI lineage: Eukaryota > Metazoa > Chordata > Mammalia > Carnivora > Mustelidae > Lontra > Lontra canadensis. Next base: position 30,017,792 of record NW_022631004.1, on the reverse strand, counting down.
ATACTTTCTGTAAGAGAATCATTTTGAATGGAAAGATAAATCCAGAATGAAAGTGGAGGGATGGAGAACTATCTTGTACGCCAATGGACCTCAAAAGAAAGCTGGGATAACAATTCTCGAATCAGACAAATTAGATTTTAGGCTAAAGACTGTATTCAGAGATAAAGAAAGACACCACATCATTTTTTTAAAAATATTTTATTATTTATTTATTTATTTATTTATTTGAAAGAGAGAGAGAGAGCAGAAGTAGGCAGAGCAGCAGGCAGAGGGAGAGGGAAAAGCAGGTTCTCTGCTGAGCAAGGAGCCCAATGCAGGGCTCAATCCCAGGACCCTGGGATCATGCCCTGAGCTGAAAGAGGCTACTTAACTGACTGAGCCACCCAGGCACCCCAACACTACATGATTCTTTTTTTATTATTAATCATTTTTATTAACATATGTATTATTTGCCCTAGTGGAACAGATCTGTGAATCGTCAGGCTTACACATTTCACAGCCCTCACCATATCACATATCCTCCCCAATGTCCATAACCCAAGAACCCTCTCCATACCCCACCTCCCCCAGCAACCCTCAGTTTGTTTTGTGAGATAAAAAGTCTCTTATGGTTTGTCTCCCTCCCACTTCATTTTTTCTTTCCCTACCCTCCCCCCAAACCCCCTGCCCTGTATCTCAAATTCCTCATATCAGGGAGATCATATGATAATTTTCTTTCACTGATTGTCTTATTTCACCCAGCGTAATACTCTCTAGTTCCATCCACATCATTGCAAGTGGCAAGATTTCATTTCTTTTGATGGCTGCATAGCATTTCATTCTATATATATACCACATCATCTTTATCCATTCTTCTGTTGATGGACATCTGGGTTCTTTCCATAGTTTGGCTATTAACACTACATCATTCTTAAAGTGTCTATCTAACAAGAAGATCTAACAATTGTACATATCTATGCCCCCAACATGGGAGCAACCAACTACATAAGCCAACTGTTAATCAAAATAAAGAGACATATGGATAATAATATGAGAATTGTTGGAGGCCTTAACACTCCACTCTCAGCAGCAGACAGAACATCAAAGCAGAAAATCAACAAAGAAACAAGAGCTTTAAATGACACACTAGACCACATGGACCTCATAGATAAATACAGAACATTCCACCTGATAACAACAGAATACTCATTCTTCTCAAACACACATGGAACATTCTCCAGAGCATATCACATACTGGGTCACAAATCAGGGTTCAACTGATACCAAAAGATTGAGATTATTCCCTGCATACTCCTAGACCACAATGCTCTGAAGCTGGAGCTCAAGCACAAGAAAAAATTTGGAAGGAATTCAAACACTTGGAAGCTAAAGACCACCTTGCTAAAGAATGTTGCATCAACCAGAAAATCAAAGAACTTAAACAATTTATGGAAACCAGTGAGAACAAAGACACATCAGTCCAAAAGCTATGGGTTATGGCAAACGTGGTTCTAAATGGGGGAAATACATAATGATCCAAAGCTCACTCAAAAAATTATAAAAATCCTGAACACAAACTCTACACCTTAAAGAACTGGAGAATCCACAATAAATTAAGCCTACCCATGCACAAGAAGGGAAATAATTAGGATTAGAGCAGAAATCAATGAATTAGAAACCAGAAATAGAGTAATTTCATTGATGTAACAAAACTGGAAACTGATTCATTGAAAGAATTAATAAGATTGATAAACCACTGGCCAGACTAATCCAAAAGAGAAAGGACACCAATTAATAAAATTATGAATGAGAGGGGAGAGATCACGACTAACACCAAGGAAATAGAAATAATCATCAGAAAGTGTTATCAACAGCTATATATCAATACCTTAAAAAAACTAGAATTCCCTGTGGAATTTTGCCAAACATTCAAAGAAAATATACTACCTATTCTAAAGCTGTTCCAAATTTTCCAGACTCTTTCTATGACACCAGCATCACCTTGATCCCCAAACCAGGAAAAAAAAAATATCAAAAAGGAGAATTTCAGACAAATATCCCTGATGAATATGGATGCCAAGATTCTCAACAAGATCCTAGCCAATAGGATCCAAGAGTACATTTAAAAGATTATCCAACATGACCAGGTGGGATTTATCCCTGGGATGTAAGGGAGGTTCAACATTTGCAAATATCAAAGTGATAGAAGAAATCAATAAGAGAAGAGAGGAGAACTACATGGTCCTCTCAACTGATGGAGAGAAAGCATTTGACACAGCATTCTTTCCTGATTAAAACTCTTCAGAGTATACAGATAGAGGGAACATTCCTCAACTTTCCAAAATCCATCAATGAAAAACCCACAGGGAATATCATTCTCAATGGGGAAAAGCTGAGAGCCTTTCCCTTAAGATTAAGAACACGACAAGGAGGCCCACTCTCACCACTATTATTCAACATAGTACTAGAAGTCCTAGCAACAGCAATCAGACAACAAAAAGAAATAAGATGAATTCGAATTGACAAAGAAAAAGTCAAACTCTTTCTCTTTGCAGACGACATGAAACTTCATGTGGAAAACCCAAAAGACTCCACCCCTAAACTGCTAGGACTCATACAGCAATGCAGAAATGTGGCAAGATGCAAAGTCAATGCACAGAAATCAATTGCTTTCTTATACACTAACAAAACTGTAGAAGCAGAAATTAGAGAATTGATTCCATTTACAATTATGCAAAAACAAAAACAAAAAAAAAATGTACAAAAAAAAGGAATAAATCTAACCAAAAAGTTAAAGGATCTATACTCTAGAAAACTACAGAACACTTATGAAAGAAATTGAGGAAGACAGAAAGAGATGGAAAAATTTTCCATACTCATGGATCAGAAGAATAAACATTGTGAAAATGTTTATGTTGCCCAGAGCCATCTACACTTTCAATGCCATCCCAATCAAAATACCACCAACATTTTTCAAAGACCTGGAACAAATAATCCTAAAATTTTTATGGAAATGAAAAAGACCGAAAGTTGCCAGGGGAATGTTGAAAAAGAAAACCAAAGCAGCAGGCATCACAATGACTGACTTCAAGCTATATTACAAAGCCGTAGTTATCAAGACAGTATGGTATTGGAACAAAAACAGACAAATAGATCAATGGAACAGAATAGAGATCCCAGAAATGGACACTCAATCTATGATCGCTAATCTTTGATAAAGCAGGAAAGAATATCCAATAGATAAAAAACAGTCTCTTTAACAAATGGTATTGGTGTGGGGCATAAACAATGAAAAAAATCAAATTAAAAAAACACACCAAAAAAATGGTGTTGGGAAGACGGCGGGGAAGTAGGAGGAGGCGCCTTTTCAACCTGTACCCTAAAGTGAGCTGATTGCCTACCAATAACCCATGAAATCAGCCTGAGATCAGAATTATACACATCTGGATCTCTACAGGAGCAGAAGACGCCAGTGGGCAGGTAAAGCAGAGTGGGAAAGGCAGACTGATATCCAAAGATAAACAAAAGGGGGAGGGAGCCACCAGAGGTGACCGGTTGGAAAGTAATACCCCTAATATGAGCGAGAGCGCCCTGTGTCTGGGGACCAGCATTAACTTGGAGACTGGTTGAAAGCACTCCAAAAGAGCAAAAGATCACGGGGAGGGGGGTGGAACTGTGGGAATCGGGGCAGCTAGGGACAGGGGCTTAAGTCCCCGGTCCCAGGACAGCCTCCCCTGTCGCTTAGCCAGAGAGAGTGCGGCGGAGAAAGCAGGTCTTGGTCACTGAGCCACCAGCGCGCCCAAGATTGCGTGGGTTCTGGCCCCTGTGAGGGGAAGGGAGCCACGTCGGACTGCAGAACGCTCGAACCCTGTTACAGAGCCTGAGATGCGCGCGCCCCTCATCCTCCCCTGAGAGAGGTACAAAGGCCCAGCTGGCGCTCTTTGACATGTGCCATTGTTTCAGAGCCTAAGACGCGCACCCCAGACTCTCCCCTGAAAGAGGTGCACGCAAGCCGCGCACTCTTAGACCCAGAAAGACCAGGCACTCCCAGCTCGGGCCAGCAGGAATATCTCAGTATGCAATCACTATTTGGAACCTCTCTGGCGGTCTGGAGCTGCCCAGACAGCTGCCACTGCTGCCCTGGTTTTGGGTACAAGCAAAAAGTCCTGCATCCCCAGGGACCTCGACTCGGAACCTGCTCTGCCAGCGGCCAAGGCGGGGATTTATATGGGCTCTGCAACACCCACAGAAGAACAGACTGAGGCTTCTCTCTGAGAGGGAGGTCAGGGTTCAGTTTGCTTTCCTCTAAACCTACAAAAAACATCAAAAGTAGTCAAGGCGAGAGGAAAAAAAAAAAAAAAAAAAGGTGAACAAACATAAAAACCTCCAGAGAACAAAAGCCTGAAAAAACCGGTTTCCTCAGAGCCCACCCCCTTGAGGGGGACATGAGGACTTACCTCAGGGAACATCATTGACTGAAAACAACATAGCAGGCCCCTCCCCCAGAAAACCAACCAGTAAAGAAAAAAAAAAAAAAAAAAGACTACAAGAGAACCACCACCACTACTTCATAGGACAACTTTTATTTTTAATTTGTTCCCACAATTCTGGCTCATTTTTTATAGATAATTTTTTAACCTATTTACCATCACAGCGAGCTGTCCAGTACATCAAATTCCATAATAACCTTCTAACCTGAACTTTTTGATACATACACCTGTGTTTTTCTTTTGTATTTCTATTTTTTTGAATTTTTTTTAAATTTTAGTTTAGTTTAGTCTAGTTTATTCCTTTCTTATTTTTATTTTCTAATATTCATATAGAGTTAAACTTCAAAGTAATCCCCTTTCCCCAATCAATACTACCCCTATAGGTAAACCAATTTTTAATCCCCCTTTAGCCTAGGAAAGTTGAGTCCTTTAACAAAGATATCAAGATACATCCAGGAAGAATCAAAACAACCTTCCTCGCCCACACTGAGAATTTATAACCACTCTCCCATCTTTTTCTTCCACCAGTGTTTCTGTGTTTTGTGTTTGTCCTGATAGTATATAAATCTTACACTTGCGGTTCTTTTCGACAAGGCTCTTCCTTTATTTGCATATATATAATTTTTTTTCTCTTGTTATATACTTTTATCAGTCTTTTTGTTTGTCTGTTTTTGTTTGTATACCTCATAAATCTTACCTTGGGGCCCATTTGGGCTGAACCTTCTCTTTCATCTTCCCTTTCGTTCCTCTCTCTCTCTCTCGTTTTTTTTTCTTTTTCCTTTCTTTTTTCTCTCAATTGGGTGGGGAATCCTGATTGCTCAGAAGTGTTCCAGGGTGCACCCAGACTGCACCACGGTCGATAAAACCAGCTACATCTGTTCAGTCATCTCTCACCAATATGACTAGGAGGAGGAATGCCCAACAGAAGAAAAATACAGAGGACGGACCCTCTGCAACAGAGCTAACTGCTATCAACATAGACATTATTTCGGAAAGAGAATTCAGGCTAACAATTATCCAGGCAATAGCTAAGTTGGAGAAAGCCATGGATGACCAAACGGAATTGATTAGGGCCAAGCTGAAAGCGACCAGACAGGATGTTCACAATGTTAGGGCAGAGCCAAAAGTTACCAGGGCTGAGGTTCACAATGCTCTCAATGAGTTCCAATCTAATCTAAATTCTCTCAAAGCTAGGGTAACTGAGACAGAAGATAGAATTAGTGATCTGGAGGACAAACAGATAGAGAGAAAGGATCAAGAGGAAGCCTGGAATAAACAGCTTAGAAACCATGAAAACAGAATCAGGGAAATAAATGACGCCATGAAACGTTCCAACGTCAGAACCATTGAAATCCCTGAAGGGGAGGAGAAAGAAAGAAATCTAGAAGATATAGTGGAACAAGTTCTTCATGAAAATTTTCCCAATCTCGTGACTGGAACCAGTGTTCATGTACTAGAGGCTGAACGGTCTCCACCCAAGATTATAGATTCCAGAAAAACATCAAGGCACCTGATAGTCAAATTGAGGAATCATAATTGTAGGTATAATCTCTTGAAAGCTCCAAGGGCAAAGAGGCTCCTTACTTACAGAGGAAAGCCCATCAGAATAACGTCAGACCTGTCCACAGAGACCTGGCAAGCCAGAAAGGGCTGGCAAGATATATTCAGGGCACTAAATGAGAAGAACATGTAGCCAAGAATACTTTATCCAGCAAGACTGACATTCAAAATGGATGGAGAGATAAAGAGTTTCCAAGACCGGCAAGGCTTAAAAGACTATGCAACCACCAAGCCGACACTGCAGGAAATATTAAGGGGGATGCTATAAAAGAGGAAAAATCCTAAGAATAACATTGAACAGAAATATAGAGACAATCTACAGAAAGAAAGACTTCAAAGGTAACACGATGTCAATAAAAACGTATCCATCAATAATCACTCTCAATGTGAATGGCCTAAATGCGCCCATAAAATGGCACAGGGTTGCAGACTGGATAAAACAACAGGACCCATCCATATGTTGTCTACAAGAGAGACCCATTTTGAACCTAAAGATACACCCAGACTGAAAGTGAAGGGATGGAGAAGCATCTTTCATGCCAATGGGCCTCAAAAGAAGGCTGGGGTAGCGATTCTCATATCAGATAAATTAGATTTTAAACTAAAGACTGTGGTCAGAGATACAGAAGGACACTACATAATTCTTAAAGGGACTATCCACCAAGATGATCTAACAATTGTAAATATCTATGCCCCCAATATGGGAGCAGCCAATTACATAAGAAAACTGTTAATGAAGATAAACAGTCATATTGATATGAATACATTAATAGTAGGAGATCTTAACACGCCTCTCAGAAATAGATCATTGAAGCAGAAAATCAATAAGAAACAAGAGCATTGAATGACAATTTGGATGAGATGGACCTCATAGATATATACAGAACATTCCACCCTAAAACAACAGAATACTCATTCTTCTCAAGTGCACATGGAACCTTCTCAAGAATAGACCACATACTGGGTCACAAATCAGGACTCAACTGATACTAAAAGACTGAGATTATTCCCTGCACATTCTCAGATCACAATGCTTTGAAACTGGAGCTCAATCACAAGGAAAAGTTCGGAAGGAACTCAAACACCTAGAAGCTAAAGACCACCTTGCTTAAGAATGCTTGGATAAACCAGGAGATCAAAGAAGAACTGAAACAATTCATGGAAACTAATAAGAATGAAGACATTTCGGTCCAAAACCTATGGGATACATCAAAGGCAGTCATAAGGGGGAAATACATAGCCATCCAACCCTCCCTCAAAAAAGAAGGAAAAATCCAGAATACACCAGTAGTCTCTACACCTTAAAGAACTGGAGAATCAACAACAAATCAAACCAACTCCAGACATAAGAAGGGAAATAATCAAGATTAGAGCTGAGATCAATGAGGTAGAAACCAGAGATACAGTAGAACGTATCAATGAAACTAGAAGCTGGTTTTTTGAAAGAATCAATAAGATTTATAAACCATTGGCCACAGTAATCCAAAAGAAAAGAGAGAAAGCCCAAATTCATAAAATTATGAATGAAAAGGGAGAGATCACAACTAAAGCCAAGGCAGTAGAAACAATCATCAGAAGTTATTATCAACAGTTATATGCCAATAAGCTAAGCAACCTAGATGAAATGGATGCATTCCTGGAAAAGTATAAACTCCCAAAATTGAACCAGGAAGAAATTGACAACCTGAAGAGACTAATATCTAGTAACGAGATTGAAGCAGTGATCATAAACCTCCCAAGAAACAAGAGCCCAGGACCTAAGGGGTTCCCTGGGTAAATCCAACAATCTTTTGAAGAAGAAATAACACCTATTCTCCTGAAGCTGTTTCAAAAAATTGAAGCAGGAGGTAAAGTTCCAGACTCTTTTTATGAAGCCAGCATAACCTTGGTCCCGAAACCAGGCAAAGACCCCACCGAAAAGGAGAATTTCAGACCAATATCCCTGATAAATATGGATGCTAATATTCTCAACAAGATCCTAGCCAATAGGATCCAACAGCACATTAAAAAGATTATCCATCATGACCAGGTGGGATTAATTCCTGGGTTACAAGGATGGTTCAACATTCGCAAACCAATCAATGTGATAGAACAAATTAGTAAGAGAAGAGAGAACAACCACATGGTCCTCTCAATTGATGCAGAAAAAGCATTTGACAAAATCCAGCATCCATTCCTGATTAAAATGCTTCAAAGCATAGGGATAGAGGGAACATTCCTGAACTTCATCAAGTCTATCTGTGAAAGACCCACAGCAATACCATCCTCAATGGGAAAAAAGCTTGCAACCTTCCCATTTAGATCAGGAAAACGACAAGGATGCCCACTCTCACCACTCTTGTTCAACATAGTATAAGAAGTCCTAGCAACAGCAATCAGACAACAAAGAGAAATAAAAGGTATCCAAATTGGCAATGAAGAAGTCAAACTCTCTCTCTTCGCAGATGACATGATTCTTTATATGGAAAACCCAAAAGACTCCACCCCCAAACTACTAGAACTCATACAGCAATTCAGTAACATGGCAGGATACAAAGTCAAAGTACAGAAATCAGTGGCTTTCTTACACACTAAAAATGAAAATACAGAAAGGGAAATTAGAGAATCGATTCATTTACTATAGTACCAAGAACCATAAGATACCTGGGAATCAACCAAACCAAAGAGGTAAAGGATCTGTACTCAAGGAACTACAGAACACTCATGAAAAAAATTGAAGAAGACACAAAAAGATGGAAGACCATTCCATGCTCTTGGATTGGAAGAATAAACATTGTTAAAATGTCTATACTGCCTAGAGCAATCTATACTTTTAATGCCATTCCGATCAATATTCCACCGGTATTCTTCAAAGAGCGGGAGCAAATAATCCAAAAATTTGTATGGAATCAGAAGAGACCCCGAATCGCTAAGGAAATGTTGAAAAACAAAAATAAAACTGGGGGCATCACGTTACCTGATTTCAAGCTTTACGACAAAGCTGTGATCACCAAGAAAGCATGGTACTGGCATAAAAACAGACACATAGACCAGTGGAACAGTGTAAAGAGCCCAGATATGGACCCTCAACTCTAGGTCAGTTAATCTTCGACAAAACAGGAAAAAATATACAGTGGAAAAATGATAGTCTCTTCAATAAATGGTGCTGGGAAAACTGGGCAGCTCTATGTAGAAAAATGAAATTTGACCATTCTCTTACACCGTACACAAAGATAAACTCAAAATGGATAAAAGACCTCAATGTGAGACAGGAATCCATCAGAATCCTAGAGGAGAACATAGGCAGTAATCTCTTCGATATCAGCCACAGCAACTTCTTTCAAGATATGGCTCCAAAGGCCAAGGAAACAAAAGTGAAAATAAACTTTTGGGACTTCATCAAAATCAAAAGCTTCTTCACAGCAAAGGAAACCGTCAAGAACACAAAGAGGCAACCCTCGGAATGGGAGAAGATATTTGCAAATGACAGTACAGACAAAAGATTGATATCCAGGATCTATAAAGAACTCCTCAAACTCAACACGCACAAAACAGATAATCATATCAAGAAATGGTCAGAACATATGAACAGACACTTCTCCAATGAAGTCATACAAATGGCTATCAGACACATGAAAAAAAGTTCACCATCACTAGCCATCACGGAGATTCAAATTAAACCCACATTGAGATATCACCTTACAGCAGTTAGAATGGCCAAAATTAGCAAGACAGGAAACCACATGTGTTGGAGGGGATGTGGAGGAAGGGGAACCCTCTTCCACTGTTGGTGGGAATGCAAGTTGGTGCAGCCTCTTTGTAGAACAGTGTGGAGATTACTTAAGAAATTAAAAATAGAGCTTCCCTATAACCCTGCCATTGCACTACTGGGTATTTACCCCAAAGATACAGATGTAGTGAAAAGAAGGGCCATCTGTACCCCAATGTTTATAGCAGCAATGGCCACGGTCGCCAAACTGTGGAAAGAACCAAGATGCCCTTCAACGGACGAATGGATAAGGAAGATGTGGTCCATATACACTATGGAGTATTATGCCTCCATCAGAAAGGATGAATACACAACTTATATAGCAACATGGACGGGACTGGAAACGATTATGCTGAGTGAAATAAGTCAAGCAGAGAGAGTCAATTATCATATGGTTTCACTTATTTGTGGAGCATAACAAATAGCACGGAGGACATGGGGAGTTAGGAGAAGGCAGTTGGGGGAATTGGAAGGGGAGGTGAACAATGAGAGACTATGGACTCTTAAAAACAATCTGAAGGGTTTGAAGAGGAGGGGGGGTGGGAGGTTGGGGGAACCAGGTGGTGGGTATTAGAGAGGGCATGGACTGCATGGAGCACTCGGTGTGGTACAAAAACAATGAATACTGTTATGCTGAAAATTAAAAAAAAAAAGATACTTTAAAACAAATGGTGTTGGAACAATTAGACAGACACATGCAGAATAATGGAATTGGACCACTCTCTTACACAATATACAAGGATAAATTCTAAATGGTTGAAAGACCTCAGTGTGAGACAGGAATCCACCAACATCCTAGAGGAGAACACAGGCTGCAATATCTTTGACTTTGGCCACAGCAACTTCTCATAAGGCCTGTCTCCGAATGCCATGGAAACAAATATAAAAATGAACTTTTGGGACTTCATCAAGATAAAATCTTCTGTACAGCAACAGTCAACAAAAGTAAAAGTCATCCTATACAACGGGAATGACATATAGGATAAATGTCATATCAGATAAAGGGCTATTCAAGATATACAAAGAAATTATCAAACTCAACACCCAAAAAAGAAATAATCCAGTCAAGAAATGGGCAGAAGACATGAACAGACACTTCTACAAAGTAGACATAAAAATGGTCAACAGATTTATGAAAAAAATGCTCCACATCACTTGTTGCCAGGAAATAAAAATCAAAACCACAGTGAGACACCAACTCATACCAGTTAGAATGGCTAAAATTAACAAAACAGGAAAGAATAGATGTTGGCAAGGATATGGAGAAAGGGGTATCCTCTTACACTGTTGGTGGGAATGCAAGCTGGTACAGCCAGTCTGGAAAATAGCATGGATGTTCCTCAGGAAGTTAAAAATAGAGCTAACCTATGACCCAGAAATTTCACTACAAGATATTTACCCCAAAGATACAAATGTAGTGAAAACATTGCACCCCAATGTTCAAGGCAGCAATGTCCACAATAGCCAAAATGTGGAAGGAGCCAAGGTCCTTCCACAGATGGATGGATAAAGAAGATGTTGCCCATATACACAATGGAATATTACTCAGCCATCAGAAAGGATGAATATCTACCATTTACATTGACATGAATGAAACTGGAGGGGATTATCCTAAGTGAAATAAATCAATCAGAGAAAGACAATTACCATATGGTTTCACTTGTATGTGGAAAATATGGAATAGTGCAGAGGACTATACGGGAAGGGAGGGAAAATTGAATGGGAGGAGATCAGAGAGGGAGACAATCCATGAGAGACTCTGGACTCTGGGAAACAAGCTGAGAGTTAAAGTAGGGAAGGGGGTTGAGAGATGAGTAATCAGGTGATAGGTATTAAAGAGGTCATGTATTGTGATGTGCGCTGGGTGTTATATGCAACAAGTAAATCACTGAACACTACCTCAGAAACTAGTAATATGAATGTTGGCTAACTGAGCATAATGATAAAATTTAATTTAATTTAAAAAATAAAAAAAAGAACTGATGGGCCACAGATATAATTAAGGGTAATCATAGCATGTGGAAGGTTAGTCACAATCTGAGAGAGGGCAGGTTGGGCAGAGTTGAGGTCCTTCCTTAATGCAGAGTTGGTCTCCCAGGGCAGATGTTTTGAAACGGAACAATAGGCATTTTTGTGTGAAGACAAACACTGCCCATCCCCATCCCACCCAGGGATTATTGGGCAGTAGTAACCCTTGTCATTATCATCTGCACAGTTCTCTGCCTTCTACCAATGAGGAGAGATGAGATGTATTTCTCAGAAATTGTTACCTAAAAGAAAGTAAGAGAATCATATCGGAGACTGACAAATTAGTTGTTTCAGAGCTACAAGGATTAGGCTGGTCATGATTGCAAAGCCAAGTAGAGGCCTTTATGCTTAATGAAAGCAAAAAAAAAAAAAAAATGGGTCCTACCACAAAATCTGATCTAAGAATGTTATGATGGAAGTGGTGGAACCAGGCCAATCAGCTACTATTAGCTGAATGAGCTTTCTGAAAATAGCCTGCTAGCTCAGAGTTTATTGCAAGGTCACCATTTATCCATTAGGATTTCTATGGTTGGTTTGCTTCTTTGTTTGTTTATTCGATGTTATGCTAGTCACTAGACAGTACGTCATTACTTTTTGATGCAATGTTCAAGAGTCGTTGTTTACATATAACACCCAGTGCTCCATGGAATACATGCCCTCCTTAATACCCATCACCAGGCCAATCCATCCTCCAACCCCACTACCCTCTAAAATTCTCAGTTTGCTTCTCAGATTTCACAGTCTCTCGTTCATCTCCAGCTCCGATCCCTGCCCCCTTCTATTTTCCTTCCTTCTTATAATGTCCTCCATATATCCCACAAGTAAGTGAAATCCTATGATACTTGGCTTTCTCTACTTGAATTATTTCACTCAGCATAATCTCTTACAGTCCCGTCCATGTTGATACAAAAGTTGGGTATTCATCCTTTCTGATGGAGGCATAATACTCTGTAGTGTATATGGACCATATCTTCCTTATTCATTTGTCCAATGAATGATATCTTGTTTTTTTCCACATTTTGGCGACTGTGCCCATTGCTGCTATGAACATTGGGGTACAGGTGGCCTTCTTTTCACTACATCTGTATCTTTGGGGTAAACACCCAGTAGTGCAATTGCAGGGTCATGGGGAAGCTCCATATTTAATTTCTTAAGGAATCTCCACACTGTTTACCAAAGTGGTTGCACCAACTTGCATTCCCACTAACTGTGTAAGAGGGTTCCCCTTTCTCACATCCTCTCAAACACACGTGGTTTACTGTCTTGCTAATTTTGGCCATACTAACTGGTTTAAGGTGGTGTCTCAATGTGGATTTGATTTTAATCTCCCTGATGGCTAGTGATGATGAACATTTTTTTCATGTGTCTGTTAGCCGTTTGTGTGTCTTCATTGCAGAAGTGTCTGTTCATATCTTCTGCCCATTTTTTGACAAAAATTATCTGTTTTGAGTGTGTTGAGTTTGAGGAGTTTTTTTATAGATCCTGGATATCAGCCCTTTGTCTGTATTGTCATTTGTGAGTATTTTCTCCCACTCCCTGGGTTGCCTCTGAGTTTGGTTCACTGTTTCCTTTGCTGTGCAGAAGCTTTTGATCTTGATGAAGTCCCAAAAGTTCATTTTCATTTGTTTCCTTTGGCTTTGGAGACATGTCTCAAAAGAAGTTGCTGTGCCTGATGTTGAAGAGCTTACTGCCTATGTTCTCCTCTAGTCTTCTGATGGATTGCTGCCTCACGTTGAGGTCTTTTTTTATTTTTTATTTTTTAGATTTTATGTATTTATTTGAGAGAGATCACAAGTAGGCAGAGAGAGAGGAGGAAGCAGGCTCCCTACTGACCAGAGAGCCTGATGCAGGGCTCGATCTCAGGACCCTGGATCATTACCTGAGCTGAAGGCTGAGGATTTAACCCATTGAGCCACGCAGGCACCCAAACATTGAGGTCGTTTATCCATTTCGAGTTTATCTTTGTGTATGGTGTAAGAGAATGGTCGAGTTTCATTCTTCTACACACAGCTGTTCAATTTTCCCAGCACCATTTTTTGAAGAGATTGTCTTTTTTCCACTGTATATTTTTTCCTGCTTCATCAAAGATTATTCGACCATAAAGCTGAGAGTTCATATCTGGGCTCTCTACTCTGTTCCACTGGTTTATGTGTCTGTTTCTATGCCAGTACCATGCTGTATTGGTGATCACAGCTTTGTAGTAAATCTTGAAATCAGGCAACATGATGCTCCCATATTTGTTTTTCTTTTTCAGTAGTTCCTTAGCAATTCCGGGTCTCTTCTGATTCCACACAAATTTTAGGATTGTTGGCTCTAGCTCCTTGAAAAATGCCGGGGAATTTTGATCAGAATGGTATTGAAAGTATAGATTGCTCTAGGCAGTATAGACATTTTAACAATGTTTATTTTTCTGATCCATAAGCATGGAATGGTCTTCCATCTTTTTGTGTCTTCTTCAATTTCTTTCATGAGTGTTCTGTAGTTCCCCAAGTACAGATCCTTTGCCTCTTTGGTTAGGTTTATTCCCAGGTATCTTATGATTCTTGGTACTATAGTAAATGGAATCGATACTCTAATTTCCCTTTCTGTATTTTCATTGTTAGTGTATAAGAAAGCAAACTGATTTCTGTACCTTGATTTTGTATCCTGCCACATTACTGAATTCCTGTATGAGTTCTAGTAGTTTGGGGGTGGAGTCCTTTGGGTTTTCCATACAAAGTATCATGTCACCTGTGAAGAGAGTTTGACTTCTTCATTGCCAATTTGAATACATTTTATTTCTCTTTGTTTTCTGATTGCTTTTGCTAGGACTTCTAATACTATGTTGAACAAGAGTGGTGAGAGTGGGCATCCTTCTCGTGTTCCTGATCTCAAAGGGAAGGCTGTGAGCTTTTTCCCATCGAGGATGATATTTTCTGTGGGTTTTTCATAGATAGATTTTATGAAGTTCAGGAATGTTTCCTCTATCCTTATACTTTGAAGTATTTTTATCAGGAATCGATGCTGGATTTTGTCAAATGCTTTTTCTGCATCGAGAGGACCATATGGCTCTTCTCTCTTCTCTTATTGATATGTTCTGTCACATTGATTGATTTACGAATGTTAAACCACACTTGCAATCCAGGGATAAATCCCACCTGGTCATGGTGGATAATTTTTTAATGTGATGTTTGATTCTATTAGCTAGGATCTTGTTGAGAATCTTAGCATCCATATTCATCATGGATATTGGCCTGAAATTCTCCTTTTTGTTGGGGTCTCTGCCTGGTTTGGGGATCAGGGTAATGCTGGCTTTATAAAAAGAGTCTGGAAGTTTTCCTTCTGTTTCTATTTTTTGAGACAGCTTCAGGAGAATAGGTATTATTTCTTCTTTGAAAGTTTGGTAGAATTCCCCTAGGGAATCCGTCAGGTCCTGGGCTCTTGTTTTTTAGGAGGTTTTTGATCACTGCTTCAATCTCGTTGGTAGATATTGGTCTCTTCATGTTGACAATTTCTTCCTGATTCAGTTTTGGAAGTTCATAGGTTTACAAGAATGCATCCATTTCGTCTAGGTTGCTTAACTTATTGGAATATAATTATTGATAATAATTTCTAATGATTTTTTTCTATTTCCTTGGTGTTAGTCATGACCTCTCCCTTTTTCTTCATAATTTTATTAATTTGGGCTTTCTCTCTTTTCTTTTCGATTAGTGTGGCCAATGGTTTATCCATCTTATTGATTCTTTCAAAAAACAAGCTTCTAGTTTCATTGATGCATTCTCCCTTCTTGTGTGTGGAGTTGGTTTAATTTGTTGTTGCTTCTCCAGTTCTTTAATGTGTATTCTGGATTTTTCCATTTTTTTGAGGGAGGCTTGGATGACTATGTATTTCCCCCTCAGGACCGTCTTTGCTGTATCCCATAGATTTTGGACCTCAGTGTCTTCATTATCATTGGTTTCCATGTTCTTCTTTGATGTCCCGGTTGATCCGAGCTTTCTTAGGCAAGGTGGTGTTTAGCTTCCAGGTGTTTGAATTCCTTCCAAACTTTTTCTTGTGGTTGAGCTCCAGTTTCAAAGCATTGTGATCTGAGAATATGCAGGGAATAATATCCATCTTTTGGTACCACTTGAGCCCTGATTTGTGACCCAGTATGTGATCTATTCTTGAGAAGGTTCTATGTACACTTGAGAAGTATGAGTATTCTGTTGTTTTAGGGTGGAATGCTATGTATATATCTATGAGGTCCATCTGGTCCAATGTGTCATTCAATGCTCTTGTTTCTTTATTGATTTTCTGCTTGGATGGTCTGTCTATTACTGAGAGTGGCATGTTAAGATCCCCTACTATTAATGTAGTCATATCAATATGACTCTTTATCTTGATTAACAGTTGTCTTATGTAATTGGCTGCTCCCATATTGGGGTATAAATATTTACACTTGTTAGATCTTCTTGGTGGATAGGCTCTTTAATAACGATGTAGTGTCCTTCTGTACCCCTAACTACAGTCTTTAGTTTAAAATCTAATTTATCTGATATAAGAATCTCTACCCCAGCCATCTTTTGAGGCCCATTGCCATAAAAGATGCTTCTCCCTTCACTTTCAGTCTGGATGTATCCTTAGGTCCAAAATGGGTCTCTTGTAGACAATATATGGATGGGTCCTGTCATTTTATCCATTCTGCAACCCTGTGCCATTTTATGGGTGTATTTAGGCCATTCACGTTGAGAGTGATTATTGAGAGATACGTTTTTATTGACATTGTGTTACCTGTCATTGTTTTGTTTTGAAGTCTTTGTTTCTATAGTTTGTCTCCATATATTTCTCTTCAATGATATTCTTGGTTTTTTTTTCCCTTTTTTATAGAACCCCCTTAATGTTTCTTGTAGGGTTAGTGGTCAAGTGCTCTTTTAAAACTTGCCCATCTTGGAAGCTCTTTATCTCTCCATCCATTTTGAATGTCAACCTTGCTGGATAAAGCATTCTTGGCTGCATGCTCTTCTCATTTAGTGCCCTGAATACATCTTGCCAGCCCTTTCTGGCTTGCCAGGTTTCTGAGGACAGGTCTGAAATTATTTTGATAGGCTTTCCTCTGTATGTAAGGAATCTCTTCCCCCTAGCTGCTTTCAAGAGCTCCTGTCTAAAATTATGATTCATCATTTCACAATCACGGGTCTCGAGGTCTTTCTAGATTCTATGATCTTGGGGGCATACCTTTCTGCCTCTAGGACACGAACGCTGGTTCAATTTGCCAGATTGGGAAAATTTTCATGGAGAATTTCTTCAGGTGTATCCTCTAATCTTCTTTCTTTCTCCTCCCCCTCAGGGATTCCAATAATTCTGACATTGGAACACTTCATGGCATCATTTATTTCCCTAATTCTGTTTACATGGCTTTTGAGTGTTTGTTCCAGGCCTCCTCCTTATCCTTTTTCTCTATCAGTTTGTCCTCCAGATCACTAACTCTATCTTCTGCCTCAGTTACCCTAGCTTTTCGAGAATTTAGATTATATTGGAACTCATTGAGAGCATTGTTAACATCATCCATGTTGGCTTTCACTTCTGACCTAACCAATTCCATTTTGTCATTAAAGGCTTTCTTCAACTTAGACATTGCCTGGATAATTGTTAGCCTGAATTCCCCTTCTGACATCCTGTTTATGTCCATATCCAATAGCTCTGATGGAGAGGGCCCAGTCTCTGAATTTTTCCTCTATTGGGCATTCCTCCTCCTAGTCATTTTGGTGAGAGATGGCTGAAGGGATGTGTAGCTGAATGTATCAATTGTGGTGCAGGCAAGGTATACTCTGGAATGCCTCTGAGCAATCGGGATTCCCCACCAAAAAGAAAGAAAAAAGAAAGAAGGGGGGGGGATAAAGAAAAAAGGAAAAAAGGAAAGAGAATACCCAGCCCAAATGGGCCCCAGAGGTAAGATATATAAAGTATAAAAACAAAAACAGACAAACAAAAAGATTGACCAAAGTAAATGACAAGGAAAAAAGAAAAAGAAAAACCCAGCCAAAATGAACTGGTAATTAATCTGAATAAATCTGGTAGATTTATATACTGCCAGAACAAAAGCAAATACACAGAAATACTGACAGAAGAAAAAGATGGGAGGGTGGTTATAAATTTTCAGTGCGGGCAAGGAAGGTTATTTTGATTCTTCCTGGATGTGTCTTGATATCTTTGTTAAAGGACTCAACTTTTCTGAGATATAGGGGTTTAAAACTGGTTTGTATATAGGGATAGCATTGATTGGGGAAAAGAGATTACCTTGAAGCTCATTTCTATATAAATATTTTTAAAATAAAATAAAATAATAAAAATAGAAAAAATAGAAAAGCAAAAGAAAAACACAAGCATATGTTTATGTATCAAAAAAGATCAAGGGGCACCTGGGTGGCTCAGTGGGTTAAAGCCTCTGCTTTCGGCTTGACTTGAGGGTCATGATCCCAGAGTCCTGGGATCAAGCCCCACATTGGGCTCTCTGCTCAGCAGGGAGTCTGCTTCCTCCTCTCTCTCTGCGTACTTGTGATCTCTGTCAAATAAATAAAATCTTTAAAAAAGTTCAAGTTAAAAGGTTATTATGGAATTTGTTGTACTGAACATCTCATTGTGATGGTAAATAGGTTTAAAATTATTTTAAAAATTGAAAAGAATGAGAATAGTGGGAACAAATTAAAAATAGAAGTTGTATCTATGAACGTAGTGGTGGCTGTGCTCTTGTTTATTGTTTTTTTTTCTTTTTTTTTTTTTTTTTGGCTGGCTCTCTGTGGGGAGGGGCCTGCTGCATAGTGTTTCAGGTAGTCTATCTAGAGTTGAGACCTCCTGCTCACTATCAATGGGCTGGGCTCTGAGGAAACTGGTTTTACAGGCTTTTGTTCTCTGAAAGTTTTTTTTTCTCCCCTTGGCGACTTTTGGTGGTTCTTTGGAGGTTTAGAGGAAAGCAAAATGCACCCAGACCTCTATCTCAGAGAGAAGCCTCAGTTGGTTCCCCTCTGGTTGCTCCAGAGCACATAAATCCCCCCTATGCCGCCCACAGAGCACGTCCCCAGTCAGGGTCTCTGTGGTCACAAGAATTCCCACTTTTACCCAAAACCATGAGAAGTACTAGTCCAGAGAGCTGGCTTCCAGTGGCTGCCTCCTCCACGGCTCTCTGGGCAGTTCCAGACTGTGGGAAAGGTCCCAACCAGAGATAGCACACTGAGATTTTCACGCTGGCCTGGGCTGGGAGTGTTCAGAATCTCCCGGTCCTAGAGAGCACCAGCTAGTGCCTGCAGGGACCTCTCTCAGGGGAGGGTTTGGAGCATGCATGCAGAGTGAAAAATGCTGTGTTTCTAGAGAGCACATGTTGGCATCCACACCAGACTCTCAATTCGTGCCACCACCCAGATGCTATTACATGCTATTACAGGGACCAAGGCCTGGCTTCTTCTCTGCACCCCCTGGCTCAGTGCCAGCAGTGACTGTCCTGGGTCCGTGGGGTTAAGCCCCTGTCCCTAACCGCCCAATTCCACCAATTTCCCCTTAAGATCTTTTGCTCTTTTCTTTTTATTTTTTTAAAGATTTTTTTTTATTTGACAGACAGAGATCACAAGTAGGCAGAGAAGCAGACAGAGATAGAGAGGCCAAAGTAAGCTCCACGCTGAGCAGAGAGCCCAATGAAGGGCTCGATCCTAGGACCCTGGGATCATTACCTGAGCTGAAGGCAGAGGCTCTAAACCACTGAGCCACCCAGGAACCCCAGATCTTTTGCTCTTTTTCAGTGCTTTCAACCAGACTCCAAGTTAATGCTGGTCCCCAATCACAGGGCACTCTCATATTGGGATATTATTTTCCAATGAGTCACTTCTGGTGGCTCCCTCCTCTTTTGTTTATCTTCTGATACCAGTCTGATGATCCCACTCCACTTTACCTGTCCACTGGTGTCTTCTGCCCATGTAGAGATCCAGAAGTGTATAACTCTAATCTCAGGCTGATTTCATGGGTGATCAGAATTCTTTGGTAAATAATAAGCTCACTTTAGGGGCCAGTTGAAATAGCGTCTCTTACTTCTCTGACATCTTGTCTTCACCCCCTAATCTTAATTTTTGAGATGATTTTCAATTTCTTTCCTGAGTCTGGTCAACTCATTCCTTCCTATTTTGGGGAAAGTTTTTTTTTTTTTTTTTTTTTGGATTTTCAAGTTTGTTGGAACATATTGAGATTTTTTTTATCATGTCTTCAAAAAATATTTCAAGGATATCTGTGACATTTGATATTGGTTGAGAGGTCTTGCTATTTTGGCAGGTGTGGAAGGGACTGAACAATTTTTATCAGATTCTCATGTTTTGTTTTCTTTTTATATGCATATATAAAAACTGCCAGTTTCTGTTGTTTGAAATGCATTTTTTTTCTAGACCAGCAATATAAGATTATTTTTTTAAAGCCAAGAATAAGAAGTTTGCATTGCTTATTAGTTTTCTTAACTCAAGTTTATTGTCTTTTCTTGAAGTAGAGGGTTCAGTTTCTTTAATAAATAATCTCTTTTGGAAAAGATGGTCTTAACTGATTTTGTGATTTCCTTTTGCTTCTATACAATCCTTAATTGCTACCACATCCTTCATCCTATCCCTTCACAGCAAAGCCTTCACTTCTAACTTGTATGCTCTTCTCCCAGAAGTGATACTTCCCCTCAATTGCCATCTCAAATTCTGAACAGTTTCAAGTCCTTTCTTTCCAAGTCCTTTTAGCCACTTCCCTGCTCTACCAGGTCTCAGAACTGTTCTCAGAATTTCTTCTATTAGAGTGGGATTCCATCTCCCTGGGCATGATTCTTATCTGTACCAGTCAGTCTCCCACTATTCTCTTTCATTTTCTGTGTGGTTTCTCTCTGGTTCTCTACTTCTGTATGAACTCTAGGGCTGTCTCAATTTGTTTCAGATATTTCTTTACCTATTTACATGCAAATTAAAGTTATAGTATTCTTTTATCCCATAGAGAGAAACATACTGTAGGCACTTTTTTTTCTGAAACAGCTTTTTATTAAACAGCAAAGCAAAATTGCAACACAATTTTAAGTGTTCGTAGATTAGGTCACAAAAGGGATGCAAAATATTTGCAGTGAAACTATTATATTTATACAGCTAAAGTCATTCATTGACTCATACACCAATACAAACATAAGATTATTCCAGGATTAAAAGTAGCATTAAATGTAGGCATTTTTAAAAGGGTAGTTTTCCTTGAATTTCCTTGGGATTTGTATGGTTTTTGTAGGATGTGTGTTATATTCTAATTCAGAGTGCTGTCATTATGCCATGGAACCAGGAAGTCTCTCTACCTCCAATTCTTCATTTTTTTTTTAAATGTCATATCCTTTACATTAAAATAAGATGTCTGAAATTCACCTCTCCATTTTATTTTCAGAATTAAATAAGGTAACACATGTAGAATTCCTAACCTAATATATGGCACAAAGTATTTTAGTTGTTATGTTGTTATTCTGATGCACACTGTGAGTCTTCCCCACATTGGATGCTTTTACTGGATCCTCATGCATCAAGAATACCCAGGGAGGGAGACACTGATTTATAGCTCTAGATCTTCTCTTAGAAGCATGTGCTAACCCTGCTTTTCTTCCCAAATTCAACTTGAGTTTGACAAGTAGTCATTTTTGCCATTTCTAGAATTCTAAAAATAATTCTGTTATTTTTCCATTGAGGATAAATGCTTCTTCAAAAACAAATAATCATAAAAACAGCTGGACTGGTAATGAATACAAATGCTTTGTGAGTCCCAGAAGGAGGACTGGAATGGTGACTCTGCCTCTCACTCTGCCTGAACTTCCTGCATTGGTTCCTGTTCCATCTGGTATTTATAAGACTTACTTTTCCAAACTGAGCTGTTTAATCTTTCTTTCACTTTACATTTTCCCTCTTCCTTTTTCTGAACCTTCCCATCCTTATTGCTCTCTCTTTTTCCCAACATACCCGCTATCCTCTCTTACATCCTCAATCACAACTAGGTGATTGCTCTCCAGAGTGTCACTTGAACAAGTAGTTTATATTTAGAATATCCCTCCACCCAAATTGGAATTAAATACACGCACTAATTCAGTTTCCACTTCTTTTTCCAACTGAATTTACTAAGCCGTCACTGCCTCAGGTATAGACTATATAATATGTAATGCATTCTGGGTAAATGACTTACTTTGGATGGGGCACTGATAAAACAGTTGACCTTGAACCTCAAGACTTTAGTGAACAAGCTGGTTCTTAGATCACCCCATACATAAAGACATATCTTATGCAAAGGGCACCAGACATAAATACAGAATACTCAATTATTATTGCCTAGGAATTCTTGTAATCCATTCCAGTCTAACTTCCTGACCTTAGAATAAGAACTGTTCTTTGCATCTCTATTTTCCCACTACTCAAGAGAGAACCCAACATGCATAGAGTTCTTAGGTAATATAGTATGCTGAATAATGGCTCCCCGAAGATATCTAGGTCTTAATCCCTGGAACTGGTGAATGTTTCTTTACATATCAAAAAGGGAGTCTCAGATGTGATCAAGTTTAAGGATCTGAAGATGGGAGATTATAACTGGAATATCTGGATGGATCTACTATCGTCACTGGGATCTGTGTAAGAGGGAGGCAGGAGATCTGTGTAAGAGAAGAAGGAAGAAAGTGTCAATGTGTCAAGATGTGTAAAGATGTGTCAGTGGAAGCTAAAGGGTTGGAGCTGATGTGAAGAAAGGGTCACAAGCCAGGAAATGCAAGTAACCTCCAGAAGCTCAAGAAAGCAAGAAGACAGATTCTCCCCCAAGAGCTTCCAGAAGGAATGAGCCCTGCCAATTCCTTAACCCAAGCCCTTTGAAACTGATTTGGGTCTTTAGAGGTCCCCGAACTGTAAGAGAATACATTTTTGTGGTTTTAAACTACAAATTTTTGGTAATTTCTCACAGCACCACCAAGAAACTAATACAGGCAATGTTAGTTAACTTTTAAAAAAATGTATTTACTCTTCACATAACATTCAAATTCAGCAGTCTTAAGGGACTTGTCCAAGTTCACAAGGATGGTTATAGGCAAAGTTTTTATTAGAACTAGAATGACTATGTATCAGTTAACTTGATGCATAACAAATAAACCTGAACTTAGTGGTTTGAAACAATGAACATTGATTTAGTTAACAATTTTACAGATCACAAATTAAAGCTAGGCTCACCTGGGTAGTTTTTCTGATGTTCACTGAGCACATTCATGCATCTGCAGTCAGTTACCAGGTTATCTGGGGACTGGCTGATCTGTGATGGCTCATCTGGTTAGGATTTGTTTCTGCCCCACGTGATCTTATCAATCTCTAGAAGGTTCACTCAGGCATGTTCTCATGGCAGCTGGACAGAGCTCCAAAAGAAATAATGAAAATATGCAAGTTACGCTGGGGCCTGGGCTTGAAACTGGCACATCAATTCCATTATATTTTAACTGGCCAAAGCCAAGTCATAAGTAATTCCAGATTCAAGGAGGGAAAATAGATTCCTATTTTTGATGGAGAAGCTGAAATTCATATTGGAAAGGATGTTGATGAAGGAAGAAGTGATTGATTTTGCAATGTATTCCATCATATAATTTATATCTTAAATTGGGTCACTTCTGAGAATGAAAGGGTATGCTTTTAAGAATTACATCAAGAAAACAGATATAAACCAGTACTGTTCCAAGTGTTAGGGTATTAGGATCCTTATCTCCTGACTCCCAACCCAAGGTTCTTATGTCTTCAAACTGTGTTACCATACTGCTTTTATGATTTTTGGAGGAAGTCACAGAACTTGCAGAGGATAGACCTCAAATCTGAGTCCTAGCCAAAGATTGATGTGAATGATATTCCTGGTGTCTAGGTAAATAATTATGAAGAATTTTTTTTCCCATTTCTCTCTATAACCCAAGTGTCTTCTCCTTTAAAACTCTTCCCTGAGGCCTCTAGCACATCTCTGTGGTCATCAAAGAGTTATCATCAATAAAAATAACTGCTGCTCTCAGTTTGGCTCTTGATGTTAGATATTCAGTGTGTCTGTGTTTTTAATGTGAATGTACATTTTATAAATATAAAAATGTAAAGAAAATAATTTCTAGAGTTCCCAACTGAAGCTTTTCATTTAAGCATGAGTGTATAAAGCTTTCCTCTGTGAATCTGAATCCTGTCATGTATTCCTGTTGACTGGGCTGTAGGGAATCTGGCCTCCTTTTCTAATATTGTCAAGCCTTTCAAAGGTTTATTTCAAAACTTATTTTATTACTTGGTTTATAAAAAGGTTATTATTTGTTCAAGTAATATGGTATTTTTAAAAAGATTTTATTTATTTATTTAATAGAGAGAGATATCACAAGAAGGCAGAGAGGCAGGCAGAAGGGGAGGGGGAAGCAGGCTCCCCACCAAGTGGAGAGCCCAATGTGGGGCTCATTCCAGGATCCCAAGATCATAACAGGAACCACAAGCAGATGCTCAACCCATTGAGCCACCCAGGTGCCCCCAAATAATATGGTACTATTTTTTGAAGCAGAATTTCTCAAACAACTTTGGAAATATTCATACTATGGTGTGAAGTCATGAGCAGGGGCATTTTAGAACTTATCTGAAAACCTAGAAATCCGAGGGGAGGGGCAAGATGGCAATGGACTTAAGGAACCCTATTTCAACTGGTCCCCTGAATTCAGCTGAATATCTGCCAGACCACGCTGAACACCCATGAAATCAGCCTGACATGTAAGAAGAAATATCAGGGCCTATACCAACAGAATATCTCCAGCATCCTATTTTGAGTATGAAGCAGGGAGCAGCAATTCTTCAGACAGATATCAGAAAATAAAAAGAAGGGGGAAGGAGCTGCCATAAGCTCTGGTGCTGGGAAGGTGAAATAACACAGGAGTGGAAAAGTGTCCCACACTCGGGCTGGGACACAGACTTGCAGACTGGTAGCCACTAGGAAAGGACTTTAGGACAGCCTCCCTGGCTGAAACCTGGAGCTGTGTGGGCACACATGTAAACTGGAGGTGGCTGGCAGTTTTAGAAGCACAAAGGGCAGAGATGTGCTTGGTCTGGAAGTGAAGGTTGGGAGTATTACTGTGGAGAGCACAGAACCAGGTTTTTGTGGGTTTTAGCAGCACAGACAAAAATGGAGTCATTGTGGCCTGGAGGCCTTTCTGAAGAACAGTTGTGATCTCTCTGCTCTGAGATAGAATTTTGGACACAGTCACTTCTGCTCTGACTCTTGGAAGGTACAGAGAAACCCAACATAGAAAGCCGCCAAAGAACAAAAGCCCCCCAAAGCCGGTTTTCATTGAGCCTATACCCCCTTACAGGGGGCAAGGAATTCTGCCCAAACAGGCTTGCCTGAGTAACAGGGTAGCAGGCACCTCCCCACAGAAGACAGGCTGAAAGAACAAGAGGCCAAGAACCTTAAAGTCCCTATAAAACACGTGCATCTTCCTTGATTTGTGGTCAATAGTTTGGACGTTTTACATTCCCTCAACCACGTCTCACCAGAATGACTAGGAGGAGGAACCCTCAACTGAGGAAAAATTCAGAGACTGTAACCTCTGCCACAGAACTAATGGATATGGACTTAATCAAGATGTCAGAAATAAACTTTAGGGTAACAGTTATGCAGACAACAGCTAGGTTGGAGAAAACCATTAATGGCAACATAGATTCTCTAAGGGCAGAAGTGAGAGGTGATCTGGCAGAACTTAAAAATGCTACCAGTGAGATTCAATCTAATCTAGATAGTCTAACAGCTAGGGTAAATGAGGCAGAAGATCTAATTAGTGATCTAGAAAACAAACTGATAGAAAAGAAAGATCAGCAAGAGGCCTAGAGCAAACAGGTTAGAAGCCATGAAAACAGAATTATAGAAATAAATGACACCATGGAACATTCCAGCGTCAGAGTTATTGGGATTGCTGAGGGGGTGAAGAGAGAGAGAGGACTAGAAGATATAGCTGAGCAAATCATAGCTGAAAATTTCCCCAATTTGGGAAATGAAACACACGTTCATGTCCTAGAGGCAGAGAGGACACCCCTGAAGATCGACGAGGGAAGAGTGACTCCCAGATATATGATAGTGAAACTCGTGACTCTGAAAATCAGAGAAAATATCTTAAGAGTAGCCAGGGCAAAGAGATTCTTTACATACAGTGGACAGAACATCAGAATAATGTCAGACCTGTCCACAGAAACCTGGCAAGCCAGAAAGGGCTGGCAAGACGTATTCAGGACACTAAATGAGAATAACATGCAGCCAAGAGTACTTTATCCAGCAAGGCAGTCATTTAGAATGGATGGAGAGATAAAGAGCTTCCAAGACCAGCAAAGACTAAAAGAATATGTGTCCACTAAGCCGGCCCTGCAAGAAATATTAAGGAGGATTCCCTAAAAGAAGAAAGACCCCAAGAGTAATAAAAAACAGAAATTTACAGAGACCATGTATAGAAACAAGGACCTCCCAGACAACATGATGACAATAAAAACATCTTTTTAATAATCATTCTCAATGTGAACTGCCTAAATGCTCCCATGAAATGGCACAGGAGAGCAGACTGGAGAAAAAGACAGGACCCGCCCATATGTTGTATACATGAGACTCATTTTGAACCTTAAGATATATCTGGGCTGATTGTGGAGGGATGGAGTACCATCTTTCATTCCAACGAACACCAAAAGAAAGCTGGGGTAGCAATTCTCATATCAAAAAAACTTGATTTTAAGCTAAAGACTGCAGTCAGAGATACAGAAGGACACTATACCATTCTTAAAGGGTCTATCCAACAATAAAATTGAACAATTGTAAATATCTATGCCCTCAACATGGGAGCAGCCAACTACATAGACCAACTGTTAACCAAAAAAGAAAAAAAAAAAGACACATATTAATAATAATAGGTTAATTGTAGGAGATTTTAACACTCAATTCTCAGCGACACACAGAACATCTAAGCAGAAAATCAACAAAGAAACAAGAACGTTGAATGACACACTCGACCACATGGACCTCATAGATATATGCAGAACATTCCACCTGATAACAACAGAGTACTCATTCTTCTCGAGCACACATGAAACTTTCCCCAGAATAGATCACATACTGGGTCACATATCAGGTCTCAACCAAAAGATTGAGATTATTCCCTGCATATTCTCAGCCGCAATGCTTTGAAACTGAAACTCAATCACAAGAAAAAATTTGGAAGGAATTCAAACACCTGGAAGCTAAAGACCATACCACTCAGGAATGTATGCATCAACCAGGGAATCAAAGATCTTAAACAATCCATGGAAACCAATGAGAACGAAGACACATCAGTCCAAAAGCTATGGGATGTGGCAAGGGCGGTCCTAAGGGGAAATACATAGCCATTCAAGGCTCACTCAAAGAAATAGAAAAATCCCGAATATACAAACTCTCTTTATACCTTAAAGAACTGGAGAATCAACAAAAAACTTAGCCTACCCCACTCACAAGAAGGGAAATAATTAAGATTAGAGCAGAAATAAATGAATTAGAAACCAGAGATATAGTTAGAGCACATCAACAAAACTAGAAGCCGGTTCTTTGAAATAATAAATAAGATCGATAAAAAACTGGCCAGACTAATCCAAGAGAAAAGAAAAAGGACCCTAATTAATAAAATTATGAATGAAAGCAGAGAGATCATGACTAACACAAAGGAAATAGAAGCAATCATCAGAAATTATTATCAACAGCTATACGCCAATATAGAAATGACTTTCATTTCTTAAGCAACCTAGAAGAAATGGATACATTCCTGGAAACCTATAAACTTCCAAGACTGCATCAGGAAGAAATTGACAACCTGAATAGACCAATCCCTAATAATGAGATTGAAGTGGTGATCAAAAACCTTCCCAAAAACAAGAGTCCAGGACCTGATGGATTCCCTGGGGAATTCTATCAATCATATTCAAAGAATACCACCTATTCTCCTGAAGCTGTTTCAAAAAATAGGAACAGAAGGAAAACGTCCAGACTCTTTCTATGATGCCAGCATCATCTTGATCCCCAAACTAGGCAAAGACCCCATCAAAAAGGAGAATTTCAGGCCAATATCCTAGATGTATATGAAGGCCAATATTCTCAACAAGATCCTAGCTAATAGAATCCAACAGTACATTAAAAAGATTATACCCATGACCAGGTAGGATTTATCCCCGGGATGCAAGGGAGGTTCAACATTATCTAATTAATCAATGTGATAGACAAATTAATAAGAGAAGAGAGAAGAACCACATGGGCCTCTCAGTTGTTGCCAAAAAAAGCATTTGACAAAATATAGCACCCTTTCCTGATTAAAATTCTTCAGAGTATATGGATAGAGGGAACATTCCTCAACTTCTCCAAGTCCATCAATTAAAAACCCACAGGGAATATCATTCTCAATGGGGAAAAGCTGAGAGCCTTTCCATTAAGATCAGGAACATGACAAGGAGGCCCGCTCTCACCACTGTTGTTCAACATAGTACTAGAAGTCCTAGCAACAGCAATCAGACAACAAAAAGAAATAAGAGGTATTTGAATTGGCAAAGAACAAGTCAAACTCTTTCTCTTTGCAGATGACATGAAACTTCATGTGGAAAACCCAAAAGACTCTACCCCTAAATTGTTAGGACTCATACAACAATTCAGTAATGTGACAGGATACAAACTCAATGCACAGAAATCAGTTGCTTTTTTATACACTAACAATGAAACGATAGAAAGGGAAAGTAGAGACTTGATTCCATTGAGAATGGAAAATAGCACCAACAACCATAAGATACCTTGTAATAAACCTAAACGAAGAAGTAAGAATAGATACACAAGGAACTAGAGAACACTCATGAAAAAAATTGAAGAAGACACAAAAAGATGGAAAAACATCCCATGCTAATGGGTTGGAAGAATAAACATTGTTAAAATGTCTATACTGTCCAGAGCAATCTATACTTTCAATGTCATCCTGATCAAAATTCCACCCGCATTTTTCATAGTGCTGGAACAAATAATTGAAATACTTATATGGAACCAGAAAAGACCCCGAGTTACCAAGGAAATGTTGAAAAAGAAAAAAACTGGGGGCATCACATGCCTGATTTCAAGTTTTACTACAAAGCTATGATCACCAGGACAGCATGATACTGGCACAAAAACAGACATAGACCAGTGGAAGAGCATAGAGAGCCCAAATATGGACCCTCAACTTATATGGTCAGATAATATTTGACAAAGCAGGAAAAAATATACAGTGGGAAAGAAACAGTCTCTTTAATAAATGTGCTGGGAAAACTGGACAGCTATGTATACAAGAATGAAATTCGACCATTCTCTTACACCATACACAAAGATAAACTCTAAAAGGATAAAAGACCTCAATGTGGGGCAGGAATCCATCAGAATCATAAAGGAGAACACAGGCAGTAACCTCTTTGATATCAGCCACAGCAAATTCTTTCAAGGTATGTCTCCAAAGGCAAAGGAAACAAAAGCAAAAATGAATTTTTGGGACTTCATCAAGATCAAAGCTTCTGCACAGCAAAGGAAACAGTCAATGAAACAAAGAGACAACCCACAGAATGGGAGAAGATATTCACAAATGACAGTGCAGACAAAGGGCTGATATCCAAGATTAATAAAGAACTCCTCAAACTCAACACACACAAAACAGAAAATCACGTCAAAAAATGGGAGAAGACATGAACAGACACTTCTCCAATGAAGACATACAAATGGCTAACACACATGAGAAAAAGTTCATCACTAGCCATCAGGGAGATTCAAATCAAAACCATACTGAGATATCACCTTACACTAGTTAGAGTGGCCAAAATTAACAAGACAGTAAATAACAAGTGTTGGAGAGGATGTGGAGGAAGGAGAATCCTCTTACACTTTTAGTGGGAACGCAAGTTGTTGCAGCCACTTTGGAAAACAGTGTGGCGATTCCTTAAGAAATTAAAAAATAGAGCTACCCTATGACCCTGCAATTGCACTATTGGGTATTTACCCCAAAGATAAAGATGTAGTGAAATGAAGGGCCATATGCACCCCAATATTCATAGCAGTAAAGTCCACTGTGGGGAGAGTCCTTCAACAGATGAGTGGATAAAGAAGATGTGGTCCATATACACAATGGGATATTACTCAGTCATCAGAAATGATGAATACCTAACTTTTGCATTAACATGGATGGTACTGGAGGAGATGAGGATGAATGAAATAAGCCAAGCAGAGAAAGTCAGTTATCATAGGGTTTCACTTACTTGTGGAACATATGGTATAGCATGGATGACATTAGAAGAAGGAAGGGAAAAATGAAGGAGGGGGGAATCAGAGGGAGAGATGTACCATGAGAGACTGTGGACTCTGAGAAACAAACAGGATCTTAGAAGTTAGGGAGTAGGGGGATGGGTTGGCCTGGTGATGGGTATTAAGGAGGGTACATATTGCATGGGTGTTGTACATAATCAATGAACCTTGGAACACTGCATCAAAAACTAATGACGTTCTGTATGGTCACTAACATAACATAAAAAAATAAAAAAGATAAGCAACAACAAACAAACAAACAAAAGATAAGCAACAAAACTAAGAGGCAACCTACGGTATGTGAGAAGATACCAGATAAATGCTGGTATCCAAGATCTATAAAGAACTTAGCAAACTCAAACCATTTTTCATTGAACCAGAATCCTTCTAAAATTTATAAGGAATCAGAAGAGATCTTGAATAGCCAAAGTAATTGCAGATTTCAAGGTATGCTACAAAGCTGCAGTGATGAAAACAGCATGGTACGGGCACAGTAATAAACACTAAAATCAACGTAACAGAACAGAGAGTCCAGAAACAAATCCATTGCTTTTATGGTCAATTAATCTACAAAGGAGGAAAGAATGTAAAATAGGAAAAAGTCTCTTCAAGAAATGGTTTTGGGAAAACTGGATGGCAACATGTAAAAGAATGAAACCAAAACATTTTCTTACACCACACACAAAAAGAAACTCAAAATGTATTAAAGACCTAAATGTGAGACCTGAAACTAGTAAATTTCTTAGAGGAGAAGATAAGCAGTAATTTCTTTGATATCCCCATAGAAACATTTTTTTCTAGATATGTGTCCTAAGTCAAGGGAAACAAAAGAAAAACTAAACTATTGGGTCTATACCAAAATCAACAAAACAAAGAGATACTACTGAATGGAAAAAGATATTTGCAAATGACATATCTGATAAGGTAATAATATCCAAAATATAATGAACTTATACAGTTCAACATTAAAAAAACAAATAAGCTAAGTAAAAAATGGGCAGAAGACATGAATAGACATTTTTCCAAAGAAGACATGCAGATGGCCTACAGACAGATGAAAAGATGTTTAACATCACTACTTATAAGGAAAATGTAGATCTAAATGACAGTGAGATACCACCTCAAACCTGTCAGAATGGCTAAAAATAACAGCACAAGAAATAGTAGGTGTTGCAAGGGCTTTGGAGATAGAGAACCCTTATATACTGTTGGTCAGAATACAAGCTGTTGCAGCCACTGTGGAAAACACTAATGTTTTGGATGTTCCTCACTGGAAAACATTGAGGTTTGGATGTTCCTCAAAATATTAAAACTAGAATTACCATATGATCGGGGTTCAGTAGGTTAAGTGTCTGGGTTTGGCTCAAGTCGTGATCCCAAGGTTCTGGGATCGAATCCACAGTGGGATCCCTGTTCAGTACAGAGTCTGCTTCTCCGTCTGCCCCTCATGCATTCATGTGCTCTTTCTCTCTCTCTCTCTCTGTCTGAAATAAATAAATCTTTAAAAAAAGAATTACCATATAACCTAGTAATTGCACCACTGGATTTGTATACCCCAAATATAAAAGCACTAATTTGAAAAGATATGTGCACCTCTATGTTTATTGCAACATTGTTTATAATAGCCAAGATATGGAAGCAACCAAAGTATCCACTGATAGGTAAATGGATAAAACAGATGTGGTGTTGGGGAATTACTTGGCCATAAAAAAGAATGAAATCATGCTAGTTGAAACAACATGGGTGGATCTAATGCTAAGTGAAATAAGTCAGTCACAGAATGAGAAAGGCATATAATTTCACTCATGAAGCTTAAGGAGCAAAACAAATGAACAAGAAACATATGCAAACAGTAAACAGGCTCTTTTTAGAACAAATTGTTGGTTGCCAGAGGGGAGGTCTTTGGGGTAGATGGGTGAAATAGGTTAGGTGAGATTATTGTGATGAGAAATGATGAATGTGGGGCGCCTGGGTGGCTCAGTGGGTTAAAGCCTCTGCCTTCGGCTCAGGTCATGATCTCAGGGTTCTGGGATCGAGCCCCACATTGGGCTCTCTGCTCATCAGGGAGCCTGCTTCCCTTCCTTTCTCTCTGCCTGCCTCTCTGCCTACTTGTGATCTCTCTCTGTGTGTCAAAAAATAAATAAAATTAAAAAAAAGAAATGAAGAATGTATCGAATTGTTGAATCATGACATTCTACACCTGAAATGAATATAATGTGTGTTATTCAAGTGTTAATTACACTTGAATAAAAAATAAAATAATGTAAAAGAAAAATTACCCAAATTAAAATACAGTGGAGAAAACAGTAAAACACACACACACACACACACACACACACACACACACACCCCACAAAAAACCCTCAGAGTATATAATAAAAAAGCTAATAAAAAAACTGTAAGGGGGCTAGGAGTCAAGATGGTGGAGAAGTAGCAGGCTGAGATGACATCAGGTAGCAGGAGATCAGCTAGATAGCTTATCAAACCATTCTGAACACCTACAAATCCAACAGGAGATTGAAGAGAAGAAGAGCAACAATTCTAGAAACAGAATATCGACCACTTTCTGAAAGGTTGGACCGGTGAAGAAGTGAATCAAAAGTGATGGGAAGATAGACCGCAGGGGGAGGGGACGGCTCCTGGCAAGTGGCAGAGCCATGGAGAACAAAATCAGAACTTTTAAAAGTCTGCTCCACTGAGGGACATCACTCCAGAGGCTAAACCGGGGTGAGGCCCACGTGGGGACAGTATGGTCTCAGGTCCTGTTGGGTGACAGAAGGATCAAGGGTGTCTGAGTGTTGCAGAGCTCACAAGTATTGGAGCAGGGAAGCCAGCTACAGAGATGGAGCCAAGGAGTGAGCTCTCAACTCGGGGTTACCTTATCGTGATCCCTGTGAGCGGGGACCCCAGAAGATCTGGGGAGACTCCCCTGAAAGAGCTCAGGGATCTGTGGGGTTTGGAGACTCCAGGTGGGGCTATGTGCCAGAGACAGAGATGCTTGGTCATAGGCTGTGTGAGCTCAGAGTGCAGCCAGAGACCAGGGAGATGGGAGTGATTGAGTGCTTTTCTCTGAGGGTGCACTGAGGAGTGGGGCCCCGAGCACTCTGCTCCTCTGGGCCGGAGATTGGGAGGCTGCCATTATCATTCCTGTCTTCTGGAACTCTACAGAAAGCATTCAGGGAACAAAAGCTCCCAAAAGTGAACCTAAGTGGATTATTTAGCCTGGTCCCTGGTAAGGATGGTGCACTTCTGCCTCGGACAAAGACACATGAGAATCACTACAACAGGCCCCTACCCCAGAAGGTCAACAAGAAATCCAGCCAAGACCAAGATCACTTACCAAGGAGAACAGCAGAATTCCAGAGGAAGAGAAAGAAATGCATGGAATTCATGGCTTTCTCCCCATGATTCTTTAGTCTTGCAAAGTTAATTTTTTTAATTTAATTTTTTTTCTTCTGCTAAATTTTTTCTAACTTTTACCTTTTCCTCTTTTAACATTTTTAACTACTTTATTTTAACAATACCTTTCATAAAAAATATAATCTTTTTTGAAATTTCATTGTTATAGTCATATTTTATCCTTCGTTGTATCTAACTTTATTTTTTGTATACACATAGGTTTTTTTCTTCTAAAAAATTTGGGGTACAACTTCTTTTAATAGATCAAAATACACCCTAAATCTAGCACGAGGCTTTTTCTAGTCTCCAGCCTGAGCAAATTCCCTCCACTTTCTTTTTCTTTATTCTCCCAACCACCTTACCTTATCAACTCCTTTTTTAGAAATTAAAAAAAAATCATCTTTATAGTCATATTCCATCCCTTCATTGTGTTTACCCTTATATATGTTTTTCATTCTTTAAAATTTTGGGAGGCAGTTTCTTCTAAGAGACCAAAATACTCAAAAAATTAAGTGGGTGACCCTGTTCTAGTCACCAGTCTAATATATATATATATATATATATATATATATATATATATATATTCCTTTTTATATTTTTTTCTTTATTTGTTTTCTTATTTTAATTCTTTTTTTCTGAGCTTCCTTTTACCCCCTTTCTTCCCCCAACGATTTGGGGTCTCCTCTGATATGGTTAAAGCACATTTTCCTGATATGATTAAAGCACATTTTCCCTTTTAGTATTTTATTTGCCCCTTCATATATTCTTATCTGGATAAAATGAGAAGGCAGAAAAACTCACCACAGAAAAAAAAAAAAAAAAAAAAAAAAGAACAAGAGGCAGTACCAAAGGCCAGGAAACTAATCAATACAGACAATGGTAATATGTCAGATCTAGAGTTCAGAATGATTCTCAAGGTACTATCTGGGCTTGAAAAAGGCATGGAAGATATTAGACAAACCCTGTATAGAGAAATAAAATCCCTTTCTGGAGAATTAAAAGAACTGAAATCTAACCAAGTTGAAATAAAAAAAAGCTATTAATGAGGTGCAATAAAAAATGGATGCTCTTACTGCTAAGATAAATAAGTCAGTAGAAAGAATTAGTGATATAGAAGACAAAATGACAGAGCATAAAGAAGCTGAGCAAAAGAGAGACAAACAACTATTGGACCATGAGGGGAGAATTCAAGAGGTAAGTGATATCATAAGATGAAACAACATTAGAATAATTGGGATTCCAGAAGAAGAAGAAAGAGAGAGGGGAGCAGAAGGTATGTTGAAGAGAATTATTGTAGAGAATTTCCCTAATATGGCAAAGGGAACAAGCATCCAAATCCAGGAGGCACAGAGAACCCTCCTCAAAATCAATAAGAGTAGATCCACACCCTGTCACTTAATAGTAAAATTTACAAGTCTTAACGACAAAGAAAAAATCCTGAAAGCAGCCTAGGACAAGAAGTCTGTAACAAACAATGGTAAAAATATTAGATTGGCAACAGACTTATCCACAGAGATCTGGCAGGCCAGAAAGAGCTGGCATGATATATTCAGAGCATTAAATGAGAAAAACATGCAGCCAAGAATACTATATCCAGCTAGGCTATCATTGAAAATAGAAGGAGAGACTAAAAAGTTTCCAGGACAAACAAAAACTGAAAGAATTTGTAAACACCAAACCAGCTCTACAGGAAATATTGAAAGGGTCCTCTAAGAAAAGAGAGAGCCTAAAAATAGTAGATCAGAAAGGAACAAGGCAATATACAAGAAAAGTCAACTTACAGGCAATACAACGTCACTAAATTCATATCTCTCAATAGTTACCCTGAATGTAAATGGCTAAATGCCCCTATCAAAAGACACAGGGTATCAGAATGGATAAAAAAAACAAAACTCATCAATATGCTGCCTAAAAGAAATTCATTTTAGACCTGAAGACACCTCCAGATTTAAAGTGAGGGGGTGGAAAATAATTCATTCGCTAATGGACATCAAATGAAAGCTGTGGTGGCAATCCTTATATCAGATCAATTAGATTTTAAGCTACAGACTATAATAAGAGATGAGGGAGGACACTATGTCATACTCAAAGGGTCTGTCCAACAAGATCTAACAATTTTAAACATCTATGCTCCTAACATGGGAGCAGCCAACTACATAAAACAATTAATAACAAAATCAAAGAAACACATTGACAATAATACAATAATAGTAGGGGACTTTAACACTGCCCTCCTGGAAATGGACAGATCATCCAAGCAAATGATCAACAAGGAAATAAAGGTCTTAAATGACACAATGGACCAGATGGACATCACAGATATATTCAGAACATTCCATCCCAGAGCGACAGAATACACATTCTTCTCTAGTGCCCATCCCGGGTAAGGAAAGAAGATAGAACAAGGATGGACTGAGGGCAGGGTGGATACTGTGTGTTAAGTTCAGGCTACTTCTCTTAGGCATCCAAAACTTATACTGGAACAGCATGAGCAGTGGTCATCCCAACTCTCTACTTCTATTGGAAATGCTTAAAACAACGGGAGGGAAGTGTGCTTTAGGAAGGAACTGCTACAGTTTTGAGACTGTCAAAACATGGAAGCCATGGGAAATGGCTGTGTTGAAAACATGAAGAATCGCTTTCAGGGCCCTAGTCTCGGAATTCCATATCGGTGATCATAGGAAGTTCTGTGTTCAGTGAAACTCCTTCAGGTGGACACCCATTCATGGCAGTGTCTTCCCGGGTAAGGAAAGAAGATAGAACAAGGATGGACTCAGGGCAGGGTGGATACTGTGTGTTAAGTCCAGGCTATGGATCTTAGGCTTCCAAATGTGTACTTGGACAGTATGATCAGTGTTCATCCAAACTCTCTACCTCTGTTGAAAACGCTTATATAGACGTGAGTGACGTGTACTTTAGGACAGACTCGCAACAGTTTTGAGACTGTTAAAACATGGAAGCTGTGGGAAGTGAAAGTGTTGAAAACATGACGAGTCACTTTCAGTACCCTAGTCTTGGAAGTCCATACTGGTGACCAAAGGAAAGTCTCTGTTCTGTGAAATTCCTTCATATGGACATTCTTTTGTGGCAGTGTTTTACCGGGTGAGGAGGGATGATAGAACAAGGATGGAATCAGGGCAAGATGAACAGTGTAAGTTAAGTGGAGGCTACGATTCTTAGGTTTCCAAATCTTATACTGGAAGAGCATGATCTGTGGTCATCCCAAACCTATACAATTCTCGAAAATGTTTAAAACGACGTGAGGGAAATGTGCTTTAGGACAGACTTTCGACAGTTTTGAGACTGTCAAAACATGGAAGCTGTGGAAACTGACTGTGTTGAAAACTTGAAGAGTGACGTTCAGGGCCGTAGTCTCGGAAGTCCATTCCAGTTTCCATAGGAAGGTCTTTGTTCAGTGAAACTCCTTCAGGCGGACACCATTTCCTGGCAGTTTCTTCCTAGGTGAGGAAAGAAGATAGAACAAAAACGGATACAGGGCAGGTTGAATACTCTGAGTTAAGTGGAGGGTACAGTCCTTAGGCTTCCAAAACGTATACTGGGAGAGCATGAGCAGTGGACAACCCAACCCTCTACCTCTGTTGAAAAAGATTGAAACAATGTGAGGGAAGTGTGCTTTAGAACGTAATCGCGACATTTTTGAGACTGTCAAAACATAGAGGCTGTGGGATCTGTTTTGAAAACATGAAGAGTTGGGTTCAGGGCCCTAGTCTCGGAAGTTCATTCTGGTTGCCCTTGGAAGGTCTGTGTTCAGTGAAGCTCCTTCAGGCGGACACCCATTCGTGGCAGTGTCTTCCCAGGTGAGGAAAGAAGATAGAACAAAGACGGATACAGGGCAGGGTGGATACTGTGAGTTAAGTGGAGGTTACGGTCCTTAGGCTTCCAAAACATATACTTCCAAAACGTATACGTATATCGCTTTCAGAACCCTAGTCTCGGGAGACCATACCAGTGACCAAAGGAAAGTCTGTGTTCAGTGAAACTCCTTCATACAGACATTCTTCTGTGGCAGTGTCTTACCAGGTGAGGAAGACAGATAGAACAAGGAATGAATCAGGGCAAGATGGACACTGTAAGTTAGGTGGAGGCTACGACACTTAGGCTTCCAAAAACCTATACCATGACTAGTGGTCATCCCAACTCACAACCTATGTCGAAAATTCTTCAAACCTCCTGAGAGATGTGTGCCTTAGGACGGACTCGCGACAGTTTTAGACTGTCAAAACATGGAAGCTGAGGGAACTGACTGTGTTGAAAACATGAAGAGTTGTCATCACCTCCCAAGTTTTGGAAGTCTAATCCGGTGACCACAGGAAGGTCTGTGTTCAGTGTCCTCATTCAGATGGACACCCATTCGTGGCAGTGTCTTCTTAGGTAAGGGAAGAAGTTAGACCAAGGTAGGACTCAGTGAAGGTTGGATATTGTGAGTTAACTACAGTTTACAGCTCTTAGGTTTCCAAAATGTATACTGGCAGAGCATGACCAGTAGTATCCCAAAGATCTACGTCTGTTTAAAATGCTTGAAACGTCGTGAGGGAAGTGTGCTTTAGGACAGACTTGCAACAGTTTTGAGACTGTCAAAACATGGAAGCTGTGAGTACTGGCTGTGTTGAAAACATGAAGAATCGCCTTCAGGTGCCTAGGCGTGGAATTCCATACCTGTGACAATAGGAAGATCTGTATTCAGTGAAACACTTTCAGGTGGACACTCACTCGTGGCAGTGTCTTCCCAGGTAAGAAAAGAAGATAGAACAAGGACGGACTCAGGGCAGGTTGGATACCGTGTGTTAAATACAGGCTATGCTCTTAGGCTTCCAAACGTATACTGAGAGAGCATGCCCAGTGGTCATGCCAACTCTCTACCTCTGTCAAAAACACCTCAAAGGTCATGAGGGAAGTGTGCTTTAAGATAGACTCGTGAGAGTTTTGAGATGGTCAAAACATGGAAGCCTTGGGAAATGACTGTGTTGAAAACATATAGAATCGAGTTCAGGGTCCTAGTCTCAGAATTCCATAACGATGATAATAGGAAGTTCTGTGTTCAGTGAAACTCCTACAGTGGACACCCATTCGTGGCAGGGTCTTCCCAGGTTAGGAAAGAAGATAGAAAAAGGACGGACTCAGGGCAGGATGGATACTGTGTGTTAAGTTCAGGGGATGGATCTTAGGCTTCCAAAACGTGTACTGGGACAGTATGACCAGTGGTCATCCCAACTTTCAACCACTGTTGAAAACGCTTAAATTGATGTGAGTGAAGTGTCCTTTAGGATGGACTCGCAACACTTTTGAGACTGTCAAAACATGGATGCTGTGGCAAGTGAGTGGTTGGAAACATGAAGAATCGCTTTCAGAACCCTAGTCTCGGGAGACCATACCAGTGACCAAAGGAAAGTCTGTGTTCAGTGAAACTCCTTCATACAGACATTCTTCTGTGGCAGTGTCTTACCAGGTGAGGAAGACAGATAGAACAAGGAATGAATCAGGGAAAGATGGACACTGTAAGTTAGGTGGAGGCTATGACACTTAGGCTTCCAAAATGTATAATGGGAGATCAGACCAGTGGTCATCCCAACTGTTTTCTTCTGTCGAAAATGCTTCAAATGTTGTGAGGGAAGTCTGCTTTACGACAGACTTGCAACAGTTTTGAGACTGTCAAAACCTGGATAATGTGCGTACTGTCTGTGTTGAATACAGGAAGATTTGGGTTCAGATGCTTAGTGAGAATTCCATTCCAGTGACAATAGGAAGATCTGTGTTCAGTGAAACTACAACAGGTGGTCACCCATTCGTGGCATTCTCTTCCCAGGTGAGAAAAGAAGATAGAAGAAGGACAGATTCAGGGCAGGATGGATATTGTGTGTTAAGTACAGGCTGTGGCTCTTAGGCTTCCAAAACGTATAGTGGGAGAGCATGCCCAGTGGTCATGCCAACTCTCTACCTCTGTCAAAAACACCTCAAAGGTCGTGAGGGAAGTGTGCTTTAAGACAGACTTGTGATAGTTTTGAGACGGTCAAAACATGGAAGCCGTGGGAAATGACTGTGTTAAAAACATGTAGAATCGCGTTCAGGGCCCTAGTCTCGGAATTCCATATCAGTGATCATAGTAAGTTCTGTGTTCAGTGAAACTCCTTCAGGCGAACACCCATTCATGGCAGTGTCTTTGTGGGTAAGGAAAGAAGATAGAATAAGGATGCACTCAGGGCAGGATGGATACTGTGTGTTAAGTTCTGGCTACGGATCTTAGGCTTCCAAAATGTATACTGGGACAGCATGAGCAGTGGCCATCCCAACTCTCTACTTCTATTAACGCTTCAAAAATCATGAGAGAAGTGTGCTTTAGGACAGAGTCACGACACTTTAGAGACTGTCAAAATATGGAAGCTGTGGGAACTGACTGTGTTGAAAACATGAAGTGTCACGTATAGGGCCCTCCCTTGTCTCGGATGTCTATGCTTGTGACAATAGGAAATACAGTGTTCAGTGAAACTCCTTCAGATGGATACCCATTCATGGCAGTGTCTTCCCAGGTGAGGAAAGAAAAGAACAAGGATGGACTCAGGACATGTTGGATAATGTGAGCTAAGTGCAGGCTATGGCTCTTGGGCTTCCAAAACCTGTACTGGGAGAGCATGACCAGTGGTCATCCCAACTCTCTACCTCTGTCGAAAACGCTTAAAACAACATGAGGGAAGAGTGCTTAAGGACAGACTTGCGACAGATTTGAGATTGTTAAAACATGGAAGCTGTGGAAACTTACTCTTTTGAAAACATGAAGAGTGGGGCACCTGGGTGGCTCAGTGGGTTAAAGCCTCTGCCTTCGGCTCTGGTCATGATCCCAGTGTCCTGGGATCGAGTCCCACATTGGGCTCTCTGCTCTGCAGGGAGCCTGCTTCCTCCTCTCTCTCTCTCTCTTCCTGCCTCTCTGCCTACTTGTGATCTCTGTCTGTCAAATAAATAAATAAAATCTTAAAAAAAAAAGAAAAAGAAAAAAGAAAACATGAAAAGTCATGTTCAGGACCCTAGTCCCGGAAGTCCATACCGGTGACCATAGGAAAGTCTGTGTTCAGTGAAAGTACTTCAGAAGTACATCCTTTCATGGCAGAGTCTTCCCAGGTGAGGAAAGAAGATAAAACAAGGAGGGACTCAGGGCAAGTTGGATACTGTGAATTTAGTGCAGGCTATGGCTGTTAGGCTTCTAAATCTTATATTGGAAGAGCATGATCTGTGCTCATCCCAACTCTCTACTTCCTTCGAAAATGCTCAAAACGTCGTGAGATAAGTGTGCTTTAGGACAAACTCGTGAGAGTTTGAAACTGTCAAAATATGCAAGCTGTGAGAACTGACTGTGTTGAAAACATAAAGATCACGTACAGAGCCCTCCTTGTCTCAGACGTCCATGCTTGTGATCATAGGAAGGACAGTGTTCAGTGAAACTACTCAGACGGACACCCATTCGTGGCAGTGTCATCCCAGGTGAAAAAAAAATGATAGAACAAAAAGGTCTCAGGGCAGGTTGGATACTGTGTGCTAAGTGCAGGCTTCGGCTCTTAGGCTTCCAAACCTGCACTGGAAGAGCATGATCAATGGTCATCCCAAATCTCTACCTCTGTCGAAAACGCTTAAAACAACGTGAGGGAAGTGTGCTTCAGGACGGACTTGTGACAGTTTTGAGACTGTCAAAACATGGAAGCTGTGGGAACTGACTGTGTTGAAAACATGAAGAGTCACGTTCAGAACCCTAGTTTCGGAAGTCCATAGC
This sequence comes from Lontra canadensis, assembly GCF_010015895.1. Lineage (NCBI taxonomy): Eukaryota > Metazoa > Chordata > Mammalia > Carnivora > Mustelidae > Lontra > Lontra canadensis. The sequence goes on along the minus strand of NW_022631004.1, from coordinate 29,976,478 downwards.
GGAGACCATAGGAAAGTGTGTGTTCAGTGAAACTCCTTTAGAAGGACACAGTTTTGTGCAGTGAATTTCCCAGGTGATGAAAGAAGATAGAACAAGGATGGACTCAGGGCAGGTTGAATACTGTGAGTTAAAAGCAATCTATGGCTCTTAGGCTTCCAAAACGTATACTGGAAGAGCATTATCTATTGTCCTCCCAACACTCTACCTCTGTCGAAAATGCTTAAAACGACTTGAAGGAAGTGTGCTTAGGACGGACTCGTGACAGTTTTGAGTCTGTCAAAACATGGAAGCTGTGGGAACTGACTGTGTTGAAAACATGAAGAGTCGAGTTCAGAACACAAGTCTCGGAAGTCCATACCGGTTACCATAGGATAATCTGTGTTCAGTGAAACTCCTTCAGGCAGACACCCATTCGTGGCAGTGTCTTCCCATGTGAGGAAAGAAGATACAACAAGGACCGACTTAGGGCAGGTTGGAGACTGTGAGTTAAGTGGAGGTTATGGCTCCTAGGCTTCCAAAACCTATACTGGGAGAGCATGACACGTGGTAATCCCAACTCACTACATCTGTCAAAAATGCTTAAAACGACATGAGGGAAGTGTGCTTGAGGACTGACTCGCGACAGTTTTGAGACTGTCAAAACATGAAAACTGTAGGAACTGACTGTGTTGAAAACGTGAAAAGATGAGTTCAGGGCCCTAGTCTCTGAAATCCATACCAGTGTCCATCGGAAGGTGTGTCTACAGTGAAACTCCTTCCGATAGACATCCATTCGTGGCTGTGTCTTCCCATGTGAGGAAAGAAGATAGAACAAGGATGGTCTAAAGGCAGGTTGGATTTTGTGAGTTACATGCAGGCTACGGCTCTTAGACTTCCAAAAAATATACTGAAAGGGCATGGTCTGTGGTCATCCCAACTCTCTACCTCCGTCAAAAATGCTTTAAATGATGTGAGGGAAGTTTGCTTTAGGACAGACTGCGGACAGATTTGCAACTGTCAAAACATCGATGCTGTGGGAACTGACTGTGTTGAAAATATGAAGAGTCAAGTTCAGGACCCTAGTCTCAAAAGTCCATACCGGTTACCATAGGAAGGTCTGTGTTCAGTGAAATTCCTTCAGGCGGACACCCATTCATGGCAGTGTCTTCCCAGGTAAGGGAAGTAGATAAAACAAGGACGGATTCAGGGCAGGTGGGATACTGTGAGTTAAGTGGAGGCTACGGCTCTTAGGCTACCAAAACGTATACTGTGAGAACATGTCCAGTGGCCATCTCAATTCTCTACCTCTGTTGAAAATGCTTCAAACGTCATGAGATAAGTGTGCTTTAGGACAGCCTCGTGACCGTTTTGAGACTGTCAAAATATGGAATCTGTAGGAACTGACTGTGTTCAAAACATGAAGTATCTTATACAGGGCCCCGCATAGTATCGGACGTCCATGCTTGTGATCATAGGAAGGACAGTGTTCAGTGAAACTCCTTCAGACGGACACCCAGTCATGGGAGTATCTTCCCAGGTGAGGAAAAAAGATAGAACAGAGACGGACTCAGGTCAGGTTGGATACAGTGAGCTAGTGCAGGCTACAGCTCTTAGGCTTCCAAAACGTGTACAAGGAGAGCATGGCCAGTGGTTATCCCAACTCACTGCCTCTGTTGAAAATGCTTCAAAAGTCATGAGGGAAGTGTGCTTTAGGATGGACTTGCAACCCTTTTGAGATGGTCAAAACATGGAAACTGTGGGAACAGACTGTGTTGAAAATATGATGAATCGCCTACAGGACCAAGTCTTGGACGTCCATGCCGGTGACCATAGGAAAGTCTGTGTTCAGTGAAACTCCTTGAGGTGGACACCCATTTGTAGCAGTGTCTTCCCAGGTGAGGAAAGAAGATAAAACAAGGATGGACTCAGGGCAGGTTGGATACTGTGAGTTAAATGCAAGATAAGGCTCTTAGGCTTCCAAAACCTATACTGGGAGAGCATGACCAGTGGTGATTCCAGTTCACTCCCTCTGTCAAACACGCTTTAAACGTCGTGAGGGAAATGTGAAATAGGACGGACTCCCGACAATTTTGAGACTGTCAAAACATGGAAGCTGTGGGAACAGTGTTGAAAACATAAAGAATCACGTACAGGACCCTCCTCTCGGATGTCCATTCCAGGGATCTTAGAAATGTCCGTTGTCACTGAAACTCCATCTTACAGACACCCAATAGTGGCAGTGTCTTGCCAGGGGAGGGAAGAGATAGAAGAAGGATGGACTCAGGGCATGTTGGATACTGTGATTTAAGTACTGGCTACAGCTCTTAGGCTTCCAAAACGTATAATGGGAGAGCATGACCAATAGGCATCCCAACTCTCTACCTCTGTCAAAAACGCTTCAAATGTCCTGAGAGATGTGTGCTTTAGGAACAACTCGTGACAGTTTTGTGACTGTCAAAATATGGAAGCTTTGGGAATTGACTGTGTTGAAAACATGAGGTGTCACCTACAGGGCTCTCCTTAGTTTCCGATGTCCATGCTTGTGACCATAGGAAGGACAGATTTCAGGGAAACTCCTTCAGGCGGACACCCATTCGTGGAATTGTCTTCCCAGGTAGGGAAAGAATATAGAACAAGGACGGACTCAAGGCAGTTTGGATACTGTGAGATAAGTGCTGAATACGGCTCTAAGGTTCCCAAACGTGTACTGGGAGATTATGTCCAGTGGTCATCCCAACTCTCTAACTCTGTCAAAAATGCTTAAAACCATGTGAGGGAAATGTGCTTTAGGACGGATACATGACAGTATTGAGACTGTCAAAATATGGAAGCTGTGGGCACTGGCTGTATTGAAAACATGAAGAGTTGCATTCAGAATCCTAGTCTCTGAAGTCCATACCAGTGACCATAGGAATGTCTGTGTTCAGTGAAACTTTTTCAGAAAACAGCCTTTTGTGGCAATGTCTTCATAGTTGAGGAAAGAAGATAGTACAAGGATGGATTCAAGGCAGGTTGGATACTCTGAGTTAAGTGCAGACTACGACTCTTAGGCCTCCAAAAGTTATACTGGAAGAGCATGATCTGCGGTCATCTGAACTCTCTACCTCTGTTAAAAACGCTTAAAACAAAGTGAGGGAAGTGTGCCTTAGGATGGAATTGCGACAGTTTTGACACTGTCAAAACATGGAAGATGTGGAAAATGACTGCGTTGAAAATATAAAGAGTTGCATTCAGGGCCCTAGTCTCGGGCATCCGTGCTTGTGAACATAGGAAGGACAGTGTTCAGTGAAACTCCTTGAGGCAGACACCCATTTGTGGCCGTGTCTTCCCAGGTGAGGAAAGAAGATAGAACAAGGATGGACTCAAGGCAGGTTGGATATTGTGAGCTAGGGCAGGCAATGGGTCCTAGGCTTCCAAAATGAGTACTTGGAGAGCATGACTAGTAGTCATCAAACTCTCTACCTCTGTCGAAAAATACTTCAAACATTGTGAGGGAAGTGTGCATTAGGACAGACTCGCGACACTTTAGAGACTGTCAAAATACGGAAGCTGTGGGAACTGACTGTGTTGAAAACATGAAGTGTCACGTACAGGACCCTCCCTAGTCTCTGGTGTACATGCTTCTGATCATAGGTAGGACAGTGTTCAGTGAAACTCCTTGAGGCCGACAGCCATTCGTGGCAGTGTCTTCCCAAGTGAGGAAAGAAGATAGAACAAGGACAGACTCAAGGCAGGTTGGATACTGTGAGCTAGTGCAGGCAATGGGTCTTAGGCTTCCAAAACGAGTACTGGGACAGCATGACCAGTGGTCATCCGAACTCACTACCTCTGTTTAAAATGCTTCAAATGTCGTACGGAAGTGTGCTTTAGGACGGACTCGCGAGAGATTTGAGATTGTCAAAACATGGAAGCTGTGGGAGCTGGCTGTGTTGAAAACATGAAGAGTCACAATCAGAACCCTACTGTTGGATGTCAATACCGGTGACCATAGTGAAGTCTGTGTTCAGTGAAACTCTTTCAGATAGACACCGTTTCGTGGCAGTGTCTTCTTAGGTGATGAAAGAATATAGAACAAGGATGGACTCAAGGCAGGTTGGATACTGTGAGTTAAGTAAAGGCTATGGCTCCAGTGCTTCCAAAACATATACTAGGTGAGCATGACCAGTGGTCATCCCATCTCTCTACCTCTGTCATAAACGTTTTAAATGACATGAGATAAGGGTGCATTAGGACAGATGCGGGACAGTATTGAGACTGTCAAAATATGGAAGCTGTGGGAACTGACTGTGTTCAAAACATGAAGTGACTCATACAGGGCCTTCCCTAGTCTCGGATGTCCATGCTTGTGATCATAGGAAGGACAGCGTTCAGTGAAACTCCTTCAGCCCCACACCCGTTCATGGCAGTGTCTTCCCAGGTGAGGAAAAAAGATAGAACAAGGACGGAATCAGGGCAGGTTGGATACTGTGAGCTAAGTGCAGGCTACGACTCTTAGGCTTCCAAAGCGTGTACTGGGAAAGCATGACCAATGGTCATCCCAACTCACTACCTCTGTCAAAAACGCTTCAAACGTTGTGAGGGAAGTGTGCTTTAGGACGGACTCACGACAGTTTTGAGACTGTCAAAACATGGAAGCCGTTGGAACTGAATGTGTTGAAAACATGAAGATCGCGTTCAGAGCCCTAGTCTCAGAATTAAATGTCAGTGATCATAGGAAGTTCTGTGTTCAGTGAAACTCCTCCACACAGACACCATTCGTAGCAGTGTATTCCCAGGTAAGGAAAAAAGATAGAACAAGGAAGGATTCAAGGCAGGATGGATACTGTGTGTTAAGTTCAGGCTACGGCTCTTAGGCTTCCAAAACGTACACTGGGAGAGCACAAGCAGTGGTCATCCCAACTCTCTACTTCTATCGAAAACACATCAAACATCGTGAAAGAAGTGTGCTTTAATACAGACTCGTGAGAGTTTTGAGACTGTCAAAATATGGCAGCTGTGGGAACTGACTGGATTGAAAACACTTAGTGTCACGTTCAAGACCCTCCCTCGTCTCGAATGTCCAAGCTTGTGACAATAGGAAACAGAGTGTTCAGTGAAACTCCTTCAGATGGACACCCATTCGTGGCAGTGTCTTCCCAGGTGAGGAAAGAAGGTAGAACGAGGACGGACTCAGGGCACGTTGGATACTGTGAGCTATGTGCAGGCTATGGCTCTTCGGCTTCCAAAACGTGTACTGGGACAGCATGACCAGTGGTCATCCCAACTCTCTACCTCTGTCGAAAATGCTTAAATCGATGAGAGTGAAGGGTGCTTTAGGATGGACTCGAACAATTTTGAGATTGTCAAAACATGAAAGCTGTGGGAAGTGAATGTTTTGAAAACATAAAGAGTCGCGTTCAGAACCCTAGTCTTGGGAGTTCATACCGGTGACCAAAGTAAGGTCTGTGTTCAGTGAAATTCCTTCATAGGGACATTCTTTTTTTTTTTTTTCAGCATAACAGTATTCCTTGTTTTTGCACCACACCCAGTGCTCCATGAAATCCGTGCCCTCTCCAATACCCACCACCTGGTTCCCCC
>NW_022631004.1:29922997-29970912 GCF_010015895.1 Lontra canadensis | reverse complement strand
ACCTCCCCTTCCAATTTCCCTCAACTCCCTTCTCCTCTCTAGCTCTCCTTGTCCTCCATGTTATTTGTTATGCTCCACAAATAAGTGAAACCATATGATAATTGACTCTCTATGCTTGACTTATTTCACTCAGCATAATCTTCCAGTCCTGTCCATGTTGCCACAAAAGTTGGGTATTCATCCTTTCTGATGGAGGCATAATACTCCATAGTGTATATAGACCATGTCTTCCTTATCCATTCATCCATTGAAGGGCATCTTGGTTCTTTCCACAGTTTGGTGACCATGGCCATTGCTGCTATAAACATTGGGGTACAGATGGCCCTTCTTTTCACTCCATCTGTATCCTTGGGGTAAATACCCAGTAGTGCAATTGCAGGGTCATAGGGAAGCTCTATTTTTAATTTCTTGAGGAATCTCCACACTGTTCTACAAAGTGGCTGCACCAACTTGCATTCCCACCAACAGTGGAAGAGGGTTCCCCTTTCTCCACATCCCCTCCAACACATGTTGTTTCCTGTCTTGCTAATTTTGGTCATTCTAACTGGTGTAAGGTGGTATCTCAATGGGGTTTTAATTTGAATCTCCCTGTTGGCAAACGATGATGAACATTTTTTCATGTGTCTGATAGCCATTTGTATGTCTTCATTGGAGAAGTGTTTGTTCATATCTTCTGCCCATTTTTTTGATATGATTGTCTGTTTTGTGTGTGTTGAGTTTGAGGAGTTCTTTATAGATCGTGGATATCAACCTTTTGTCTGTACTGTCATTTGCAAATATCTTCTCCCATTCCATGGGTTGCCTCTTTGTTTTCTTGATGGTTTCCTTTGCTGTGCAGAAGCTTTTGATTTTGATGAAGTCCCAAAAGTTTATTTTCACTTTTGTTTCCTTTGCCTTTGGAGACATATTTTGAAAGAAGTTGCTGTGGTTGATATAGAATAGGTTACTGCCTATGTTCTCCGCTAGGATTCTGATGGATTCCTGTCTCACCGTGAGGTCTTTTATCCATTTTGAGTTTATCTTTGTGTACGGCGTAAGAGAATGGTCAAGTTTCATTCTTCTACATATAGCTATCTAGTTTTCCCAGCACAATTTATTGAAGAGACTGTCTTTTTTCCACTGTATATTTTTTCCTGTTTTGTCGAAGATTATTTGACCATAGAGTTGAGGGTCCTTATCTGGGCTCTCTACTCTGTTCCACTGGTCTATGTGCCTGTTTTTATGCCAGTACCATGCTGTCTTGGTGATCACAGCTTTGTAGTAAAGCTTGAAATCAGGTAACGTGATGCCCCCAGTTTTATTTTTGTTTTTCAACATTTCCTTAGTGATTCAGGGTCTCCTCTGGTTCCATGCAAATTTTTGGATTATTTGCTCCAGCTCTTTGAAAAATACTGGTGGAATTTTGATCGGAATGGCATTAAAAGTATAGATTGCTCTAGGCAGTATACACATTTTAACAATGCTTATTTTTCCGATCCAAGAGCATGGAATGGTCTTCCATCTTTTTGTGTCTTCTTCAATTTCTTCCATGAGTGTTCTGTAGTTCCTCGAGTACAGATCCTTTACCTCTTTGGTTAGGTTTATTCCCAGGTATCTTATGGTTCTTGGTACTATAGTAAATGGAATCGATTCTCTAATTTCCCTTTCTGTATTTTCATTGTTAGTGTATAAGAAAGCCACTGATTTCTGTACATTGACTTTGTGTCCTGCCACATTACTGAATTGCTGTATGAGTTCTAGTAGTTTGGGGGTGGAGTCTTTTGGGTTTTCCATATAAAGAATCATGTCATCTGTGAAGAGCGAGAGTTTGACTTCGTCATTACCAATTTGGATACCTTTGATTTCTCTTTGTTGTCTGATTGCTGCTGCTAGGACTTCTAATACTATGTTGAACAAGAGTGGTGAGAGTGGGCATCCTTGTCATGTTCCTGGTCTCAACCGGAAGGCTGCAAGCTTTTTCCCATTGAGGATGATATTTGCTGTGGGTATTTCATAGAGAAATTTTATGAGGTTCAGGAATGTTCATACGGACATTCTTTTGTGGCAGTGTCTTACCAGATGAGGAAAGAAGATAGAACAAGGACGGACGCAGGGCACATTGGATACTGTGAATTAAGTGGAGGCTACGACTCTTAGGCTTCCAAAACTTATACTGGAAGAGCATGATCTGTGGTCATCTTATCCCTCTACCTCTGTCAAAAATGCTAAAACGATGTGAGGGAAGTGTGCTTTAGGACAGAATCACGAGTTTTGAGACTGTCAAAACATGGAAACTGTAGGAACTGACTATGTTGAAAACATGAAGAGTTGGATTCAGGGCCCTAGTCTCAGTTTATTCCGGCTGCCATAGGAAGGTCTGTGTTCATTGAAACTCCTTCAGGCAGACACCCATTCATGGCAGTGTCTTCCCGGGTAAGGAAAGAAGATTGAACAAGGATGGCCTCAGGGCAGGATGGATACTGTATGTTAAGTTAAGGCTACCGCTCTTAGGCTTCCAGAATGTATACTGGGAGAGCATGAGCAGTGGTAATCCCAACTCTCTATTTCTATCAAAAATGCTTCAAATGTCATGAGAGATGTGTGCTTTATGACAGAGTCACGACATTTTGTAGACTGTCAAAATAATGCAGCTGTGGGAAATGACTGTGTTGAAAACATGACTTGTCAAGTACAAGGCTCTCCATAGTCTTGAATTTCCATGCTTGTGAAAATAGGAAACACAGTGTTCAGGGAAACTCCTTCAGACGGACTCCCATTCGTGGAAGTGTCTTCCCAGGTGAGGAAAGAAAATAGATCAAAGACGGATTCAGGGCAGGTTGAATACTGAGTTAAGTGGAGGCTACAGCCTTAGGCTTCCAAAACGAATACTGGGAGAGCATGACGTGTGGTCATCCCAACTCACTACCTCTGTTATAAATGCTTCAAACTTCGTGAGGATCATGTGCCTTGGGACGGACTCGCGAGAGTTTTGAGACTGTCAAAACATGGAAGCTGTGGGAACTCAATGTGTTGAAAACATGAAGAGTCACCTACAGGGCCTAAATCTCAGAAGTCTATACGGTGACCATAGGAAGGTCTGTGTTCAGTGAAACTCCTTCAGGTGAACTACCATTCATGGCAGTGTCTTCCCAGGAGAGAAAATAATGTAGAACAAGGACAGACTCAAGTCTGGTTGGATTCTGTCTTTTAAGTACAGGCTATAGCTCTTAGTCTTCCAAAACTTATACTTGGAGAGCATGCCCAGTGTTCATGCCAACTCTTTACCTCTGTTGAAAACACGTCAAACGCCGTGAGGGAAGAGTGCTTTAGTACAGACTCGAGACAGTTTTGAGACTGTAAAAACATACAAGCCGTGGGAACTGACTATGTTGAAAACATGAAGAGGTGGGTTCAGGGCCCTAGTCTCAGAAGTCCATTCCGGTTGCCATAGGAAAGTTTGTGTTCAGTGAAACTCCCTCAGGCGGACACCCACTCGTGGCAGTGTCTTCCTAGATGAAGAAAGAAGATAGAACAAGGATGTAGTCTGGACACATTGGATACTATGAGTATGTGGAGGCTACAGCCATTAGGTTTCCAAACCGTAACTGGGAGAGCATCAGCAGTGGTCATCCCAACTCACTATCTCTGTCAGAAAGGCTTCAAACGTTGTGAGGGACATGTGCCTTAGGACAGCCTCGTGACAGTTTTGAGACTGTCAAAACATGGAAGCTGTTGGAACTGACTGTGTTGAAAACATGAAGAGTCGCCTACAGGACCCAAATCTCGGAAGTCTATACTGGTGATAATAGGAAGTTCTGTGTTCAGTGAAACTTCTTCAGGATGTCAGCCATTTGTTGCAGTGTATTCTCAGGTGAGAAAAGAAGATAGAACAAGGACGGACTCAGGGAAGTTCGGATACTCTGTGTTAAGTACAGGGTACGGCTCTTAGGCTTCCAAAACCAATAGTGGGAGAGCATGCCCAGTGGTCATCCCAACTCTCTACCTGTGCCAAAAACACTTCAAACATCGTGAGAGAAGTGTGCTTTAGGACAGAGTCATGACAGCTTTGAGACTATCAAAATATGGCAGCTGTGAGAACTGACTGTGTGGAAAACATGAAGTGTCACGTACAGGGCCCTCCCTAGCCTTGGATGTCCATGCTTGTGACAATAGGAAACACTGTGTTCAGTGAAACTCCTTCAGATGGACAGCAATTCGTGGCTGTGTCTTCCAAGGTGTGGAAAGAAGATAGAACAAGGATGAACTCAGGGCATGTTGGATATTGTGAGCTACATTCAGGCTACAGCTCTTAGACTTCCAAAAAGTGTACTGGGACAGCATGATCAGTGGTCTTCCCAACTCTCTAACTCTGTCAAAAACGCTTATAATGACGTGAGTGAAATATGTTTTAGGACGGACTCACAATAGTTTTGAGACTGTCAAAACATGGAAGCTGTGGGAATTAAATGCGTTGAAAACATCAAGAGTCCTCTACAGGTCCCAAGCCTCGGAAGTCTATACCGGTGACCATAGGAAGGTCTGTGTTCAGTGAAACTCCTTCAGACAGACACCCATTCGTGGCAGTGTCTTCCCAGGTAAGGAAAGAAGTTAGACCAAGGTCAGACTCAGTGAAGGTTGGATACTGTGAATTAAATACAGGCTATAGCTCTTAGGTTTCCAAAATGTATACTGGCAGAGCATGACCACTAGTCATCCCAATTCTCTACCTCTGTCGAAAACGCTTCAAACATCGTGAGGAAAGTATGATTTAGGACAGACTTGCAACAGTTTGAAACTGTCAAAACATGGAAGCTGTGGGTACTGGCTGTGTTGAATACATGAAGAATCTCGGAATCCCATACCGGTGACAATAGGAAGATCTGTGTTCAGTGAAACTCCTTAAGATGGACACGCATTCGTGTAACGAAAGATGATAGAACAAGGACGGACTCAGGGCAGGTTAGATACTGTGTGTTAAGTGCAGGCTATGGCTCTTAGGCTTCCAAAACATATACTGGGAAAGCATGAACAGAGGTCATGTCAACTCTCTACCTCTGCTGAAAATGCTTCAAACGTCAAGAGAGAATTGTGCGTTAGGACAGACTCGCGACTGTTTTGAGACTGTCAAAACATGGAAGCTGTGGGAACTGACAGTGTTGAAAACATGAAGTGTCACGTACGGGGTCCTCCCTAGTCTCGTATGTCCATGCTTGTGACCATAGGAAGGACAGTGTTCAGGGAAACTCCTTCAGATGGACACCCATTCGTTGCAGTGTCCTCCCAGGTAAGGAACGAAGATAGAAGAATGACGGAATCAAGGCAGGTTGGATACTGTTAGTTACTTGCAGGCTACAGCTCTGAAGCTTCCATAACGTGTACTGGGACAGCATGACCAGTGGTCATTGCAACTCTCTACCTCAGTTGAAAACGCTTAAATAGACGTGATTGAAGTGTGCTTTAGGACTGACTTGTGAATGTTTTGAGCCTGCAAAACATGGAAGCTGTGGGAACTGACTGAAAACATGAAGAGTCCCCTACAGGGCCCAAATCTCAGAAGTCTATACCAGTGACCACAGGAAGTTCTGTGTTCAGTGAAACTCATTCAGGCGGTCAGCCATTCGTGGCAGTGTCTTCCTGGGTAAGGAAAGAAGATAGAACAAGGACAGACGCAGGGCAGGATGGATACTCTGTGTTAAGTTCAGGCCACAGCTCTTAGGCTTCCAAAACTTATACTGGGACAGCATGAGCAGTGGTCATCCCAACTCTCTACTTCTATCGAAAACGCTTCAAAAGTATTGAGAAAAGTGTTCTTTAGGACAGACTCATGAGAGATTTGAGACTGTGACAATATGGCAGCTGAGGGAACTGCCCGTGTTGAAAACATGAAGTGTCACGTAGAGGGCCCTCCCTAGTCTCGGATGTCCGTGCTTGTGACAATAGGAAACACAGTGTTCAGTGAAACTCCTTCAGACAGACACTCAATCGTGGTAGTGTATTCCCAGGTGAAAAAAGAAGATAGAACAAAGGACTCAAGGCATGTTGGATATTGTGAGCTACATGCAGGATATGGCTCTTAGGCTTCCAAAACATATACTGGGACAGTATGACCAGTGGTCATCCCAACTCTACCTCTGTCAAAAACACTTAAATAGATGTGAGGGAAGTGTGCTTTAGGACAGACTCGCAACAGTTTTGAGACTGTCAGAACAAGGAAGCTGTGGGAAGTGAATGTGTTGAAAACATGAAGAGTCACCTACAGGGCCCAAATCTCGGAAGTCTACACCGGTGGCCATAGGAAGGTCTGTGTTCAGTGAAACTCCATCAGACGGACACCCATTCATGGTTATGTCTTCCCAGGTGAGAAAAGAAGATAGATCAAGGACGGTCTCAGGGCATGATGGATACTGTGTGTTAAGTTCAGGCTATGGCTCTTAGGCTTCCAAAACTTAAATTGGGAGAGCATAAGCAGTGGTCATCCCAACTTTCTACTTCTATCGAAAATGCTTCAAACGCTGTGAGAGAAGTGTGCTGTAGGACAGAGTCGCGACAGTTTTGAGAGTGTAAAAACATGGCCGCTGTGGGAAATGAATCAGTTGAAAACATGAAGAGTCACCTAGAGGGCTCAAAACTTGGAAGTCTATACCAGTGACCATAGGAAGGTCTGTGTTACTGAAAATCCTTCAGGCAGACACCCATTTGTAGCAGTGTCTTCCCAGATGAAGAAAGAAGATAGAACAAGGACAGACTCAGGGCAAGTTGGATACTGTGTGTTAAATTCAGACTATAGATCTTAGGATTCCAAAACGTACACTGGGATTAGCAAGACCAGTGATCATCCCAACTGTCTACCTCTGGCAAAAATGCTTCGAACGTCATGAGAAAAGTGTGCTTTAGGACGGAGTCATTAGAGTTTTGGGACTGTCAAAACAAGGAAGCTGTGGTACCTGACTGTGTTGAGAACAGGAAGAGTTGTGTTCAGGGCCCTAATCTTGGAAGTTCATTCCGGTTGCCATCAGAACGTCTGTGTTCAGTGAAACTCATTCAGGCAGACACCCATTCATGGCAGTGTCTTCCTAGGTAAGGAAAGAAGATAGAACAAGGACGGACTCAGGGCAGGTTGGATACTGTGTGTTAAGTGCTGGCTACTGCTCTTAGGCTTCCTAAACGTATACTGGGGATAGCATAACCAGTGGTCATTCCAACTCTCTACCTCTCTCAAAAACACTTCAAACCTTGTGAGAGAAGTGTGCTTTAGGACAGACTCACGACAGTTTTGAGACTATCAATATATGGAAGCTGTGGGAAATGATTCTCTTGAAAATATGATGTGTCATGAACAGGGCTCTGACTAGTCTAAGACGTCCATGCTTGTGACCATAGGAAGGACAGTGTTCAGTGAAACACATACAGGCGATCACCCATTTGTGGAAGTGTCTTCCCAGGTGAAGCAAGAAGAGAGAACAAGGACGGACTCAGTGCAGGTTGGATACTGTGAGTACATATAGGCTACAGCTGGTAGGCTTCCAAAACGTATATTGGGACAGCATGACCTGTGGTCATCCCAATCATCTACCTCTGTCAAAAATGCTTAAAATGACGTGAGGGAAGTGTGCTTTAGGACAGACTTGCGACATTTTTGAGACTGTCAAAACATGGAAGCTGTAGGAACTGACTGTATTGAAATCATGAACAGTCGCTTTCATAACCCTAGTCTCAGAAGTCCATACCGGTGACCATAGGAAAGTCTGTGTTCAGTGAAACTCCTTCTGTCGGACACCCAATCATTGCAGTGTCTTCCCAGGTGAGGAAAGAAGATAGAAAAAAATGTGGATTCAGGGCAGGTTGGATACTGTGAGATAAGTGCAGGCTATGGCTCTTAGGCTTCCATTGCTTATACTGGTAGAGCATGATCTTTGAGCATCCCAACTCTCTACCTCTTTCATAAACGCTTAAAGGGACATGAGAAAAGCATGCTTCAGGATGGACTCACAATAGTTTTGAGACTATCAAAACATGGAAGTTGTGGGAACTGACTGTGTCGAAAAAGTGAAGTATTGCACTCATGGCCCTAGTCTCGGAATACCGTACCAGGACCATAGGAAGGTCTGTGTTCAATGAAACTCCTTCAGGGGAACACCTATTCCTAGCAGTGTCTTCCCAGGTAAGGAAAGAAGATAGAACAGGATGGACTCAGGGAAGGTTGGATACTGTGTGTTAAGTTCAGGCTACGGCTCTTAGGCTTCCAAAATGTATACTGGGATAGCATGACCAGTGGTCTTCCCAACTCTCTACCTCTCTCAAAAACGCCTCAAACCTCGTGAGAGAAGTGTGCTTTAGGACAGACTCGCGACAGTTTTGAGACTATCAACATATAGAAGCTGTGGGAAATGACTGTGTTGAAAACATGATGTGTCACGAACAGGGCCCTGAGTAGTCTCAGACGTCCATGCTTGTGACCATAGGAAGGGCAGTTTCCTGTGAAACACCTTCAGGTGGTCACCCATTCATTGCAGTGTCTTCCCAGGTGAAGAAAGAAGATAGAACAAGGACGGACTCAGGGAAGGTTGGATACTGCATGTTAAGTGCAGGCTATGGCTCTTAGTCTTCCAAAACGTATGCTGGGATAGCATTACCAGTAGTCATCCCAAGTCTCTACCTCTGTCAAAAACCCTTCAAACGTCGTGAAGGAAGTGTGCTTTATGACGGACTCGCTAGAGTTTTGGGACTGTCAAAACTTAATAGCAGTGTGACCTGACTGTGTTGACAACAGGAAGAGTTTTGTTCTGGACCCTAGTCTTGGAAGTCCATTCCGGTTGCCATCAGAAGGTCTGTGTTCAGTGAAACTCATTCAGGTAAACACCCATTCGTGGCACTGTCTTCCTAGGTAAGGAAAGAAGATAGAACAAGGATGGACTCAGGGCAGGTTGGATACTGTGTGTTAAGTGCAGACGATGGCTCTTAGGCCTCCAAAATGTATACTGGGAGAGCATGACAGGTGATCTTTCCAACAAAATACCTCTGTCGAAAACGCTTCAAAGGTCTTGAGGGAAGTGTGCTATAGGACGGACTCGCGACTGGTTTGAGACTGTCAAAACATGGAAGCTGTGGGAACTTACTGTTTTGAAAACATGAAGTGTCACCTATAGGCCCCACCCTAGTCTCGGATGTCCATGCTTGTGACATTAGGAAGGACAGTGTTCAGGGAAACTCCTTCAGATGGACACCATTTTATGGCAATGTCTTCCCAGGTGAGGAAGGAAGATACAACAAGGACGGACTCAGGGGAGGTTGGATACGGTGAGCTAATTGCAGGCTATACAATTGGCTTCCAAATCATGTACTGGAAGAGCATGACCATTGGTCATCCCAACTCTCTACCTCTGTCGAAAACGCTTAAAACGACGTTAGGGAAGTGTGCTTTAGGACGGACTCGCGACAGGTTTGAGACTGTCAAAACATGGAATTGTGGGAACAGATTGTTGAAAACACGAAGTGTCTTGTTCTGGGCCCTCATCTCGGATGTCCATACCAGTGACCATAGGACGGTCTGAGGAAACTGACTGTGTTGAAACATGAAGAATCACGTTCAGGGCCCTAGTCTCGGAATTCCATACCGGTGACCATAGGAAGGTCTGTGTTCAGTGAAACTCCTTTATGTGGACACCCATTCATGGCATTGTCCTTCCAGGTAAGGAAAGAATAAAGAACAAGGCGGACTCAGGGCAGGTTGGATACTATGAGTTAAGTTCAGGCTAAGGCTCTTAGGCTTCCATAACGTGTACTGGGAGAGCATAACCAGTGATCATCCCAACTCTCTACCTCTGTCAAAAACGCTTAAAAGGACATGAGGGAAGTGTGCTTTAGGATGGACTCACAACAGTTTTGAGACTCTCAAAACATGGAAGCTGTGGGAACTGACTGTGCAAAAACGTGAAGAATTGCTCTCATGGACCTAGTCTCGGAATTCCATACTGGTGACCATAGGAAGTTCTGTGTTCAGTGAAACTCCTTCAGGGGGACACCCATTCCTAGCAGTGTTTTCCCAGGTAAGGAAAGAAGATAAAACAGGACAGACTCAGGGAAGGTTGGATACTGTCTGTTAAGTACAGGCTTTGGCGCATAGGCTTCCAAAACATATACTGTGATAGCATGACCAGTGGTCATCCCAACTCTCTACCTCTGTCAAAAACCCTTCAAACGTTTTGAGGGAAGTGTGCTTTAGGATGGACTCGCGACAGTTTTGAGACTGTCAAAACATGAAAGCTTAGGGAACTGACTCTGTTTAAACATGAAAAGTCACCTACAGGGCCCAAATCTTGAAAGTCTATACCAGTGACCATAGGAAGGTCTGTGTTCAGTGAAACTCCTTCAGGCGGACACCCGTTCATTACAGTGTCTTCCCAGGTGAGAAAAGAAGATAGAACAAGGACGGACTCAGGGCAGTTTGGATACTGGGAGTTAAATACAGACTATGGCTTTTAGGCTTCCAAATTGCATACTGGGAGGACATGACCATTGGTCATCCCATGTCTCTACCTCTGTCGAAAACACTTAAAACGACATGAGGAAAGTGTGCTGTAGGACGTACTCGTGACAGTTCTGAGACTGTCAAAACATGGAAGCTGTGGGAATTGACTGTGTTGAAAAGATGATGAGTTGCATTCAGGGCCCTAGTCTCGGAATTCCGTATCGGTGACCATAGGAAGGTATGTGTTCAGTGAAACTCCTTTAGGCGGGCACCCATTCACTGCAGTGTCTTCACAGGTAAGGAAAGAAGATAGAACATGGACGGGCTCAGGGCAAGTTGGATACTGTGTGTAAAGTTTAGGCTATGGTTCCTAGGTTTCCAAAATGTATACTGGGATTAGCAAGACCAGTGGTCATCCCAACTGTCTACCTCTTTCGAAAACGCTTCAAACTTCATGAAAGAGTGTGCTTTAGGATGGACTCACTGTAGTTTTGAGACTGTCAAAACATGGAAGATGTGGGAACTGACTGTGTTGAAAACAGGAAAAGCTGAGTTCAGGGCCCTAGTTTGGAAGTCCATTCCGGTTACCATAGAAAGGTCTGTGTCAGTGAAAATCTTTCAGGCGGACACCCATTCATCACAGTGTCTTCCTAGGTAAGGAAAGGAGATTGAACAAGGACGGACTCAGGGCAGATTGGATACTGTGTGTTAAATACAGGCTATGGCTCTTAGGCTTCCCAAATGTATACTGGGTAGCATGACCTGTGGTCATCCCAACTGTCTACCTCTCTCGAAAACCCTTCAAACCTCATGAGAGAAGTGTGCTTTAGGACAGACTCGCGACAGTTTTGAGACTGTCAACATATGGAAGCTGTGGGAAATGACTGTGTTGAAAACATGATGTGTCACGAACAGGGCCCTGAGTAGTCTTGGACGTCCATGCCTGTGACCATAGGAAGGGCAGTTTTCAGTGAAACACCTTCAGGCGGTCACCCATTCGCTGCAGTGTATTCCAGGTTAAAAAAGAAGATAGATCAAGGAGAGACTCAGGGCAGGTTGGATACTCTGGGTACGTGCAGACTATGGCTCTTAGGCTTCCAAAATGTATACTGGGATATCATGACTAGTGGTCATCCCAACTCTCTACCTCTCTCTAAAACGCTTCATACCTCATGAGAGAAGTGTGGCTTAGGACAGACTTGTGACAGTTTTGAGACTATCAATATATGGAAGCTGTGGGAAATGACTGTGTTGAAAACATGATGTGTCACGAACAGGCTGTGACTAGTCTAAGACGTCCATGCTTGTGACCATAGGAAGGACAGTGTTCAGTGAAAGACCTTCAGGCGGTCACCCATTTGTGGTAGTGTCTTCCCAGGTGAAGCAAGAAGAGAGAAAAAGGACAGACTTAATGCAGGTTGGAAACTGTGAGTAGGTACAGGCTATGGCTCATAGGCTTCCAAAATGTATACTGGGACAGCATACTTGTGGTCTTCCCAACCCTCTCCCTCTGTCGAAAATGCCTAAAACGACGTGAGGGAAGTGTGCTGTAGGACGGATCGTGACAGTTTTGAGACTGTCAAAACATGGAAGCTGTTGGAACTGACTGTGTTGAAATCATGAAGAGTCGCGTTGAGATCCCTAGTCTCGGAAGTCCATACTGGTGACCATAGGAATGTCTGTGTTCAGTGAAACTCCTTCCTTCGGACACCCAATCATGGCAGTATCTTCCCAGGTGAGGAAAGAAGAGAGAAAAGAGACAGACTCAGGGCAGGTTGGATACTGTGAGATAAGTGCAGGCCATGGCTCTTAGGCTTCCATTACTTATATTGATAGAGCATGATCTGTCGTCATCCCAACTCTCTACCTCTTTCAAAAACGCTTAAAGGACATGAGGAAAGTGTGCTTTAGGATGGGTTCACAACAGATTTGAGACTGTCAAAACATGGAAGATGTGGGAACTGACTGTGTTGTAAACATGAAGAATTACACTCACGGCCCTAGTCTCAGAATTCTGTACTGGTGACCATAGGAAGTTCTGTGTTCAGTGAAACTCCTTCAGAGGAACACCTACTCCTAGCAGTGTCTTCCAGGTAATGAAAGAAGATAGAACAAGGACGGACTCAGGGATGGTTGGATACTGCGTGTTAAGTGCAGGCTACCCCTCTTAGGCTTCCAAAATATCCTGGCATAGCATTACTAGTAGTCATCCTTACTCTCTACCTCTGTCAAAAAACCCTTCAAACGTCGTGAGCAAAGTGTGCTTTAGGACGGACTCGCTAGAGTTTTGGGACTGTCAAAACATGGAAGCTGTGGGACCTGAGTATGTTGACAACAGGAAGTGTTGTGTTGTGGGCCCTAGTCTCAGAAGTCCATTCCGGTAGCCATCAGAAGGTCTGTGTTCAGTGAAAGTCATTCAGGTAGACACGCATTCGTGGCAGTGTCTTCCTAGGTAAGGGAAGAAGATAGAACAAGGACGGACTCCAGACTGGCTGGATACTGTGTGTTAAGTGCAGGCAACGGCTCTTAGGCTTCCAAAATGTATACAGGGAGAGCATGACAGGTGTTCTTCCCAACTCAATACTTCTGTTGAAAATGATTCAAAGGTCGTGAGGGAAGTGCGCTATAGGACGGACTCGTGACTGGTTTGAGACTAGCAAAACATGGAAGCTGTGGGAACAGACTGTGTTGAAAACATGAAGTGTCATGTACACGGCCCTTTGAATTCTAGGATGTCCATACCTGTGACTATAGTAAGGAGAGTGTTCAGTGAAACTCCTTCAAACAGACACCCATTCATGGCAGTGTCTTCCCAGGTGAAGAAAGAAGATAGAAAAAGGACAGACTCAGGGCAGTTTGGATGCTCTGAGCTAAGTGCAGGCCATGGCACTTAGGCTTCCAAAACATCTACTGGAAAAGAATGACCAGTGGTCATCCCAAATCGCTACTTCTGTCTAAAATGCTTAAATCGACATGAGAGAAGTGTGCTTTAGGACAGATTGCAATAGTTTTGAGACTGTCAAAACATGGAAGCTATGGGAATTGACTGTGTTGAGAACATGAAGTGTCACGTACAGGGCCCTCCCTAGTAGATGTCCATGCTTGTGACCATAGTAAAGACAGTGTTCAGGGAAACCCCTTCAGACAGACACCCTTTCGTGGCAGTGTCTACCCAGGTGAGAAAAGAAGATAGAACAAGGACGGATTCAGGGCAGGTTGGATAATGTGAGCTAAGTACAGGCTTCGGCTCTTAGCCTTACAAAATGTGTACTGGAAGAGCAGGACCAGTGTTCATCCCAAATCTCTACCTTTTCAAAAACGCTTAAAACGAAGTGAGGGAAGTGTGCTTTAGGACAGACTTGCGAGAGTTTTTAGACTGTGAAAACATGGAAGCTGTGGGAACTGCCTGTGTTGAAAACATGAGGAATCGTGTCAGGGCTCATGTCTCAGACGTCCATACCAGTGACCATAGGAAGGTCTTTGTTTAGTGAAACCCCTTCAGGTGGACACCCATTCATGGCAGTGTCTTCCCAGGTGAGAAAAGAAGATAGAACAAGGACGGACTCTGGGCATGTTGGATTATGTGAGTTAAGGGCAATCTACGGCTCTTAGGCTTCCAAAATGGACACTGTGATAGCTTCACCGGTGGTCATCCCAACGTTCTACCTCTGTTGAAAACACTTCCAATGTCGTGAGAGAAGTATGCTTTAGGACAGACTGCCGGCAGTCTTGAGACTGTCCAAATATGGAATCTGTGGGAACTGACTGCGTTGAAAACGATGTGCCAAGAACAGGGCCCTGAGTAGTCTCGCACATCCATGCTTGTGAACATAGGAAAGATACTGTTCAGTAAAACTCCTTCAAGCAGGCAGCCATTCGTGGCATGTCTTCCCAAATGAGGAAAGAAGATAGAACAAGGACGGACTCAGGGCAGGTTGGATAATGAGGTACGTGCAGGCTACAACTCTTAGGCTTCCAAAACGTGTACTGGGACAGCAAACCAGTGGTCAGCCCAACTCTCTACCTCTGTTGAAAATGCTTAAATTGACATGAGGGAAGTCTGCTTTAGGACGGACTTGTGACAGTTTTGAGATTATCAAAATATGGAAGCTGTGGAACTGACTTATTGAAAACATGAAGAGTCATATTAGGAGCCCTAGTCTTGGAAGACCATTCCGGTGACCAAAGGAAAGTCTGAATTCATTGAAACTCCTTCAGCCGGACACGAATTTATGGCAGTGTCTTCCCAGGTAAGGAAAGAAGATCGAACAAGGACGGACTCAGGACAGGTTGGATACTGTGTGTTAGTTTCAAGCTACGGCTCTTAGGCTTGCAAAACATATACTGCGATAGCATGACCAGTGGTTATCCCAACTCTCTACCTCTGTCTAAAACTCTTCAAACGTCATGAGAGAAGTGTGCATTAGGACAGACTCACGACAGTTTTGAGATTGTCAAAACATTGAAGCTGTAGGAAATGACTGTGTTGAATACATGAAGAGTCTAGTTCAGAACCCTAGTCTCGGAAGACCATACTGGTTATCAAAGGAAAATCTGTGTTCAGTGAAACGCTTTCAGATGGACATCCTTTCGTGGTAGTGTCTTCCCAAGTGAGGAAAGAAGATAGAACAAGAATGGACTCAGGACAGGTTGGATACTGTGAGTTAAGTGCAGGCTACAGATCTTAGGCATCCAAAACATATACTGGAAGAGCATGAACTGTGGTCATCCCAACTCTCTACCTCTTTTGAAAATGCTTAAAATGAGGTGAGGGAAGTGTGCTTTAGGACAGACTCATGACAGTTTTAAGACTGTCAAAACATGGAAGCTGTGGGAAATGACTGTGTTGAGAACTGAATAGTTGCTTTCAGGGCCCTAGTTTCAGAAGTCCATTCTGGTGACCATAGGAAGGTCTGTGTTCAGTGAAACTCCTTCAGGTGGACACCCATTCTTGGCTGTGTCGTTCCAGATGAGGAAAGAAAATACAACAAGCACAGACTCAGGACTGGTTGGATACTGTGAGTTAAGTGGTGGCCCTAGCTCTTAGGCTTCCAAAATGAATCTTGGGTGAGCATCAGCAGTGGTCATCCCAACTCTCTACCTCTGTCGAAAACACTTCAAAGGACGTGAGGAAGGGTGCTTTAGACGGACTCGTGACAGTTTTTGAGACTGTCAAAACATGGAAGCTGTGGGAACCGACTGTGTTGAAAACATGTAAAAGACAGTCTCTTCAATAAATAGTGCTGGGAAAACTGGACAGCTATAAGTAGATGAATGAAACCCGACCATTCTCTCACACTCTACACAAACATAAACTCAAAATGGATAAAGACCTCAACGTGAGACAGGAATCCATCAGAATCCTAGAGGAGAACATAGGCAGTAACCTCTTCGATATCAGCCACAGAAACTTCTTTCAAGATATGTCTCCAAAGGCAAAGGAAACAAAAGCGAAAATGAACTTTTGGGACTTCATCAAGTTCAGAAGCTTCTGCACAGCAAAGGAAACAGTCAACAAAACAAAGAGGCTACCCACGGAATGGGGGAAGATATTTGCAAATGACAGTACAGACAAAAGGTTGATATCCAGGATCTTTAAAGAACTCCTCAAACTCAACACACACAAAACAGATAATCATATAAAAAAATGGGCAGAAGATATGAACAGACACTTCTCCAATGAAGACATACAAATGGCTATCAGACACATGAAAAAATTGTTCATCACTAGCCATCAGGGAGATTCAAATTAAACCCATATTGAGATACCACCTTACACCAGTTAGAATAGCCAAAATTAGCAAGAGAGGAAACAACATGTGTTGGAGAGGGAACCATCTTACACTCTTGTTGGGAATGCATATTGGTGCAGCCACTTTGGAGAACAGTGTGGAGATTCCTCAAGAAATTAAAAATAGAGCTTCCCTATGAGCCTGCCATTGCACTACTGGGTATTTACCCCAAAGATACAGATGGAGTGAAAAGAAGGGCCATCTGTACCCCAATGTTTATAGCAGCAATGGCCACGGTCGCCAAAGTGTGGCAAGAACCAAGATGCCCTTCAACGGACGAATGGATAAGGAAGGTGTGGTCTATATGCACTATGGAGTATTATGCCTCCATCAGAAAGGATGAATACCCAACTTTTGTAGCAACATGAATGGGACTGGAAGAGATTATGCTGAGTGAAATAAGTCAAGCAGAGAGAGTCAATTATCCTATGGCTTCACTTATTTGTGGAGCATAACAAATAGCATGGAGGACAAGGGGAGATGGAAAGGAGAAGGGAGTTGAGGGAAATTGGAAGGGGAGGTGAACCATGAGAGACTATGGGCTCTGAAAAACAACCTGAGTGTTTTGAAGGGGCGGGGGTTGGGAGGTTGGGAGAACCAGGTGGAGGGTATTAGAGAGGGCATGGATTGCATGGGGCACTGGGTGTGGTGCAAAAACAATGAATACTGTTACACTGAAAAGAGACAAAAATTAAAAAAAAAAAAAAACAAAAAACAAAACCCTGAAGAATCGCGTATAGGACCCCAGCCTCGGACTTCTATGCCAGGGACCTTAGGAATGTCCGTGTTCACTGAAACTTCTTCAGACGAACACCCTTTCATGGCAGTATCTTCCCAGGTGAGGAAAGCAGATAGAAAAAGGACGGACTCAGGACAGCTTGGGTACTGTGAGCTAAGTGCTGGGTACGGGTCTTAGACTTCCAAAATGCATAGTGGAAGAGCAGGGCCAGTGGTCATCCCAACTCTGTACCTCTGTCGAAATGGTTCAAACATCGTGAGAGACATGTGCTTTAGGAGGAGTCGTGACAGTTTTGAGACTGTCAAACATGGAAGATGTGGGAAGAGACTGTGTTGAAAACCTGGAGTTGTATTTAGAACCCTAGTCTCGGAAGACCATACTGGTGATCATAGGAAAGTCTGTGTTCAGTGAAACTCTTTCATATCAACACCTTTCATGGCAGTGTCTTCCCAGGTGAGGAAAGAAGATAGAACAAGGATGGAGTCAGGGCAGGTCGGATACTGTGAGTTAAGTGCAGGCTATAGATGTTAGGCTTTCAAAACTTATACTGGAAGCACGTGATCTGTGAACATCTCAACTCTCTACCTCTGTCAAAAACACTTAAAACGACGTGAAGGAAATGTGCTTTAGTACAAAATCACGAGAGTTTTAAGACTGTCAAAACATGGAAGCTCTGGGAACTGACTGTGGTGAGATCTGAATAGTTACGTTCAGGGCCCTAGTCTCGGAATTCCATATCACTACCATAGGAAGTTCTGTGTTCAGTGAAACTCCTTCAGGTGGACACCCATTTGTGGCAGTGTATTCCCAGGTAAGAAAAGAAGATAGAACAAGGACGGACTCATGGCAGGTTCAATACTGTGCTTTAAGTTCATGTTACGGCTCATAGGCTTTCAAACGTGTACTGGGTCAGCATGACCAGTGGTCATCCCAACTCTCTGCCTCTGTGGAAAACATTTCATACATCATGAGAGAAGCGTGCATTAGGACAGTCTTGCGACAGTTTTGAGACTGTCAAAACAAGGTAGCTGTGGGAACAGACAGTGTTGAAAACATGAAGTGTCACGTAGAGGCCCTCCCTAGTCTCAGATGTCCATCCTTGTGACCACGGAAGGAGAGTGTTCAGTCAAACTCCTTCAGATGGACACCCTTTTGTGGCAGTGTCTTTCCAGGTGAGAAAGAAAGATAGAGCAAGGACGGATTCAGGATATGTTGGATACTGTTCATTAAGTTCAAGCTACGGCTCTTAGGCTTCCAAAACGTGTACTGGAAGAGCATGACCTGTGGTCATCCCAACTCTCTACCTCTATTGAAAACGCTTAAAACGACGAGTGGGAAGGGTGCTTTAGGAAGGCCTCGTGAAAGTTTTGAGACTCTCAAAACATAGAATTAGTGGGAACTGACTGTGTTGGAAACATGAAGAGTCGCGTTCAGAACCCTAGTCTTGGAAGTCCATACTGGTGATCATAGGAAAGTCTGTGTTCAGTAAAACTCCTTCATATGGACACCCTTTCATGACAGTGCCTTCCCAGGTAAGGAAAGAAGACAGAACAAGGATGGAATCAGGGAAGTTTGGATGCTCTGAGCTAAGTGCAGGCCATGGCACTTAGGCTTTTAAAACGTGTACTGGAAAAGCATGACCACTGGTCATCCCAGATCGCTACTTCTGTCTAAAACGCTTAAATAAACATGAGAGAAGTGTGATTTAGGACGGATTGTGACAGTTTTGACTTTCAAAACATGAAAGATGTGGGAAATGACTGTGTTGAAAACATGAAGAGTCACTTTCAGAACCCTAGTCTTGGAAGTCCAAACCAGTGACCAATGGAAAGTCTCTGTTCAGTGAAACTCCTTCAGATGGACACCCATTCCTGGTAGTGTCTTCCCAGGTGAGGAAAGAAGATAGAACAAGGATGGAATCAGAGCATGTTGGACACTCTAATTTAGAGGAGGCTATGACTCTTAGGCTTCCAATACTTATACTGGAAGAGCGTGATCTGTGGTCATCCCAACCCTCTACTCCTGTTGAAAATGCATCAAACGACATGAGGGAAGGGTGCTTTAGGATGCACTCATGACAGTCTTGAGACTGTCAAAATATGGATGCTGTGGGAATTGACTGTGTTGTGAACATGAAGTGTCATGTACAGAGCCCTCCCTAGTAGATGTCCATGCTTGTGACCATAGGAAGGACAGTGTTCAGGGAATCCCCTTCAGACAGACACCCATTCGTGGCAGTGTCTACCCAGGTAAGGAAAGAAGATAGAACAAGGACGGATTCAGGGCAGGTTGGATAATGTGAGCTAAGTGCAGGCTTCGGCTCTTAGCCTTACAAAATGTGTACTGGAAGAGCAGGACCAGTGGTCATTCCAAATCACTACCTTTGTCAAAAACGTTTAAAACAACGTGAGGGAAGTGTGCTTTAGGATGGACTCGTAAGAGTTTTTAGACTGTGAAAGCATGGAAGTTGTGTGAACTGCCTGTGTTGAAAATGTGAAGAATCATGTCAGGGCCCACATCTCGGACATCAATACCAGTGACCATGGTAAGGTCTGTGTTGAGTGAAACTCAGGCGGACACCCATTCATGGCAGTGTCTTCCCAGGTGAGAAAAGAAGATAGTACAAGGACGGACTCAGAACAGGTTGGATTATGTGAATTAAGGACAATCTATGGCTCTTAGGCTTCCAAAACAGATACTGGGATAGCTTGACCAGTGGTCATCCCAACTTGCTACCTCTGTGGAAAATGCTTCCAAAATTGTGAGAGAAGTGTGCTTTAGGACAGACTGCCGAGAGTTTTGAGACTGTCCAAATATGCAATCTGTGGGAACTGACTGCGTTGAAAACACGATGTGCCACGTACTGGGCCCTGACTAGTCTCGGACGTCCATGCTTGTGGACATAGGAAAGTTACCGTTCAGTAAAACTCCTTCAAGCAAACACCCATTCGTGGCATGTCTTCCCAAATGAGGAAAGAAGATAGAACAAGGACGGACTCAGGGCAGGTTGGATAATGAGGTACGTGCAGGCTACAACTCTTAGGCTTCCAAAACGTGTACTGGGACAGCATGACCAGTGGTCAGCCCAACTCTCTACCTCCATCAAAAACGCTTAAATCGAAGTGAGGGAAGTGTGCTTTAGGACAGACTCATGACAGTTTTGAGATTATCAAAACATGGAAGCTGTGGGAACTGACTTATTGAAAACATGAAGAGTCATGTTAGGAGCCCTAGTCTTGGAAGACCATTCCAGTGACCAAAGGAAAGTCTGAATTCATTGAAACTCCTCAACTGGACACCCATTTGTGGCAGTGTCTTCCCAGGTAGGGAAAGAAGATCGAACAAGGATGGACTCAGGATAGGTTGAATACTGTGTGTTAATTTCAGGCTACGGCTCTTAGGCTTGCAAAATATATACTGCAATAGCATGACCATTGGTTATCCCAACTCTCTACCTCTGTCTAAAACCCTTCAAACTGCGTGAGAGAAGTGTACTTTAGGACAGATTCACGACAGTTTTGAGATTGTCAAAACATGGAAGCTGTGGGAAATGACTGTGTTGAATACATGAAGAGTCACGTTCAGAACCCTAGTCTCAGAAGTCCATACCAGTGATCATAGGAAAATCTGGGTTCAGTGCAATGCTTTCAGGTGGACACCGTTTGTTGTAGTGTCTTCCCAAGTGAGGAAAGAAGATAGAACAAGGATGGACTCAGGGCAGGTTGGATACTGTGAGTTAAGTGCAGGCTACAGATTGTAAGCTTCCAAAACTTATACTGGAAGAGCACTAACTGTGGTCATCAAAACTCTCTACCTGTGTCAAAAACGCTCAAAACTATGTGAGGGAAGTGTGCTTTAGGATGGACTCATGATAGTTTTAAGACTGTCAAAACATGGGAGCTATGGGAAATGACTGTATTGAGAACTGAATAGTCGTGTTCAGGTCCTTGGTCTCAGATGTCCATTCCGGTTACCATAGGAAGGTCTGTGTTCAGTGAAATTCCTTCTGGCGGACACCCAATCATTACTGTGTCTTCACAGGGGAGGAAAGAAGATACAACAAGGACGGACTCAGGGCAGGTTGGATACTGTGAGTTAAGTGGAGGCTATGGCTCTTAGGCTTCCAAAACATCTACTGGGTGAGCATGAACACGGGTGATCCCTACTCACTACCTCTGTAGAAAACGCTTCAAACGTCGTGAGGGAGGTGTTCCTTAGGATGGACTCGCGACAGTTTTGAGACTGTAAAAACATGGAAGCTGTGGGAACTGAATGTTTTGAAAACATGAAGAATCACGTACAGGACCCTAGTCACGGACATCCATGCCAAGGACCTTAGGAAGGTCCGTGTTCACTGAAACTTCTTCAGACGGACACCCAATCGTATCAGTGTCTTCTCAGGTGAGGAAAGAAGATAGAACAAGGATGGAGTCAGGGCAGGTTGGATACTGAGTGTTAAGTGCAGGCTATGGCTCTTAGGCTTCCAAAACATATACTAGGAGAGCATGACGGGTGGTAATCCCAACTCATTAACTCTGTCGAAAACGCTTCAAATGTCATGAGGGACGTGAGATTTAGGACGGACTCGCGACATTTTTGAGACTGTCAAAATATGGAAGCTGTGGGAACTGACTGTGTTGAAAACATGAAGAATCACGTTCAGCGCCCTAGTCTCTGAAGTCCAAACCAGTGACCATAGAAAGGTCTGTGTTCAGTGAAACTCCTTCAGTCGGACACACATTCGTGGCAGTGTTTTGCCAGGTGAAGAAAGAAGTTAGAACAAGGACAGACTCAGGGCAGGTTGGAAACTGCAATTTAAGTGGGGGTTATGACTCTTAGGCTTCCAAAACATATGCTGGGTGAGCATGACCAGTGGTCATCCCAACTCTCTACCTCTGTTGAAAACACTTCAAACGTCGTGAGTTAAGTGTGGTTTAGGATGGACTCATGAAAGTTTTGAGACTGTCAAACATGGAAGCTGTGGGAACTGACTGTGTTGAAAACATCAAGAACCACGTACAGGACCCTAGTCTCGGACGTCCATGCTGGGGATCACAGGAAGGTCCGTGTTCACTGAAACTTCTTCAGATGGAAACCTAATCATGGCAGAGTCTTCCCAGGTGAGGAAAGAAGATAGAACAAGGACAGATTCAGGGCAGGTTGGATACTCTGAGCTACATGCAGGCGACGACTCTTCGGCTTCCAAAACGTATACTAGGAGAGCATGAGAGGTCGTCATCCCAACAAACTAGCTCTATTGAAAACAGTTCAAATGTCGTGTGTGAAGAGTGCTTTAGGACGGACTCACGACATATTTGAGACTGTCAAAACATGGAAGCTGTGGGAACTGACTGTGTTGAATACATGAAGAATCACGTACAGGACCCTCTTCTCGGAGGTCCATGCTGGGGACCTTAGGACGGTCCATGTTCACTGAAAGTTCTTCAGACAGACACCCAGTCATGGCAGTGCCTTCCCAGGTGAGGAAAGAAGATAGAACAAGGATGGACAAAGGACAGGTTAGATACTGTGAGTTAAGTGCAGGCTACAGATCTTAGGCATCCAAAACATATACTGGAAGAGCATGAACTGTGGTCATCCAAAACTCTCTACCTCTTTTGAAAATGCTTAAAATGACATGAGGGAAGTGTGCTTTAAGACAGACTCGCGACAGTTTTTGAGACTGTCAAAACATGGAAGCTGTGGGAACCGACTGTGTTGAAAACATGTAAAAGACAGTCTCTTCAATAAATGGTGCTGGGAAAATTGGACAACTATATGTAGATGAATGAAACTCAATGATTCTCTTACACCGTATACAAAGATAAACTCAAAATGGATAAAAGACCTCAACGTGAGACAGGAATCCATCAGAATCCTAGAGGAGAACATAGGCAGTAACCTCTTCGATATCAGCCACAGCAACTTCTTTCAAGATATGTCTCCAAAGGCAAAGGAAACAAAAGCAAAAATGAACTTTTGGGACATCATCAAAATCAAAAGCTTCTGCACAGCAAAGGAAACAGTCAACAACAAAAAAAGAGGCAACCCACAGAATGGGAGAAGATATTTGCAAATGACAGCACAGACAAAAGATTGATATCCAGGATCTCTAAAGATCTCCTCAAACTCAACACACACAAAACAGATAATCATATCAAGAAATGGGCAGAAGATATGAACAGACACTTCTCCAATGAAGACATACAAATGGCTATCAGACACATGAAAAAATGTTCATCATCACTAGCCATCAGGGAGATTCAAATTAAAACCACATTGAGATATCACCTGACACCAGTTAGAATAGCCAAAATTAGCAAGAGAAGAAACAACATGTGTTGGAGGGGATGTGGAGAAAGGGGACCCCTCTTCCACTGTTGGTGGGAATACAAGTTGGTGCGGCCTCTTTAGAGAACAGTGTGGAGATTCCTCGAGAAATTAAAAATAGAACTTCCCTATGACCCTGCAATTGCACTACTGGGTATTTACCCCAAGGATACAGATGTAGTGAAAAGAAGGGCCATCTGTGCCCCCAATGTTTATAGCAGCAATGGCCACGGTTGCCAAACTGTGGAGAGAACCAAGATGCCCTTCAACGGACAAATGGATAAGGAAGATGTGGTCCATATACACTATGGAGTATTATGCCTCCATCAGAAAGGATGAGCACCCAGCTTTTGTAGCAACATGGATGGGACTGGAAGAGATTATGCTGAGTGAAATAAGTCAAGCAGAGAGAGTCAATTATCATATGGTTTCACTTATTTGAGGAGCATAACAAATAGCATGGAGGACATGGGGAGTTAGGAAAAGGGAATTGGAAATTCGAAGGGGAGGTGAACAATGAGAGACTATGGACTCTGAAAAACAATTGGAAGGGTTGGAGGAGGTGGGCGGGTAGGAGGTTGGGGGAACCAGGTGGTGGGTATTAGAGAGGGCACGGATTGCATGGAGTACTGGGTGTGGTACAAAAACAATGAATACTGTTATGTTGAAAATAAATTTTAAAAAATGATTAAAAATAAATACATACATAAATAAATAAATAAATTGAAAAATCCAGAATACACCAGCTGTCTCTACACCTTAAAGAACTGGAGAATGAACAACAAATCAAACCAACTCCACACATAAGAAGGGAAATAATCAAGATTAGAGCTGAGATCAATGAGGTAGAAACCAGAGATACAGGTGAGTGAATCAATGAAACTAGAAGCTGGTTTTTTGAAAGAATCAATAAGATCGATAAACCATTTCCATACTAATTCAGAAGAAAAGAGAGAAAGCCCAAGTTAATAAAATTATGAATGAAAAGGGAGAGATCACAACTAACACAAAGAAAGTAGAAACAATCATCAGAAGATATTATCAACAGTTATATGCCAATAAGCTAAGTAACCTAGATGAAATGGATGCATTCCTGGAAAACTGTAAGCTGCCAAAATTGAACCAGGAAAAATTGACAACCTGAATAGACTGAGATTGAAGCAGTGATCAAAAACCTCCCAAAAAACAAGAGCCCAGGACCTGATGGATTCCCTGGGGAATTCTACCAAACTATCAAAGAAGAAATAAAACCTATTCCCCTGAAGCCGTTTCAAAAAATTGAAGCAGAAGGAAAACTTCCAGACTCTTTCTATGAAGCCAGCATTACCCTGATCCCCAAACGAGGCTAAGACCCTACCACAAAGGAGAATTTCAGACCAATATCACTGATGAATATGGATGCTAAGATTCTCAACAAGATCCTAGCAAACAGGATCCAACAGCACATTAAAAAGATGATCCACCATGACCAGGTGGGATTCATTCCTGGGCTACAAGGATGGCTCAACATTCAAAAATCAATCAATGTGATAGGACAAGTTAATAAGAGAAGAGAGAAGAACCACATGGTCCTCTCAATTGATGCAGAAAAAGCATTTGACAAAATCCAGCATCCGTTCCTGATTAATACGCTTCAAAGCATAGGGATAGAGGGAACATTCCTGAACTTCATCAAATCTATCTATGAAAGACCCACAGCAAACATCATCCTCAATGGGAAAAAGCTTTCAGCCTTCCCATTGAGGTCAGGAACACGGCAAGGATGCCCACTCTCACCACTCTTGTTCAACATAGTATTAGAAGTCCTAGCAACAGCAATCAGACAACAAAGAAAAATAAAAGGTATCCAAATTGGCAATGAAGAAGTCAAACTCTCTCTCTTCGCAGATGACATGATTCTTTATATGGAAAACCCAAAAGACTCCATCCCCAAACTACAAGAACTCATACAGCAATTCAGTAATGTGGCAGGACACAAAGTCAATGTACAGAAATCAGTGGCTTTCTTATACACGAACAACAAAAATACAGAAAGGGAACGAGAGAATCGATTCCATTTACTATAGCACCAAGAACCAGAAGATATCTGGGAATATACCTAACCAAAGAGGTAAAGGATCTGTACTCGAAGAACTACAGAACACTTATGAGAGAAATGGAAGAAGACAAAAAAGATGGAAGACCATTCCATGCTCTTGGATCAGAAGAATAAACATTGTTAAAATGTGTATACTGCCTAGAGCAATCTATACTTTTAATGCCATTCCGATCAAAATTCCACCAGTATTTTTCAAAGAGCTGGAGCAAATAATCCAAAAATTTGTATGGGACCAGAAGAGACCCCGAATCGCTAAGGAAATGTTCAAAAACAAAAATGAAACTGGGGGCATCATGTTACCTGATTTCAAGCTTTACCACAAAGCTGTGATCACCAAGACAGCATGGTACTGGCATAAAAACAGACACATAGACCAGTGGAACAGAGTAGAGAGCCCAGATAAGGACCCTCAACTCTATGGTCAAATAATCTTCGACAAAACAGGAAAAAATATACAGTGGAAAAAAGACAGTCTCTTCAATAAATGGTGCTGGGAAAACTGGACAGCTATATGTAGATGAATGAAACTCGACCATTCTCTTACACCATACACAATGATAAACTCAAAATGGATAAAAGACCTCACGGTGAGACAGGAATCCATCAGAATCCTAGCGGAGAATGTGGGCAGTAACCTCTTCGATATCAGCCACAGCAACTTCTTTAAGATATGTCTCCAAAGGCAAAGGAAACAAAAGTGAAAATAAACTTTTGGGACTTCATCAAAATCAAAAGCTTCTGCACAGCAAAGGAAACCGTTAAGAAAACAAAGAGGCAACCCACGGAATGGGAGAAGATATTTGCAAATGACAGTACAGACAAAAGGTTGATATCCAGGATCTATAAAGAACTCCTCAAACTCAACACACACAAGACAGACAATCATATAAAAAAATGGGCAGAAGATATGAACAAACATTTCTCCAATGTAGACATACAAATGGCTATCAGACACATGAAGAAATGTTCATCATCGTTTGCCATCAGGGAGATTCAAAGTAAAAGCCAATTGAGATACCACCTTACACCAGTTAGAATAGCCAAAATTAGCACGACAGGAAACAACATGTGTTGGAGGAGATGTGGAGAAAGGGGAACCCTCTTCCACTGTTGGTGGGAATGCAAGTTGGTGCAGCCACTTTGTAGAACAGTGTGGAGATTACTCAAGAAATTAAAAATAGAGCTTCCCTATGACCCTGCAATTACACTACTGGGTATTTACCCCAAAGATACAGATGGAGTGAAAAGAAGGGCCATCTGTACCCCAATGTTTATAGCAGCAATGGCCATGGTCACCAAACTGTGGAAAGAACCAAGATGCCCTTCAATGGACGAATGGATAAGGAATATGTGGTCTATATACACTATGGAGTATTATACCTCCATCAGAAAGGATGAATACCCAACTTTTGTGGCAACATGGACGGGCCTGGAAGAGATTATGCTGAGTGAAATAAGTCAAGCAGAGAGAGTCAATTATATGGTTTCACTTATTTGTGGAGCATTACAAATACCATGGAGGATTAGGGGAGTTAGAGAGGAGAAGGGAGTTGGGGGAAATTCGAAGGGGATGTGAACCATGAGAGACTATGGACTCTGAAAAACAATCTGAGGTGTTTGAAGTAGCATGGGGTGGGAGGTTGGGGGAACCAGGTCGTGAGTTTTAGAGAGGGCACGGATTTCATGGAGCACTGGGTGTGGTGCAAAAACAATGAATACTGTTATGCTGAAAATAAGTTAATTTATTTAAAAAAAAAAAAAGAAAGAAAGAAAGGTGCATTTTACTCAGAGTTGCCTGATCCGGGTTTTGTGCAGAGGCATTTCCGTCTGTTTTGGCACATGGCCGGAAAATTGCCTATGGCCCAGAGAGCACCCATTCATTGACATTTTTATCTGCATTGTGCTGTGACTCTAGAACGAGCTTAGTTTAGGGAATGTTCTTCAGGTGTGCGCACCTTAGTTGCAATGGCTTTTCACTTCAGAAAAGAAGATAGAACAAAGACGGTCTCTGGACCTTTTTGAACCTGTGAGTGAAGTGCGTGGCACTGCTCTTAGGCATCTGAATTGTACCTGGGCAGAGACAGACCTGGGGCTGACCCAACTCTACATATGCCAAAAATGCTCCAAATGGCAGGAAGGGAGTATGCATAAGGACTGACTCTTGGCAAGATTAAGTCTTTAAAAACATTGAAGTTGTTGGACCTGACAGTGCTGAAACCTGAAGTACAGGGCCCTTCCTTTAGTCCTCTCCAACACACCTTTTCAAAAATGCTCTACAGCACACTCCACTAACACCTTGTGTCCTGTTGGCAGAACATGGAGGACCCAAGACGTCTGTTAAAGTTGGCAGCCTGAACACCTCCTTCCTTCTCTGGGCAAGCCAAAGGAAGCTCTCCTTCTGCATTGACCAGGTACGCCCCTTGGGAAATGCTTCCATCTTCAAAGAAGTAGGGGTCGCTGAAAGGCATTTGCTCAGCCTTGTGCTGCCTCCGAGGTATGGCCATGCAGCACCATCCTTCATCTCTGTGCTGATATTGGAAACCACATCTAGGCTAAGGACACACGACAGCAGTTGAGCAATGCAGCCCGCATATTCGTTTCTCAGAGTCCAAGAGAGGGGGCATCTTCCTTGGTGCGCACCCACACTTTCCCTGCTGCCTCATTCTTCGAGTGGGAATGGGGTAGCTGAAGGACCGTTCCACGAAAGCTGTTTGCTTTCTGAAAGTTTTACTAGGAAGCCTGAGTACCTTCACTAAACGTTCATGGAACATGGCATTCGACTCACAGCCTTGTGCTCTCCAAAATCGGTCCATGGTTCCTTCCACAGGCATGGGCACACACGTTGAAAACGCTAGCGTCTTCCCAATATCAAATGTGGCTTGAAAGCAGGATCTGTGCCGTGTTCCTGCTGAGTGCTGTTTTAACATGTGGGTCTTAGGTTTGGCTCCCTCACCTACCTTGCAACATGCCCCTCTCGTTCCACATCAAGATGTTAGTCAGAAGATGCTTGGTGCACTGCCTTGTTTCTCAGAGTTCCAACCATGGAGCTTTCTTTGGGACTGCCACAAGTTTATTTGAAGCGTCCTCTGTCACCAGGACATAGGCCCTTGGTTGCGAGTTCCATTCTGAACCAACAGATTTCTCTGAGTGCCTATCCTTTGCCTTACACTTTCTCATATACTGTGGAAAGGGAGTTTTGTTTCTGTTTCTGTTCCCGCACTGTCGTGCTTCTGACGGCACTTCTTTCTCGGTCTGCACCCATTTTGGGGGATGCACTGCCATCGTGCAGTGAAGGTGGTACGAGGTCTGTGTTCTGTCTCAGAATCTGGGGTATCACACATCACAGTAGAGTGCACTGTACTCAGAACGGCAGAATGTTAGCTACTTCTGTAGCACTCTGCTCTCAGTGCTCTTCTTGGTGTCAAGGCTCTTGCACCCAGCAGGTTTGGGCAGTAACCTGTGGGATTTGGGATTCTGTAGGTCTCTTCGCTGGAACCCTTCCAGGTGCGTGAAAGGAGATCTTGGTCGAAAGCATCTTGGTTCCCAGAGTGGAGCAGAGGGCAGTTCTCTAACACTTCCACACAGTCGTTGGAAGAGGCGGATTCGCCTCTATCAAGATGTTCTTTGAAAGGTGCATTAGACTCAGAGTTGCCTGATCCGGGTTTCATGGAGAGGCATTCCCGTCTGTTTTGGCACATGGCTGGAAATGCCCCTGTGGCCTAGAGAGCACGCCTTCATTGAGTGACATTTTCTGTGCAATGTGCTGTGACTCCAGAACGAGCTTGGTTTAGGGAATATCCTTTAGGTGTGCACACCTTAGTTGTAATGGCTTTTCACTTCAGGAAAGAAAATAGAAGAAAGACATTTTCTGGACCGTTTTGAAACTGTGAGTGAAGTGCGTGGCACTGTTCTTAGGTTTCTGAATCATCCCTTGGCAGAGCCAGACCTGGGGCCGACCCAGCTCTCTACATTTGCCGAAAATGCTTCAAACGACAGGAAGGGAGTATACCTAAGGACAGACTCTTGGCAAGTTTGAGTCTTTAAAAACATTGAAGCTGTTGGACCTAACAGTGCTGAAATCTAAAGCACAGGGCCCTTCCTTTAGTCCTCTCCAACACACCTTTTCAAAAATGCTCTACAGCACACTCCACTAACACCTTGTGTCCTGTTGACAGAATGTGGAGGACCCAAGACGTCTGTTAAAGTTGGCAGCCTGCACACCTCCTTCTTTCTCTGTGCAAGCCAAAGGAAGCTCTCCTTCTGCTTTGACCATGTACACCTCTTGGGAAATGCTTCCATCTTTGAAGAAGTATAGGTTGCTGAAAGTCATTTGCTCAGCCTTGTGCTGTCTCTGAACTATGGGCACACAGCACTGTCCTTCAACTCCATGCTTCTATTGGAAACCGCATCTAGGCTCAGGACATGTGACGGTAGTTGTGCGATGTGGCCCGCACATTTGTTTCTCAGAGTCCAAGAGAGGGGGCATCTTCCTTGGTGCTCACTCACACTTTCTCTGCTGCCTCATTCTTCAAGCGGGAAGAGGGTAGCTGAAGGACCCTTCCAGGAAAACTGTTTGCTTTCTGAGAGTTATACTATGAAGCCTGTGTACCTTCCCCAGATGTTCATGGAATGTGGCATTCGACTCACAGCCTTGTGCTCTCCAAGATCGGTCCATGCCTCCTTCCTCAGGCATGGGCATCCCATGTTAAAATCGCTTGTGTCTACCCAAAAGCAAACGTGGCTTGAAAGCAGGATCTGAGCTGTGTTCTTGCTGAGTGCTGTTTCAATGTGCGGGTCTTAGGTTTGGCTCCCTCGCCTACCTTGTGACATGCCCCTCTCGTCCCACATGAAGATGTTAGTCAGAAGACACTTGGTGCACTGCCTTATTTCTCAGAGTTCCATCTGTGGAGCTTTCTTTGGGAGTGCCACACATTTATCTGAAACATCCTCCGTCACCATGACATTTGCCCAAGGTTGCGAGTTCCATTCTGAACCAACAGATGTCTCTGAGTGCCTACCCTTTGCCTTACACTTTAGCATACATTGTGGAAAGGGAGTTTCTGTTTCTGTTCCCCCGCCGTCGTGCTTCTGATAGCATTTCTTTCTCAGTCCGCACCCACGCTGGGGGTTGTGCTTCCATCATGCAGTGAAGGTGCTTCAAGTTCTGCATTCTGTCTCAGAATCCAGGGTATCGCAAATCACAGTATAAGGCATTCTACTCAGAGCGGCAGATTCCAGGTTACATCTGTAGTATTCTGCTCTCAGTGCTTTTTCTTGGTGTCAAGGCTTTCGCACCCAACAGGTCCGGGCGAGAACCTGCGGGATGATGGATTCTGTAGGTCTCTTCGATGGAACCCTTCCAGGTTCGTGAAAGGAGATCTTAATCAAGGGTCTTGGTTCCCAGAGTTGAGCATAGGGAAGTTCCCTAACACTTCTGCAGAGTCGTTGGTGGCGGCGGATTCGCTGCATCAAGTTGTTTATTGAGAGGTGTATTCGACTCAGAGTTGCCCATGCAGGTTTCGTGAAGAGACGGTTCTGTCCATTTGGCACATGGCCAGAAACACCCCAAGGGCCCAGAGAGCACGCCTTCATTGAGTGACATTTTCTCTGCACTGTGCTGTGACTCTAGAAGAAGCTTGGTTTAGGCAATGTCCTTCAGGCGTGTGCACATTAGTTGCAATGTATATTCACTTCAGGAAAGAAGATAGAACAAAGATGGTCTCTGGACAATTTTGAAACTGTGAGTGAAGTGCATGGCACTGTTCTTAGGCTTTTGAATCGAACCTGGGCAGAGCCAGACCTCTGGCCGACCCAACTCTCTGCATTTGCTGAAAGTGCTCCAAACGACAGGAAGGGAGTATGCATAAGGACAGACTCAGTATGTTTGAGTCTGTAGAAACACTGAAGCTGTTGGACCTGACAACACTGAAACGTAAAGCCTAGAGCCCTATGTTTAGTCTCCTCCAACACACCTTTTCAAAACCGTTCTACAGCACACTCCACAAACACCTTATGTCCTGTTGGCAGAACGTGGTTGACCCAAGACGTTTGTTGAAGTTGACAAGCTGAACACCTCCTTCTTTCTCTGCAAGCAAAAGTAAGATTTCCTTCCACTTTCACAAGTTTCACCCCTCAGAAACTCTTCTATCCTCATGTAAGTAGAGGTCTCTGAAATTCGTTTGCTCAGCCATGTGTTGTCTTTGAGCTATGGGCATATAACACAGTCTTTTGTCTCTGTGAATATATTTGAAACCGCTTCTAGCTTCAGAAAATAAGACGGTAGTTGAGCGATGCAGCCCGCCCATTCGTTTCTCAGAGACAAATAGAAGGGTCGTCTTCCTTCGTGCTCACCAACAATTTCCCAGCTGCTTCATTCTTTGAGCTAGAATTGGCCAACTGAACGACCGTTCCACAAAAGTTGTTTGCTTTCTGAGAAATTATCCTAGGTAGCCTGTGTACCTTCACCAAACGTTCATGGAAGTTGGCATTTGACTTACAGCCTTTTTCTCTCCAAAATTGGTCCATGGCTCCTTCCTCAGGTATGGGCACATGCGTTGAAAATGCTTGTGTCTTCCCAAAAGTAAACATTGCTTGAAAGAAGATTTGCAGCCATGTTCTTTTGGAGTGCTCTCTAATCATGCTCCCTCACCTAACTTGAGAAATTCCATATCATCCTATATCCAGATATTAGTCAGAAGATGGTTTGGGCACTGCCTTGTGTCTCAGAGTTCCATGTGCGGTGCTTTCTTTAGAACTGCCACACATTTATCTGAAACGTCCTCTGTCACCGTGACATATAATCCTGGTTGCAACTTACTTTCTGAACCAACAGGTTTCTCTGAGTGCATAGCACTTGCCTCATGCTTTAGCATACACTTTGGAAAGGTAGTATCATTTCTGTTTCTGTTTCCCTGAGATCATGTTCCTTATAGCACTCCCTTCTGTTTCTGCAACCACTTTTGAGGTGTGCTTCTATGGTCCAGTGAAGGAGGTTCCAATTCTGTGTTCTGTCTCAGAATCAAGGGTATCACCCATCACAGTAGAATGCCTTCTTCTCAGAGAGGCAGGATGCGGGTATCATATATAGCACTCTCCTCTCAGTGCTCTTTCTCAGAGTCAGGGCTTTCACACCAAACAGGTACATGCAGAAACATACAGGATGTGTGACTCTGCTCATCTCATCACTTGAACACTTCCAGGTTCATGAAAGATCTTCTTCAAAAAATTCTTGTGTTTCAGAGTTGAGCATAGGGCAATTCCTTAACACTCCCACAGACACGTTTGAGGAGGCTGTTTCCTGACATCCGGAAGTTCATTGAAAGTTGCATTCTACTCAGAGTTGCATGATCAGGGTTACGTGTATCAGAGTTTCATTGCATTTTTACACATAGCCTCAAGTACCCCTATAGTCCAAAGAGTGTAGATTCATTGAAAGAGATTTCCTCTGCACTGTGTTGTGTCAACAGGAAGGGCTTCGTTTTGTTAATGTCCTCCAGGCTTGTACACGTTAGTTGAAATGCTTGTCACTTCAGGAAAGAAGATAGTACAAAGACAGTCTCTGAACAGTTTTGATACTGTGAATTAAGTGCATGGTGCTATTCTCAGGCTACTAACACTTACACTGGGAGAGCATGATCTCTGTCCGTCTAAACTGCTTACATCTTTTTAAAATGTTTCAAACATCAGGGAGGAAATTTGCATAAGGACAGACTCTTGACACAGTTGAAACTGTAGAAGAAATAACATCTAGTCTCATGAAGCTGTTTCAAAAAATGGAAGCAGAAGGAAAATTTCCAGACTCTTTTTATGAAGCTAGCATTACCCTAATCCCCAAACCAGGCAAAGACCCCACCAAAAAGGAGAATTTCAGACCAATATCACTGATGAATATGGATGCTAAGATTCCCAACAAATTCCTAGCAAATAGGATCAAACAGCATATTAAAAAGATTAAGCACCATGACCAAGTTGGATTCATCCCTGGGTTATAAGGATGTTTCAACATTCACAAATCAATCAATGTGATAGAACAAATCAATAAGAGAAGAGAGAAGAACCACATGGTCCTCACAATTGATGCAGAAAAAGTGTTTGACAAAATCCAGCATCCGTTCCTGATTAAAACACTTCAAAGTATAGGGATAGAGGGAACATTCCTGAACTTCATAAAATCTATCTATTAAAAACCCATGGCAAATATCATCCTCAGTGGGAAAAAGCTGACAGCCTTCCCATTGAGATCAGGAACACAACAAGGATGCCCACTCTCATCACTCTTGTTCAAAATAGTATTAGAAGTCCTAGCAACAGCAATCAGACAAAAAAGAGAAATAAAAGGTATCCAAACTGGCAAGGAAGAAGTCAAACTCTCCCTCTTCGCAAAAGACATGATACTTTATATGGAAAACCCAAAGACTCCACCCCCAAACTACTAGAACTCATGCAGAAATTCAGCAATGTGGCAGGATACAAAGTCAATGTACAGAAATCAGTGGCTTTTTTATACACTAACAATAAAAATACAGAAAGGTAAATTAGAGAATCGATTCCATTTACTAGAGCACCAAGAACCGTAAGATACCTGGGAATAAACCTAACCAAAGAGGTAAAGGATCTATACTTGAAAAACTACAGAACACTCATGAAAGAAACAGAAGAAGACACAAAAAGATGGAAGACCATTCCATGCTCTTGGGTCGGAAGAACAAACACTGTTAAAATGTGTATACTGCCTAGATCAATCTATACTTTTAATGCCATTCCGATCAAAATTCCACCGGTATTTTTCAAAGAGCTGGAGCAAACTATCCTAAAATTTGTATGGAATCAGAAGAGACCTCGAATTGCTAAGGAAATGTTGAAAAAGAAAAACAAAAACAAAATTGGGGCATCATGTTGCCTGATTTCAAGCTTTACTACAAAGCTGTTATCACCAAGACAGCATGGTACCAGCATAAAAACAGACACATAGACCAGTGGAATAGAGTAGAGAGCCCAGATATGGACCCTCAACTCTATGGGCAAATCTTCTGCGACAAAACAAGAAAAAATATACAGTGGAAAAAAAGTCTCTTCAATAAATGGTGCTGGGAAAACTGGACAGCTATATCTAGAAATATGAAACTTGACCGACCATTCTCTTACACCATACACAAGGATAAACTCGAAATGGATAAAAGACCTCACTGTGAGACAGGAATCTATCAGAATCCTAGAGGAGAACATAGGCAGTAACCTCTTCGATATCAACCACAGCAACTTCTTTCAAGATATGTCTCCAAAGGCAAAGGAAACAAAAGCGAAAATGAACTTTTGGGACTTCATCAAAATCAAAAGCTTCTGCACAGCAAAGGAAACCATCAAGAAAACAAAGAGTCAACCCACGGAATGGGGGAAGATATTTGCAAATGACAGTACAGACAAAAGGCTGATATCCAGGATCTATAAAGGACTTCTCAAACTCAAACATAGAAAACAGATAATCATATCAAAAAATGGGAAGAAGACATGAACAGACACTTCTCCAATGAAGACATACAAATGGCTATCAGACACATGAAAAAATGTTCATCATCACTTGCCATCAGGGAGATTCAAATCAAAACCACATTGAGATATTACCTTATACCAGTTAGAATGGCCAATATTAGCAAGACAGGAAACAACGTGTGTTGGAGGGGATGTGGAGAAAGGGGAACCCTCTTACGCTGTTGGTGGGAATGCAAGTTCATTCAGCCATGTTGGAGAACAGTGTGGAGATTCCTTAAGAAATTTAAAAAAAGCTTCCCTATGAACCTACAATTGGATTCCTGGGTATTTATCCCAAATATACAGATGTAGTGAAAAGAAGAGCCATCTGTACCCCAAAGTTTATAGCAGCAATGGCCACGGTTGCCAAACTGTGGAAAGATCCGAGATGCCCTTCAACAGACGAATGGATAAGGAAGATGTTTCCATATACACTATGAAGCATTATGCCTCTATCGAAAGGATGGATACCCAACTTTTGTAGCAACATGGATGGGACTGGAAGAGATTATGCTGAGTGAAATAAGTCAAGCAGAGAGAGACAATTATCATATGGTTTCACTTGTTGTGGAGCATAACAAATAACATGGAGGACATAGGGAGATGGAGAGGAGAAGGGCATTGAGGGAATTGGAGGGGGAGATGAACCATGGGAGACTGTTGACTCTGAAAAACAATCTGAGGGGTTTTGAAGGGGTGGGGGATGGGAGTTTGGGGGAGCCAGGTAGTGGGTATTATGGAGGGCACATATAGCATGGAGCACTGGGTGTGGTGCATAAACAATGAATTCTGTTATGCTGAAAAGAAATTTAAAAAAAAAAGTTGAAACTGTAGAAACATGGAAACTGTGCTACTGTCAGTGGTGAAACATAACGTGAATGGCCCTTCTTTTAGTCTTCTCAAACACATCTTTTCAAAACCGTCCTATACCACTCTCCACTCAAACCTTGGGTTCTGTTGGCAGAACATTTAGTTCACAGGCGTTTTTAAATTTATTTTATTTTATTTTTATTTTTTTAATTTTTTATAAACATATAATACATTTTTATCCCCATAGGTACAGGTGTGTGAATTGCCAGGTTTACACACTTCACAGCACCCACCATAGCACATACCCTCCCCAATGTCCATAAACCCACTCCCCTCTCCAAACCCCCCCCCCAGCAACCCTCAGTTTGTTTTGTGAAATTAAGAGTCCCTTATGGTTTGCCTCTCTCCCACTCCCATCTTGATTCATTTATTCTTCTCCTACCCCCTTAAACCTCCATGTTGCATCTCCACTTCCTCATATCAGGGAGATCATATGATAGTTGTCTTTCTCTGATGACTTATTTCGCTAAGCATGATACCCTCTAGTTCCATCCATGTCGTCGCAAATGGCAAGATTTCATTTCTTTTGATGGCTGCATAGTATTCCATTGTGTATATATACCACATCTTCTTTATCCATTCGTCTGTTGATGGACATCTAGGTTCTCTCCATAGTTTGGCTATTGTAGACATTGCTGCTATAAACATTCGGGTGCATGTGCCCCTTTGGATCACTACATTTGTATCTTTAGGGTAAATACCCAGTAGTGCAATTGCTGGGTCATAGGGTAGCTCTATTTTCAACATTTTGAGGAACCTCCATGCTGTTTTCTAGAGTGGTTGCACCAGCTTGCATTCCCACCAACAATGTTGGAGGGTTCCCCTTTCTCCACATCCTAGCCAACATGTGTCATTTCCTGACTTGTTCATTTTAGCCATTCTGACTGGTGTGAGGTGGTATCTCATTGTGGTTTTGATTTGTATTTCCCTGATGCCGAGTGATATGGAGCACTTTTTCATGTGTCTGTTGGCCATCTGGATGTCTTCTTTGCAGAAATGTTTGTTCATGTCTTCTGCCCATTTCTTGATTGGATTATTTGTTCTTTGGGTGTTGAGTTTGCTAAGTTCTTTATAGATTTTGGACACTAGCCCTTTATCTGATATGTCGTTTGCAAATATCTTCTCCCATTCTGTCAGTTGTCTTTTGGTTTTGTGAACTGTTTCCTTTGCTGTGCAAAAGCCTTTGATCTTGATGAAATCCCAATAGTTCATTTTTGCCCTTGCTTCCCTTGCCATTGGTGATGTTCCTAGGAAGATGTTGCTGTGGTTGAGGTCGAAGAGGTTGCTGCCTGTGTTCTCCTCAAGGATTTTGATGGATTCCTTTCTCACATTGAGGTCCTTCATCCATTTTCAGTCTATTTTCATGTGTGGTGTAAGGAAATGGTCCAATTTCATTTTTATGCATGTGGCTGTCCAATTTTCCCAACATCATTTGTTGAAGAGGCTGTATTTTTTCCATTGGACATTCTTTCCTGCTTTGTCGAAGATTAGTTGACCATAGAGTTGAGGGTCTAATTCTGGGTTCTCTATTCTTTTCCATTGATCTATGTGTCTGTTTTTGTGCCAGTACCATGCTGTCTTGATGATGACAGCTTTGTAATAGATCTTGAAATCTGGAATTGTGATGCCACAAACTTTGGCTTTCTTTTTCAATATTCCTTTAGCTATTCGATGTCTTCTCTGGTTCCATATAAATTTTAGGATTATTTGTTCCATTTCTT
Organism: Lontra canadensis; assembly: GCF_010015895.1. Lineage (NCBI taxonomy): Eukaryota > Metazoa > Chordata > Mammalia > Carnivora > Mustelidae > Lontra > Lontra canadensis. The sequence continues at coordinate 29,933,387 of NW_022631004.1, read as the reverse complement.
TGAAAAAATGGATGGTATTTTGATAGGAATTGCATTAAATGTGTAGATTGCTTTAGGTAGCATAGACATTTTCACAATATTTATTCTTCCAATCCAAGAGCATGGAACATTTTTCCATTTCTTTGTGTCTTCCTCAATTTCTTTCTTGAGTACTTTATAGTTTTCTCTGTATAGATTCTTAGGCTCTTTGGTTAGGTTTATTCCTAGGTATCTTATAGTTTTGGGTGCAATTGTAAATGGGACTGACTCCTTAATTTCTCTTTCTTCTGTTTTGTTGTTGGTGTAGAGAAATGCAACTGATTTCTGTGCATTGATTTTATATCTTGACACTTTACTGAATTCCTGTACAAGTTCTAGCAGTCTTGGAGTGGAGTCTTTTGGGTTTTCCACATATAGTATCACATCATCTGCAAAGAGTGATAGTTTGACTTCTTATTTGCCAATTTGGATGCCTTTAATTTCCTTTTGTTGTCTGATTGCTGAGGCTAGGAATTCTAGTACTATGTTGAATAGCAGTGGTGATAATGGACATCTCTGCCGTGTTCCTGACCTTAGCAGAAAAGATTTTGGGTTTTCTCCATTGAGAATGATATTTGAGGTGTGTTTTTTATACATGGCTTTGATAATATTGAGGTATGTGTCCTCTATCCCTACACTTTGAAGAGTTTTGATCAGGAAGGGATTCTCTACTTTGTCAAATGCTTTTTCAGCATTTATTGAGAATATCATATGGTTCTTGTTCTTTCTTTTATTAATGTGTTGTATCACATTGATTGATTTGCAGATGTTGAACCAACCTTGCAGCCCTGGAATAAATCCCACTTGGTCATGGTGAATAATCCTTTTAATGTACTGTTGAATCCTATTGGCTAGTATTTTGGTGAGAATTTTCGCATCTGTGTTCATCAAAGATATTGGTCTGTAGTTCTCTCTTTTTTTTAATCATTTTTTAAAATTTATTTTCAGCATAACAGTATTCATTGTTTTTGTACCACACCCAGTGCTCCATGGAATCCATGCCCTCTCTAATAACCACCACCTTGTTCCCCCAACCTCCCACCCCCCACCTCTTCAAACCCTTCAGATTGTTTTTCAGAGTCCATAGGCTCTCATTGTTCACCTCTCCTTCCAATTTCCCCCAACTCCCTTCTCCTAACTCCCCATGTCCTCTGTGCTATTTGTTATGCTCCACAAATAAGTGAAACCTTATGATAATTGACTCTCTCTGCTTGACTTATTTCACTCAGCATAATCTCTTCCAGTCCCATCCAGTGGAAACAATCATCAGAAGTAATTATCAACAGCTATATGCCAATAAGCTAAGCAACCTAGATGAAATGGATGCATTCCTGGAAAACTATAAACTCCCAAAATTGAACCAGGAAGAAATTGACAACCTAAATAGACCGATATCTAGTCACGAGATTGAAGCAGTGATCAAAAACCTCCCAAAAAACAAGAGCCCAGGACCTGACGGATTCCCTGGGGAATGCTACCAAACTTTCAAAGAAGAAATAACACCTATTCTCCTGATGTTTCAAAAAAAAAAAAAAAGAAGAAGCAGAAGGAAAACTTCCAGACTCTTTCTATGAAGCCAGCAATACCCTGATCCCCAAACCAGGCAAAGACCCTACCAAAAAGGAGAATTTCAGACCAATATCACTGATGAATATGGATGCTAAGATTCTCAACAAGATCCTAGCAAACAGGATCCAACAGCACATTAAAAAGATGATCCACCATGACCAGGTGGGATTCATTCCTGGGCTACAAGGATGGCTCAACATTCAAAAATCAATCAATGTGATAGGACAAATTAATAAGAGAAGAGAGAAGAACCACATGGTCCTCTCAATTGATGCAGAAAAAGCATTTGACAAAATCCAGCATCCATTCCTGATTAATACGCTTCAAAGCATAGGGATAGAGGGAACATTCCTGAACTTCATCAAATCTATCTATGAAAGACCCACAGCAAACATCATCCTCAATGGGAAAAAGCTTTCAGCCTTCCCATTGAGGTCAGGAACACGGCAAGGATGCCCACTCTCACCACTCTTGTTCAACATAGTATTAGAAGTCCTAGCAACAGCAATCAGACAACAAAGAAAAATAAAAGGTATCCAAATTGGCAATGAAGAATTCAAACTCTCTCTCTTCGCAGATGACATGATTCTTTATATGGGAAACCCAAAAAGATTCCACCCCAAAAGTACTAGAACTCATACAGCAATTCAGTAATGTGGCTGGATACAAAGTCAAAGTACAGAAATCAGTGGCTTTCTTATACACTAACAATGAAAATACAGAAAAGGAAATTAGAGAATCGATTCCATTTACTATAGCACCAAGAACCATAAGATACCTGGGAATAAACCTAATCAAAGAGGTAAAGGATCTGTACTCGAGGAACTACCGAACACTCATGAAAGAAATTGAAGAAGACACAAAAAGATGGAAGACCATTCCATGCTCTTGGATTGGAAGAATAAACATTGTTAAAATGTGTATACTGCCTAGATCAATCTATACTTTTAATGCCATTCCGATCAAAATCCCACCGGTATTCTTCAAAGAGTTGGAGCAAATAATCCAAAAATTTGTATGGAACCAGAAGAGAACCCGAATCGCTAAGGAAATGTTGAAAAGCAAAAATGAAACTGGGGGCATCACGTTACCTGATTTCAAGCTTTACTACAAAGCTGTAGTTCTCTTTTCTGATGGGATCCTTGTCTGGTTTTGGGATCAAGGTGATGCTGGCCTTACAAAATGACTTTGGAAGTTTTCCTTCCATTTCTATTTTTTTTTTTGGAACAGTTTCAGGAGAATAGGAATTAGTTCTTCTTTAAATGTTTGGTAGAATTCCCCTGGGAAGCCTTCTGGCCCTGGGCTTTTGTTTGTTTGGAGATTTTTGATGACTGTTTCAATCTCCTTACTGGTTATGAGTCTGTTCAGGTTTTCTATTTCTTCTTGGTTCAGTTGTGGTAGTTTATATGTCTCTAGGAATGCATCCATTTCTTCCAGATTGTCAAATTTGTTGGCGTAGAGTTGCTCATAGTATGTTCTTATAATTGTCTGTATTTCTTTGGTGTTAGTTGTGATCTCTCCTCTTTCATTCATGATTTTATTTATTTGGGTCCTTTCTCTTTTCTTTTTGATATAAGTCTGGCCAGGGGTTTATCAGTCTTATTAATTCTTTCAAAGAACCAGCTCCTAGTTTCGTTAATTTGTTCTACTGTTTTATTTGGTTTCTATTTCATTGATTTCTGCTCTGATCTTTATGATTTCTCTTCTCTTGCTGGGTTTAGGGTTTCTTTCTTGTTCTTTCTCCAGGTCCTGTAGGTGTAGGGTTAAGTTGTGTACTTGAGACCTTTCTTGTATCTTGAGAAAGTCTTGTACTGCTATATATTTTCCTCTCAGGACTGCCTTTGCTGTGTCCCACAGGTTTTTAACTGTTGTGTTTTCATCATCATTTGTTTCCATGAATTCTTTCAATTCTTCTTTAATTTCCTGGTTGACCCATTCATTCTTTAGAAGGATGCTGTTTAGTCTCCATGTATTTGGATTCTTTCCAAATTTCCTCTTGTGATTGAGTTCTAGCTTCAGAGCATTGTCTGAAAATATGCAGGGAATGATCCCAATCTTTTGATACCAGTTGAGACCTGATTTACGACCGAGGATGTGATCTATTCTGGAGAATGTTCCATGTGCACTAGAGACGAATGTGTATTCTGTTGCTTTGGGATGGAATGTTCTGAATATATCTGTGATGTCCATCTGGTCCAGTGTGTCATTTGAGGCCTTTATTTCCTTGTTGATCCTTTGCTTGGATGATCTGTCAATTTCAGTGAGGACAGTGTTAAAAATCCCCTACTATTATTGTATTATTATTGATGTGTTTCTTTGATTTTGTTATTAATTGGTTTATATAGTTGGCTGCTCCCATGTTAGGGGCATAGATATTTAAAATTGTTAGATCTTCTTGTCGGACAGATCCCTTGATTATGATATAGTGTCCTTCCTCATCTCTTATTATAGTCTTGGGTTAAAATCTAATTGATCTGATATAAGAATTGCCACCCCTGCTTTCTTCTGATGTCAATTAGCATGGTAAATTCTTTCCCACCCCCTCACTTTAAATCTGGAGGTGTCTTTGGGTCTAAAATGAGTTTCTTGTAGGCAACATATAGATGGGTTTTGTTTTTTTATCCATTCTGATACCCTGTGTCTTTTGATTGGGGCATTTAGCCCATTAACATTCAGGGTAACTATTGAGAGATATGAATTTAGTGCCATTGTATTGCCTGTAAGGTGACTGTTACTGTATATTGTCTCTGTTCCTTTCTGATCTTCTACTTTTAGGCTCTCTCTTTACTTAGAGGACCCCTTTCAATATTTCCTGTAGAGTTGGTTTGGTGTTTCCAAATTCTTTCAGTTTTTGTTTGTCCTGGAAGCTTTTTATCTCTCCTTCTATTTTCAATGATAGCCTACCTGGATATAATATTCTTGGCTGCATGTTTTTCTCGTTTAGTGTTTTGAATATATCATGCCAGCTCTTTCTGGCCTGCCAGGTCTCTGTGGATAAGTCTGCTGCCAATCTAATATTTTTATCATTGTATGTTACAGACTTCTTTTCCTGGGCTGCTTTCAGGATTTTCTCTTTGTCACTAAGATTTGTAAATTTTACTATTAAGTGACAGGGTGTGGGCCTATTCTTGTTGATTTTGATGGGGGTTCTCTGCACCTCTTGGATTTTGATGCTTGTTCCCTTTGCCATATTAGGGAAATTCCAATAATTCTCTCCAATACACCTTGTGCTCCCCTCTTTCTTTCTTCTTCTTCTGGAATCCCAATTATTCTAATGTTGTTTTGTCTTATGGTGTCACTTATCTCTCGAAATCTCCCCTCATGGTCCAGTAGCTGTTTGTCCCTTTTTTGCTCAGCTTCTTTATTCTCTGTCATTTGGTCTTCTATATTGCTGATTCTTTCTTCTGCTTCTTTTATCCTAGCAGTGAGAGGCTCCATTTTTTATTGCATCTCATTAATAGCTTTTTTTATTTCAACTTGGTTAGATTTAGTTCTTTTATCTCTCCAGAAAGGGCTTTTATATCTCCCAAGAGGGTTTCTCTAATATCTTCCATGCCTTTTTCAAGCCCGGCTAGAACCTTGAGAATTGTCATTCTGAACTCTAGATCTGACATATTACCAATGTCTGTATTGATTAGATCCCTAGCCTTCAGTACTGCCTCTTGTTCTTTTTTTTGTTGTGAATTTTTCCACCTTGTCATTTTGTTGAGATAAGATTATATGAAGGAGCAAGTAAAATACTAAAATGGTGGCAAAGACCCCAGGAAAATACGCTTTAACCAAATCAGAAGAGATCCCAAATCATGGTGGAGGATGGGGGGAAGGGGATAAAAAGAGGCTCAGAAAAAAAAAAGAAACAATTAAAAAAAGAAAATGAATGAAGAAAAAATATAAAAAAGAAAAAAAAATATATATATATATTAGATAAACTAGTTAAAAATCGTTAAAAAAGAAAAGGGTAAAAGTTGAAAAATAATTTAGCAGCAGAAGAAAAAAATTGAAAAAGAAAAAAAAATAAATTAACTGCAAGACTAAAGAATCATGAGGAGAAAGCCATGAGTTCCGTGCTTTGCTTTCTCCTCCTCTGGAATTCCGCTGCTCTCCTTGGTATTGAACCTGAACTCCTTGGTAGGTGAACTTGGTCCTGGATGGATTTCTTGTTGATCTTCTGGGGAAGGGGCCTGTTGTAGTGATTCTCAAGTGTCTGCCTCAGGCGGAATTGCACCGCCCTTACCAGGGACCAGGTTGAGTAATCAGCTCGGGTTTGCTTTCAGGAGCTTTTGTTCCCTGAATGCTTTCCGTAGAGTTCCGGAGGACGGGAATGAAAATGGCAGCCTCCCAGTGTCCGGCCCAGATGAATCGAGAGCTCAGGGACCCACTCCTCAGTACGCCCTCAGAGAATAGCGCCCAATTACTCCTGTCTCCCTGGCCTCCGGCCGCACTCCAAGCTCACCAAGCCTGCGACCAGTTCAAGGTAACCCCAAGCTGAGAGCTCACTCCTTGACTCTGTCTCTGTAGCCAGCTTCCCCATTCTATAGCTGCAAGCTCTGCGACACTCAGACACCCCCGATCCTTCTGTGACCCTGCGGGACCTTAGGCCATGCTGACCCCACGTGGGCTTCACCCTGGTTTAGCCTCTGGAGTAATGTCCCTCAGCAAAACAGACTTTTAAAAGTCCTGATTTTGTGCTCCGTTGCTCCACCGCTTGCTGGGAGCCGGCCCCTCCCCTCACGGTCTATCTTCCCGTCGCTTTGGATTCACTTCTCCGCCAGTCCTACCTCTCAGAAAGTGGTTGATTTTCTGTTTCTAGAATTGCTGTTCTTCTTCTCTTCAATCTCCCATTGGATTTGTAGGTGTTTGCAATCTTTAGATAAGCTATCTAGCTGATCTGCTACCTGAAGTAGTCTCAGCTAGCTACTTCTCCACCATCTTGACTCCTCTCTCCCACAAGGCATTTTTTTAAAGGTGGAGGCCTAAATGCCTCCTTCTTTCTCTGTGAAAGCAATGGGAAGCTTTCCTTCAGGTTTACAAGGTACACACCTGGGGAAACTCTTCCATCTTCAGGGACGTTGAGATCACTGAAAGGCTTTTGCTCTGCCTTGTGGAGTTAGAGCTATGCTCACATAGCCCAGTATTTGTCTCCATGCATATATTTGAAAGTGCTTCTAGGCTCACGAAAAGAGACAGTAGTTGAAAGGTGCAGCCCTGAACACTCATTTCTCAGAGTCAAAGAGAGGGGTCGTCTTCCCTGCACTATCACAAACAATTTCCCTAGTGCTTCATTCTCTGAGGGACAAGTGGTTAGCTGGAGGATGGTTCCACAAAAGCTGTTTTCTTTCTGAGAGTTATAGGAGGAAACCATTGTACCAGCATCACACGTTCGTGGAAAGAGGCATTCCACACACAGCCTTTTTCTCTCCAAGATCAATCTGTGGCTCCTTCCTCAGGCATGGGCACACACTTTATAAACGCTTGTGTCTTCCCCAAAACAAACGTTGCTTGAAAGCAGGTTCTCGGCCATGTTCTTTCAGAGTCCTGTTAAACGTGCTCCTTCATCTACCTTGCAACATGCTCCTATCTTCCTACATCGAGATGTTAGTTAGAAGATGTTTTGTGCAACACCTTGTTTCTCAGAGTTCTGTGCACAGAGCTCTCTTTAGGACTCCCTCAGGGTTATCTGAAATGTCCTCTGTCACCATGACATATGCTCTTGGTTGCAAGTTACATTCAGAATCAACAGGTTTGACTGACTGCATAGCATATAATTTATGCTTTAGCATACACTCTGGAAAGGGAGTTTAGTTTCTGTTTCTGTTTCACCACCATCATGTTTCTTATGGCACTTCCTTCTGAGTCCACAACCACTTGGGGATGTGCTTCCATCGTCCAGTGAATGTAGTTCAATTTCTGTGTTCTGTCTCAGAATCAAGGGTATCACACGTCACAGTAGAATGCACTCTACTCAGACGTCAGGATGACTTTCATGTCTATAGCACTTTGCTCTCAGTGCTCTTTCTCAGAGTCAAGGCTTTCACACCAAACAGGTATGTGCAGAAGCATACAGGATGTTTGACTCCACATGTCTCATCACTGGGACACTTCCAGGTTCGTGAAAGATCTTCATCGAAAAAATCTTGTGTCTCAGAGTTCAGCAGAGGGCAGTTCCCTAATACTCCCACACACACATTTAAGGAAGCCATTTCCCTGCATCCAGATGTTCGTTGAAAAGTGCATTCTACTCAGAGTTGCCTGATCAGGGTTACATGTATAGGAGTTTAATTCCATTTTTGCACATAGCCTCAAACTCTCCTATAGCCCAGAGAGCACACATTCATTGAATGACATTTCCTCAGTAGTGTGTTGTGACAATTGGAAGAGCTTTGTTAGGTGAATGTCCTCCAGGTGTGCACACGTTTGTTGAAGTGGCTTATTACTTCAGGAAAGAGGACAGTTACAATGACAGCCTCTGGACAGTTTTGAAACTGTGAATTAAGTGCATGGCACTCATCTTAAGCTACTAACACATACACTGGGAGAGCACAACCTGTGACCATCCAAACTGTCTACATCTGTTGAAAATGTTTCAAACGTCAGAAAGGAAATTTGTCTAAGGATGGACTCTGAAAATTTTGAAACTGCACAAATATGGAAACTGTTGGAACAGAGAGTGTGGAAACATAAGGTGTATGGCCCTGTTTTCAGTCTTCTCAAACACACATTTTCAAAACAGTCCTACACCACTCTACACTAACACCGTGTGTCCTGTTGGTAAAACATTGAGATCACAAGGTGTTTGTTGAAGGTGGAAGCCTAAACACCTTCTTTTTCTGTGCAAGCAATAGGAAGCTCTCCTTCAGCTCTTACAACATACACACCTTGGAAAACGCTTCCATCTTCAAGGATGTTGAGATCGCTGAAAGGCGTTTGCTCCCCCATGCGGTGTTTTAAAGCTATGCTCACACAGCACAGTCCTTTCTCTCTGCGCATATATTTGAAAACGCCTCTAGGCTCAGGAAAGGTGACAGTAGTTGAAAGGTGCGGCCCCGTACACTCGTTTCTCAGAGTCAAAGAGAGGGGGCATCTTCCTGGCACTTTCACAATTTCTCAACTGCTTTGTTCTTTGACGGACAAGTAGGTAACTGAAGGACGGTTCCACAAAAGCTGTTTTCTTTCTGAGAGTTATAGGAGGAAACCATTTTACCATCATGATACATTGTGGAAAGTGGCATTCAACGCACAGAATTTTTCTCTTCAAGATCAGTCTGTGGCTCCTTCCTCAGGCATGAGCACACACTTTGTAAATGCTTGCGTCTTCCCCAAAGCAAACATTGTTTGAAAGCAGGTTCTTAGCCGTGTTCTTTTGGGGTGCTGTCTAAACGTGCTCCCTCACCTACCTTGCGACCTTACACTTTGAACTTGATCCTCCTTCACCGGACGATGGAAGCACATCCCCAAAGTGGTTGTTGACACAGAAGGAAGTGCCATAAGAATCACTATGTTGGGGAAACAGAAACAGAAACTAAACGCCCTTTCCAGAGTGTTTGCTAAATCATAAGCCTAATACTATGCACTCAGAGAAACCTGTTGGTTCAGAATGTAACTTGCAACCAAGAGCATATGACATGGTGACAGAGGATGTTTCCGATAAACATGTGGCAATCCAAAAGAAAGCTCCACTTACAGAACTCTGAGAAACAAGGCAGTGCACAAAGCATCTTCTGACTAACATCTTGATGTAGGACGATAGGGGCATGTCTCAAAGTAGGTGAGGGAGCACATTTAGACAGGACTCCGAAAGAACACGACTGAGAACTGCTTTCAAGCAACGTTTGCTTCTGGGAAGACACAAGCATTTTCAACCTTTATGCCCATGCCTGAGGAAGGAGCCATGGACCAACCTTGGAGGGAAAAAGGCTGTTCCTCAAATGCTACTTTCCAGGAACGTGTGATGAAGGTACAATGGTTTCCTCATATAACTCCCACAAAGAATACAACTTTTGTGGAATCATCCTTCAGCTACCCACTTGTCCCTTGTAGAATGAAGCGATTGGGAAATTGTTAGTGTAAACCAAGGAAGATGCCCCTTCTACTGACTCAGAGAAACGAATGTGCAGGGCCGATCCTTTCAACTACTGTCTCCTTTCCTGAGCCTAGAAATGTTTTCCAATATAGTGTATAGACAAAGGACTGTGCTGTGTGAGCATAGCTCTAAGACACTGCTTGGCCGAGCAAACGCCTTTCAGTGATCTCGATGTTGCTGATGATGGAAGCATTTTCCAAGGTGTTAACCTTGTAAGAGCTGAGGGAGTGCTTCCTATTGCTTGCACAGATAAAGAAGAAGGTTTTTAGGCCACCACCTTCAACAAACACCTTGTGATCTTAATATTCTTCCCACAGGACACAAGGTGTAAGTGGAGAGTGGTGTAGGACAGTTTTGAAAATGTGTGTTTGAGATGATAAAAGAAGGGTTGTACACTTTATGTTTCTACACTGTCAGTTCCAATAGTTTCCATGTTTGTACAGTTCCAAACTTGTAGAGAGTCCGTTCTCATGCAAACTTTTCTCTTGGCGTTTGAAGCATTTTCAACAGATATAGACAGTTTGGATGGCCACAGATCATCCTCTCCCAATGTGTGTTTTAGTAGCCTAAGAAGACTGCCATTCACTTGATTCACAGTTTCAATACTGTCCAGAGATCGTCTTTGTACTATCTTCTTTCCTGAAGTGATAAGCCATTTCAACTAACCTGTGAATGACTGAAGGACATTCACTAAAGGAAGCCCTTCCTATTGTCAGAGCACAC
>NW_022631004.1:29587629-29917997 GCF_010015895.1 Lontra canadensis | reverse complement strand
GGTCTTTTCTGGTTCCATATAAATTTTAGGATTATTTGTTCCATTTCTTTGAAAAAAATGGATGGTACTTTGATAGGAATTGCATTAAATGTGTAGATTGCTTTAGGTAGCATAGACATTTTCACAATATTTATTCTTCCAATCCAGGAGCATGGAACATTTTTCCATTTCTTTGTGTCTTCCTCAATTTCTTTCATGAGTACTTTATAGTTTTCTGTGTATAGATTCTTAGTCTCTTTGGTTAGGTTTATTCCTAGGTATCTTATAGTTTTGGGTGCAATTGTAAATGGGATGGACTCCTTAATTTCTCTTTCTTCTGTCTTATTGTTGGTGTAGAGAAATGCGACTGATTTCTGTGCATTGATTTTATATCCTGACACATTACTGAATTCCTGTACAAGTTCTAGCAGTTTTGGAGTGGAGTCTTTTGGGTTTTCCACATATAGTATCATATCATCTGCGAAGAGTGATAGTTTGACTTCTTCTTTGCCGATTTGGATGCCTTTAATTTCTTTTTGTTGTCTGATTGCTGAGGCTAGGACTTCTAGTACTATGTTGAATAGCAGTGGTGATAACGGACATCCCTGCCGTGTTCCTGACCTTAGCGGAAAAGCTTTCAGTTTTTCTCCATTGAGAATGATATTTGCGATGGGCTTTTCATAGATGGCTTTGATAATATTGAGGTATGTGCCCTCTATCCCTACACTTTGAAGAGTTTGGATCAGGAAGGGATGCTGTACTTTGTCAAATGCTTTTTCAGCATCTATGGAGAGTATCATATGGTTCCTGTTTTTTCTTTTATTAATGTGTTGTATCACATTGATTGATTTGCGGATGTTGAACCAACCTTGCAGCCCTGGAATAAATCCCACTTGGTCGTGGTGAATAATCCTTTTAATGTACTGTTGAATCCTATTGGCTAGTATTTTGGTGAGAATTTTTGCATCTGTGTTCATCAAGGATATTGGTCTGTAGTTCTCTTTTTTGATGGGATCCTTGTCTGGTTTGGGGATCAAGGTGAGGCTGGCCTCATAAAATGAGTTTGGAAGTTTTCCTTCCATTTCTATTTTTTGGAACAGTCTCAGGAGAATAGGAATTAGTTCTTCTTTAAATGTTTGGTAGAATTCCCCCGGGAAGCCGTCTGGCCCTGGGCTTTTGTTTGTTTGGAGATTTTTGATGACTGTTTCAATCTCCTTACTGGTTATGGGTCTGTTCAGGCTTTCTATTTCTTCCTGGTTCAGTTGTGGTAGTTTATATGTCTCTAGGAATGCATCCATTTCTTCCAGATTGTCAAATTTGTTGGCATAGAGTTGCTCATAATATGTTCTTATGATTGTCTGTATTTCTTTGGTGTTAGTTGTGATCTCTCCTCTTTCATTCATGATTTTATTTATTTGGGTCCTTTCTCTTTTCTTTTTGATAAGTCTGGCCAGGGGTTTATCAATCTTATTAATTCTTTCAAAGAACCAGCTCCTAGTTTCGTTGATTTGTTCTATTGTTTTTTTGGTTTCTATTTCATTGATTTCTGCTCTGATCTTTATGATTTCTCTTCTCCTGCTGGGTTTAGGGTTTCTTTCTTGTTCTTTCTCCAGCTCCTTTAGGTGTAGGGTTAGGTTGTGTACCTGAGACCTTTCTTGTTTCTTGAGAAAGGCTTGTACCGCTATATATTTTCCTCTCAGGACTGCCTTTGTTGTGTCCCACAGATTTTGAACTGTTGTGTTTTCATCATCATTTGTTTCCATGAATTCTTTCAATTCTTCTTTAATTTCCTGGTTGACCCATTCATTCTTTAGAAGGATGCTGTTTAGTCGCCATATATTTGGGTTCTTTCCAAATTTCCTCTTGCGATTGAGTTCTAGCTTCAGAGCATTGTGGTCTGAAAATATGCAGGGAATGATCCCAATTTTTTGATAACAGTTAAGACCTGATTTAGAACCAAGGATGTGATCTATTCTGGAGAATGTTCCATGTGCACTAGAGAAGAATGTGTATTCTGTTGCTCTGGGATGAAATGTTCTGAATATATCTGTGATGTCCATCTGGTCCAGTGTGTCATTTAAGGCCTTTATTTCCTTGTTGATCTTTTGCTTGGATGATCTGTCCATTTCAGTGAGGGGAGTGTTAAAGTCCCCTACTATTATTGTATGATTGTCGATGTGTTTCTTTGATTTTGTTATTAATTGGTTTATATAGTTGGCTGCTCCCACGTTAGGGGCATAGATATTTACAATTGTTAGATCTTCTTGTTGGACAGATCCTTTGAGTATGATATAGTGTCCATCTTCATCTCTTATTATAGTCTTTGGTTTAAAATCTAAGTGATCTGATATAAGGATTGCCACTCCTGCTTTCTTCTGATGTCCATTAGCATGGTAAATTCTTTTCCACCCCCTCACTTTAAATCTGAAAGTGTCTTCGGGTTTAAAATGAGTTTCTTGTAGGCAACATATAGATGGGTTTTGTTTTTTTATCCATTCTGATACCCTGTGTCTTTTGATTGGGGCATTTAGCCCATTAACATTCAGGGTAACTATTGAGAGATATGAATTTAGTGCCATTGTATTGCCTGTAAGGTGACTGCTATTGTATATTGTTTCTGTTCCTTTCTGATCTACTACTTTTAGGTTCTCTCTTTGCTTAGAGGACCCCTTTCAATATTTCCTGTAGAGCTGGCTTGGTGTTTGCAAATTCTTTCAGTTTTTGTTTGTCCTGGAAGCTTTTAATCTCTCCTTCTATTTTCAATGATAGCCTAGCTGGATATAGTATTCTTGGCTGCATGTTTTTCTCGTTTAGTACTCTGAATATATCATGCCAGCTCTTTCTGGCCTGCCAGGTCTCTGTGGATAAGTCTGCTGCCAATCTAATATTTTTACCATTGTATGTTACAGACTTCTTCTCCCGGGCTGCTTTCAGGATTTTCTCTTTGTCACTAAGACTTGTAAATTTGACTATTAGGTGACGGGGTGTGGACCTATTCTTATTGATTTTGAGTGGGGTTCTCTGAACCTCCTGGATTTTGATGCTTGTTCCCTTTGCCATATTGGGGAAATTCTCTCCAATAATTCTCTCCAATATACCTTCTGCTCCCCTCTCTCTTTCTTCTTCTTCTGGAATCCCAATTATTCTAATGTTGTTTCGTCTTATGGTGTCACTTATCTCTCGAATTCTGCCCTCGTGGTCCAGTAGTTGTTTGTCCCTCTTTTGTTCAGCTTCCTTATTCTCTGTCATTTGGTCTTCTATATCGCTAATTCTTTCTTCTGCCTCATTTATCCTAGCAGTGAGAGCCTCCATTTTTGATTGCACCTCATTAATAGCTTTTTTTATTTCAACTTGATTAGATTTTAGTTCTTTTATTTCTCCAGAAAGGGCTTTTATATCTCCCGAGAGGGTTTCTCTAATATCTTCCATGCCTTTTTCGAGCCCAGCTAGAACCTTGAGAATCGTCATTCTGAACTCTAAATCTGACATATTACCAATGTCTGTATTGATTAGGTCCTTAGCCTTTGGTACTGCCTCTTGTTCTTTTTTTTGTGGTGAATTTTTCCGCCTTGTCATTTTGTCCAGATAAGAGTATATGAAGGAGTAAGTAAAATACTAAAAGGGTGGCAACAACCCCAGGAAAATATGCTTTAGCCAAATCAGAAGAGATCCCAAATCGTGAGGGGGGGGGGAAGGGGATAAAAAGAGGTTCAGAAAGAAAAAAAAAATAAAAGAAAAAAGAAAAAAGAAACAAATAAAAAAAAGAAAACCAATAATGAAAAAAATATAAAAAGGAAAAAATATATATATATTGGATAAACTAGTTAAAAAACGTTAAAAAAGAAAAGGGTAAAAGTTTAAAAAAAATTTAGCAGAAGAAGAGAAAAAAATTGAAAAAGAAAAAAAAATTAAATTAAATTAACTGCAAGGCTAAAGAATCATGGGGAGAAAGCCATGAGTTCCGTGCTTTGCTTTCTCCTCCTCTGGAATTCCGCTGCTCTCCTTGGTATTGAAACCGCACTCCTCGTAAGTGAACTTGGTCCTGGCTGGGTTTCTTGTTGATCTTCTGGGGGAGGGGCCTGTTGTAGTGATTCTCAAGTGTCTTTGCCCCAGGCGGAGTCGCACCGCCCTTACCAGGGGCCGGGCTGAGTAATCCGCTTGGGTTTGCTTTCGGGAACTTTTGTTCCCTGAGCGCTTTCCGTAGAGTCCGGAGGACGGGAAGGAAGATGGCGGCCTCCCAGTCTCCGGCCCGGAGGAGCCGAGAGCTAGGGGTCCCACTCCTCAGTGCGCCCTCAGAGAACAGCGCCCAATTACTCCCGTCTGCCTGGCCTCCGGCTGCGCTCCGAGCTCACCGAGCCTGCGACCGGTTCAAGGTAAGCCCGAGCTGTGAGCTCACTCCTCGGCTCCGTCTCTGTAGCCGGCTTCCCTGTTCTAATACCTGCGAGCTCTGCGACACTCAGACACCCCGATCCTTCTGTGACCCTGCAGGACCTGAGGCCACACTGGCCCCGCGTGGGCTTCACCCCAGTTAAGCCTCTGGAGCGATGTCCCTCAGCGGAACAGACTTTTAAAAGTCCCGATTTTATGCTCCGTTGCTCCGCCGCTTGCCGGGAGCCGGCCCCTCCCCCCGGGGTCTGTCTTCCCGTCCCTTTGGATTCGCTTCTCCGCCAGTCCTACCTTTCAGCAAGTGGTTGATTTTCTGTTTCTAGAATTGCTGTTCTTCTTCTCTTCGATCTCCCGTTGGATTTGTAGGTGTTTGCAATCTTTAGATAAGCTATCTAGCTGATCTCCCGCAACCTGAAGTAGTCTCAGCTGCTACTTCTCCGCCATCTTGACTCCTCCCCCCTGAAGCATTTTCAACAGATGTCGACAGCTGGGATGGCCACAGTTCATGCTCTCCCAGTGTGTGTGTTAGTAGTCTAAGATGAATGCCATGCACTTAATTCACAGTTTCAAAAATGTCCAGAGACTGTCTTTGCACTATCCTCTTTCCTGAAATGATAAGTAATTTCAAATAACATGTTCACGCCTAAAGGACATTCACTAAATGAAGCCCTTCCTATTGTCACAGCATACTGCAGAGAAAATGTCATTCAATGAATGTGCACTCTCTGGGCTATATGGGCATTTTCGGCCATGTGCAAAAATGCAAGGAAAGTCCTATACTCATAACCCTTATTAGGCAACTCTGAGTAGAATGCATCTTTCAATGAATATCTGGATGCAGGGAAACAGCCTCCTCAAATGTGTGTGTGGGAGTGGTAGGGAACTGCTTTATGCTCAATTCTGAGACACAAGTCTTTTTCAATGAAGATCTTCTTTCTCAAGCCTTTATGTGTTCAATGAAGAGATGTGCAGAGTCACACATCCCATATGTTTCTGCTTGTACCTGTTTGGCATGAAAGCCTTGACTCTGAGAAAGAGCACTGAGAGGTAGTGGTATATTCATGACCCTCATCTTGCCACTCTGAGTAGAATGGTTTCTACTGTGATGGGTGATACCCTTGATTCTGAGACAGAACACAGAACTTGAACTTCCTTCACTGGACGATGGAAGCACATCCTTCAAAAGGTTATGGACTCAGAAGGAAGTGCCATAAGAAACATGAAACAGACACTAACACATGAAACAGAAACAGACACTAAACTCCCTTTCCAACATGTACACTAAAGCATAAGGCAAATGCTGTGCCCTCAGAGACAGCTGTTGTCCAAAGAGGACATCCAGATGGCCAAGGGACCCAAGAAAAGATGGTCAACATCAGTCATCATCAGGGAAATACAAATCAAAAGTACAAGGGGACAACACCTCTCTCCACTCAGAATGGCTAATATTAACAACACAGGAAACAACAGGTGTTGGTGAGGGTGTGGAGAATGGGGAACCCACTTACGCTGCTGATGGGAATGCAACCTGGGGCAGCCACACTGGAAAACGGAGCAGAAATTTCTCAGACAGTTAAAAGGGAAGCCACCCTATGCCTCAGCATGTGCACCTCTAGATACCTACCCAATGGTTATAAAAATAGAGATTCAAGGGAGGCACATGCACACTGATGTTTACAGCAGGCTTATCAACTATAGCCAAACTATAGGATATGCTCCAAATTCCATCCACTGAGGACTGCATTAAGGAGTTGGGACATATATAGGCATGCAAATATAGTTGTGACATATGGAGCTAGAGTATTGTGCTAAGAAAATGAGTCGGTCTGAGAAAGACAAATATTGTATGACTTCACACAGATGTGGAGCTTAGGAGATGAAACAGATGAACAGGGAAGAGAAAGTGAAGGAAACCACAAGACCCTCAACAACAGAAAACAAACAGGGTAGATGGAGGGAGACTGGGGGTGGTTGGCTAAATAGGTGATGGGTAGGCACTTGTTACGAGGAGCACAGGTTGTTATAAGTAAGCGAAAAATCACTAAATTCTACTCCTGAAATGAAGAAAACACCAAATGTTAACTAACTAGGATTTAAATAGAAATTGAAATAAACAACAAAAAGGAAACCTGAGAGCCTTGTCATGTTTTTGTGAGCATGGGAGAGGTGAGGTCACCAGACTACTCCTAATTTGGCTTTGGCACTATCTGGACATTGTGAGGTCTAGGGCATTCGACACCACCTGGTAGAGAATGTTTGAGGGTGGGGGGTGCATTTCTTTTTGGGAAAAGAGCTGTCCTCATCTCTGGGGAAATGACATGAGGGCATCTCACCAATATTTCCCCTTCCTCTTAGAAATGAACTTTTCTCTTTTGGTAGCCATCCCCATATTCTTGCATGATTTCTAACAAGGCCTCTTTCCCATCAAGGGGGTGAGGGGGCTCCCATGCAGTCAGCACCCAAGGATTGGTGTGAAGTTCCCAATCTGATCCAGTGGTAAGGGAGAGCAATCAGTGTCAGATATCCCAAAAGAACAAAGACATTCGTGATCCTGAGGACTTCCTTGGCCAGCTGGTGTGATCATCATACCCAATAACCAGGTTGCTTCCCTCCCTCTGGCTGATCCAAATGCCTTCTTTATAAAGAGCAGATAAGCCATGCACATGCAGTATGCCCCAGGACGTGGTGAGTGCAGAAAGTGCCCTTTCGAGGCATACTGCACCAAAGTCCCATTCTCAACGTTTGAGCAGCAGTGGCAAGCACCCTCATGGTACAGTTGAACCTCTGCTGTCTCTGTCCACTGGTGAGACTGGTAGGGAAAATAGCCAAGTCCAGAATCTGTCCCCGTTTTCCTGAGGGGATAATGTTGGCCTTTTGCCAACAGGGGTGCCAAATGTAAACAGTGGAGATTTCTCTTTGCTCAAGTTCACAGGCATTAGCTCTTCTGGAGGTGGCCCAGTTGCTAGGGGATGGTGCAACCCCATTCATGACATGAGGCCATTCTCAACTCTTCTCATAAACTTTAATTTTCTATGTGTCCAGGTTGCCCTTTCATCCTTTTCTCAGGGTTTATTTACTTATTTACCTGCGTGAGAGGGAGGAGAGTACACATGACTTGGGGTAGGGGCAGGATGAGAGGAGATTCCAGACGACCCCCTGCTGAGCACAGAGCTGGATGTGGGGTCCCATCTCATAACCCATTAGGTTGTGACCTCAGCTGCAACCAAGAGTCAGATGCTTAGATCCCGCAGCCAACCAGGTGGCCCTACCCTTTTCTTTTTATCCAAAACTAGATGAACCCAAGAGATCACTCTGAGCCAGTGTCTCAGTGCAATAGCCTTGCTCTAACGACTCACACAGAGATCTTAGGACTGTAGTGATGTTTTTCCACAGGGCCCCTCAGAAGTTGGTTTCAGAACAATTGGGACATCAGGAACCTTCGGGGGTTTGAAGAGGCTCAGCATTAAAATCTTGTGTGTAGGCCAACCTATAGGATTTTGGTGGGAGTTGGCCTCATCCCTGGGGCAAAGGGAAACAAAGATCTCTCCCTCACAGGTTTTTCTGTTCCCCCTCTCCTGTGTGAAGTGTGGAATGTGGTTCCTCTCAGTAGGCCTTCCTATAACCTTCCATATTTCTGACTAGGTAAAGACCTAGCTCACATTCAGGGGGGATGGAGCTCTCACTCATACTGCCATCACCCGAAGATTTTGTTTCTGTGTAACTGACCATAATTGTCATCTGCTATCTCCCCAGGATGATGGCCTTCCTGTCCCTGTACAGTTGCTGCAGAAAGAACTATGGCCAGTGCACTCACGATTTGCCATCCAATCACCACACCCATGCTACTCTTGCACCCGCATGTACCACGTGCAATTGCACACACCAAAGACAGCACACAAAGAGCAGGCCTGGGCACACTTCCATCACATGCCCACAGCACAAACTACACAGGTCCACCGCACACAACACAGAGCCTGGAGACACAGTACCAATACCTAACACACACACCACAGCCATACACCAAACACCTACACACTTCAGATAGAGCACACCGATGCGACACATACACCATACATACACCACTTCTACACAGAACACATACATTTACAGTGCACTCTCACTTCACACATTGAACACAGACAATATGCACACAGCACACACACCATACCTATGCCACAAACACATAAACACATATTACCACACAATCACCACACACACCATGCACATATGCAACATACACCATGACTGTATCACACATAATCTCTCACCCAACACATTTAGCACTCACTTAGACATACAGAAAACACACCAAGCTCACTACACACACACACGCCCACTACACAACACCACAATGTGGACCACACACCTACTATACACACATGACCCAAAAAACATACACACCAGACACACACCACATGCACAGGTTTAATTTACCTCCTATACAGCCAGTCACACCTAGAGCACCCAGTATATTTAACGCAAATATATCACAAAAATGGAACATTGTGAGTACACACACATACACACACACACGTGCGTGCACGCACTTGCAGCCCCTACCCTACAGAAACTCACACGCACCAGAGATACCACACTCACATCTCCTAGATGACATACCACTCCACTACCACCAAATATTACACCTCACACACATACACTGCCAAACACACAACAGCTACATACATGCACACCACAAATACTAAATACACATGACACATACTGCATACACCAAACACACACAGACATCACACATACACCACACATTTACATGTATATTGCACATACACAAATGCCATGAATGCCACACAAATGCCAAACACCCACACCACAAGAAGACCCCAGAAGCTGAACACACAGCATCTACAATAGTCGCACCACCCATACAACACCAGCCCTTGTCAATCACACACAGACTGGCACCTGACACATACCGCACTCACACATGCACCATGAAAACACATGAATACCACGCACAACACTCATAGTACACACACCCCAAAGGCCAGAAAACAGGCACAACACCTCCAACACAGACACATCATACCTACAACACATGCCACCCACAGAACACAAACACACACCACACACCATACCAACAGTGCACAACAATAGACACTCCATGAACATCCTATGTTGAAACAACAAGTATAACACACAGGCAACAAATTCATACCCACACATAGTTGACTCATTTACCACATTTAAGTAACAACAGTCACATGACACGTACAACACATAGACCACATATACACATGGAGACACAAACACACTTACCACATCATATAGACCACACACATTACCCACTGCAACACACAAACTACATGCATTCCACACAAAACACACATCTCAAACACATGACACACACACCAAACACAAACACCCCACAAAGACACTGGACACCCCTATACAAAAACATGGCACATATTTCCCTCACGCACACTACAGCTGCACCAAGAGTCACCACACATACAGCACCTACCCACACTGCATACACCATCCACATGCCACAACTCTATCACTCACCCACGCCTCACATCACCACACACTTACTGCAGAATAGCAACACACTAGCCTCACACATACACCAGACATAGGCCAAATGCATACACAGAAACCACACAAACACCAACATACACATAAATACTTTACTCAGTATAATGCAAACCACACATGCAACATAAATTACAGGCAGGTACTCTGTACACACAGGTCACCTAACTACACATACCATATATATACCAAAAACTCACACTTCAACCACAGAAAAGCAGGATATGCAGCAAGCATACCATACGCAAACCACAGTACATGACACACACCACGGATCTCCCACCAAAAGACCACATGGACCCATGCAAAGTCACCAGGCTCTCTCTCTCTCTCTCTCTCTCTCACACACACACACACACACATACAAACACACACACACACAGCATGCACACACCATTAATACACCACACTCAACCACACATACCACCCAAAACCATACCATGCTTACACATTGGGCAGGGCGCAGAGATAACACATGCACAACACATGCACCACAAACACACTGCATGTATATCATATATACACACCACAGATACCCTCACCCATACACACTACACAAACACAAAACATACACCACACAAAACACATCTCCAACACACACAAACCACAAACATAGCACACAAAAGAGACCACATACACAACACTCAAGAACTGCACACACACACCATACATCGACCACACAGCTACACCCACATATTCAACACACCACCATAGACCACACACACACAACCCAAGGAGAGCACCTATCCCACTCACATCATACACAAACCACATTGTCTACACACGCACCCATACAGCACACCACACATTACTCAGAAAGTGAGCACAGACACAATCACACACACACACACACACACACACACACACACACACACACACATGCCTACTTAGTTCTTGGATGGCTGGTGTCGGCCTGCTGATCTGTATCCAGCTTGTTTCCCTCTCCCAGATGGTAGACTTGCCTTCATTAGGAAGAGAAATGAGTTCACCCATGCACAGAACACTTCACGGCATGGCCTGCCCAGAGAGGACCCTTGCATTTAATACTGCACTGAGTCCCAGTTCAAAACAGTTGAGATTCGTGCCCCCAAAGCACCCTTGCTATCCCTGAGGTACTCCAACCTGTATTCACTGGTGGGAAGGACAGGAAGAAGAGCCCAGGCCAGAAGCTTTCACTTTCTTTCAGGAGGAAGAACTGAGGCCTTGTGCTGACAGGGCTCCCAGGTGTAGACAGTGGAGGTTCCCTTTGCTCCAGCCCACAGGTGTTTCTTATTCCTGATCTGGTTGGCTCACCAGACAGCTGTACTTTTCACTTCATTTTCAACATTATCACATTCTCATTTCTCTTGAAGAACTCTGGCTCTCTTTATCCCTGTCCATCCATTGATTCATCCATGCATCCATGCATCCATCCATCCATCCATCCATCCTAGGTTCAGCCTTGAGGCCCTTCAGATCCTGTGTCTCAGAGCAATAGTCTCTCCTTTAAACTGGGAGTCTGTCTGAATCCCTGGACCTGTGCATTAGATTGGGCCACAGGATCCCTTGCAATTTGTTCTCAGAAATATATGGACATTGATAGGGGTAGGGGATTTTAATATGCCAGCATAGGATGTTTGTGTGTAGGCTGTGCCAGAGGATTGGAGAGGCAAAAAAGGTTTTGTTTGGTCATGTCGCCATAGCACAGGGAAAAAGAGTTTACCATCTTGCCAGATTTATTCATTCCATTGGAATGGAGAACTTTGGCCCTCTTGGTAGCCATTCTCATAAGCTTGTATTTCCAACTGGACCTTGGTTCACATTCATGGGCCATGAAATTGTCACTCACAGAGGCACCATGCAGTGGTTGGTGACAAGCTTCCATTCTGGGCCTGTCCTAAATGAGAGCAATCAGTATCTGGCAGCACCAAGGAAACTAGTAGCTCTTTTGCTTGTTTGCATGCTGCTTTGCTGGCTGTAGGAAGGACTGTAATGGGTGGTCAGCATGGTCTTCTGTGACTCCCTGGAATTTCTCAGTTCTGAAGACCAGATGGCAAGGGCAGATAGAGTCCTTTCCAGGTCCTGGTGAGAGCAGACAGAGCATATTCAATGGATATTGATAGAGGACCCAGTTCAGTTCCAAACACATGAGCATCAGCAGAAAGGACTCACCGGCATCCCCTGAACTCCTGCTGTCTCTATTCACTGACCTGAACTGAAGGAGAAATATCCAAGGCCAGAAGCTCTCCCTCAATTTCTGAAAGGACACTGGAAGCCTCTTGCTGATTAACTCTCTGCTGTAGCCAGTGGAGGTTTCCCTTTGTCAGAGCTCAAGAGGTGTTTCTAATGCCTGAGAAGGCCAGCTCATTAGAGGACTGTGCTAGTACCTCTCTTCTGAACATGATCCCATTTTTACCCACCAAAAAGATCTGGGGCATATTGTGTAGCCCTTTCCATCCAGTTGCTCCTTTCACAACTACCCTCACCCTTTGAGCCATTCTGGGCCAGTGTCACAGAGCAATTTCTCCTAATTGTCAACTAGGGAGCCTGTCAGAGTCCTTGGGAATGTGGGATAGATATGGCCACAGGGCCCCTCAGAGACTGGTTTTAGAATATTCTGGATGGTGAGAGGCCTGGGGCATCTGAAGGGGCCCAGCAAAGCATGTTTATGTGTAAGCTGGGCAGGAGGTTTGGGAGGGTTGGTGGCCTCATGTCTGGGGCAATACAAACCAACTGAGCCATCTCATTCCTTGAAGTATCTGGTTCCTGTCCCAAATGTAGATGTTTGGTCTTCTTGTGGCCATTCCCACCACCTTGCTACATTTCTAACAAGTTCTTGGTTTATATTCTGTGGCAATGGTGCTCTGACTCACACAGCCAGCCCTCAGGGATTGCTGGTGAGTTCACTCTAGTCCTGTGTTATGGAAGTAAATCTGTGTCTGCTCTGTCCCCCACCCCAGAATACAAAACAAAGCAAAATGAAACCAAACCAAAACCAAAACCAAAACACCACTGGCTTGTGGTTGCTGAATGCTTGCTCTTCAGCCAGCTGTGGCAAAGGTGGTTATGGGCAGCCAGGTTCCTGGCCACTCTTAACCAACCTGGATGTCTGCGTTCTGAAAAGAAGGTGGTTCACCCATCTGAAGTGTGCTCTGGGAACCACAGAGTACAGAAAAAGCCCTTCAAAAATACCGCCCAAACCCCAGTTCCAAATATTTGACCATCGGTCAAAATATCATGAGATCTCACACACATCTCATGAGATTTCTAGCCAAATCTTGTCGGATCATATTCCACATTTCAAGAGAGCTCATACAAAGCTCACCATATCTCCGTCCAGATCTCATGAGCTCTCATGCACATCTTTTGAGACATCTTGCCAAATCTCATGAGTTCTTACCCCAACCTTACAATCTCTGTCCAGATCTCAAGAGAACTCATCACACATCGTGGGATTTTATCCAAATTTCAACTGATTTGATTCCAGATATTGTGAGATCTCACATGCATCTCGAGAGGTTGCTAGCCAGGTCTCCTGCAACGTTAGTCTAAATTTCATTAGATCTCAACCCAGTATCCTATGATCTCATTCAAATCTCACTGAAGTTCCCCCAACCCAGGAAGGGCAACAATCTGCCCCTGAATGATTCAAAGGATCTCCTCTCTTCAGCTTATTGTGTGGTCACAACCCTCTGCACTCTTTCCCACTTGCTCCCTCTCCCAGACTTTGTTCTGTGAGCCAGCTGTCCTCCCTTCTGGGCTACATGACTTCCCAGTCCCCCAACTCAGGGCTCTTAACCTCGTCTCTGCCTTCAAGGATGCAGACTGTTTCCTTCCCTCCCTCCAGCAATGCAGAATCTTTCATTACTCCTCCAATCTTCTTCCTAGTTTTTTTAAAAGTTGAATATTGATCTAGTTGTACCCAAAGGACACTGCAAGTTCTGGAGCCCCCGACTATTCTCCCATGCTGGAAACATAACACACACAAATCTTGTGTCCTAGGGAAAGTACAGATCAGGGACAATTTAAAAACAATATAGTTTCAAGGAGTTTCCCTATTTGTATACATGCATACCATGTATACACCTACACACATCTGGGTGAAAACCCTATTACTTGGTGGGCGATTTAAGTCGTGTAGTTTCAGGTAGATAAG
The DNA here is from genome assembly GCF_010015895.1 of Lontra canadensis. Classification (NCBI taxonomy): domain Eukaryota; kingdom Metazoa; phylum Chordata; class Mammalia; order Carnivora; family Mustelidae; genus Lontra; species Lontra canadensis. Next base: position 29,903,947 of record NW_022631004.1, on the reverse strand, counting down.
CACATGCCTTTTCCTAATGCTTGACACATAATTCAAAAACAAACAAACACTATATACTTATGAAACAAAGACACTCCTTGACAAGTTGTTGAAACACTGTGCCTCTATGAGGAGTTCTACAAATGGCTTTTATCAGTCTTATCCACATAAGATAAAACACTCCTGTTCTAAGTAAAATAAGCTATTGCTTAAAGTATGAATTAAAAAAAAGTGTGTATTTGGGAGTGTGCACACAATGCCATTTCATTGTTTTAAAACTACAGGTGTGAAAACACTCCTGAACTTTACAAAACTCTGATGTTTTTTGAAGATTCTCTAAAGACCAAATAGATTCAAGGAAGGAAGGACAAGGCTCATTTCTAGACACTCTACACATAAGTAGATGAGCATAGATGTGAAAAAGGAAAGTTGATACTTCACCAACGCTTTAATCACTCAGTCATTTCAAGAAGATAACACATTTCTTGTTTTTGCTAACGTGTCCTCACTTAAGATGCAAATGAAAAGAAGTTGTTGGACATTTTGTCTGCCCTTGGCTTGGGTCATGATCCCAGGGTCCTGGGATCCAACCCTGTTTTGGGCTTCCTGCTCGGGTAAGAAGGCTTCTTCTTCCAATCTAGCTCCCCTGCTTGTGTTCTCTCTCTCCCTGTGTTTCTCTCTGTCTAGAAGATAAATAAAATCTTGAAGGAAAAAGAGGAAAAAAGAAAGGAAGATGTTAATTCATGGACACTTTAAGTTTGTTTTAAAGACTGTGGTTTAAAGGAGGCAAACTCATGGATTTTTTTCTACTTATTCTACACATGCTATCATCTCTCTCACATTGTGAAGCTCCTGTCTTCCTGAAGGGAACAGGTCACTGGACACATGTTTTGAAGCACAGTGCAATTTCAACTAGACCCCAAGGCTAGGACTTCCAGGATTTTTTTAACTAACAGAAAAAATAATGACACTGGACTCTTTGTCACACTATAAACAAAATTTTAAAACCAAGGGGTTGAATGACCGTAATGTGAGACAGGGATCCATCAGAATCCTAGAGGAGAACAGAGGCAGTAAACTCTTCAACATCGGCCACAGCAACTTCTTTCAAAATAGGTCTCCAAAGGCCAAAGAAACAATGACGAAAATGAACCTTTGGGACTTCATCAAGGTCAAAAGCTTCTGCACAGCAAAGGATACAGTCAACTGAACAAAGAGGCAACCCATGCAATGGGAGAAAATATTCACAAATGACATGACAGGGAAAGGGCTGATATCCAAGATCTATAAAGAACTCCTCCAGTTCAATCCACAGAATATAGATAATGGTGCCAAAAAATGGGCAGAAGACATGAACAGATGCTTCTCCAATGAAGACATACAAATGGCTAACAGACCCATGAAAAAATGTTCATCATCTTTAGCCATCAGGGAGATTCATATCCAAACCACATTGAGATACCACTTTACACCAGTTGCAATGGCCCAAATGAACAAGACAGTAAACAACAAGTGTTTGAGAGAATGTGGAGAAAGGGGAACCCTCTTTCACTATTGCTGGGAATGTAAGTTGGGGCAGCCACTCTGGAAAATAACGTGAAGATTCCTTAAGAAATTAAGAAATAGAGCTACCCCCATGACCCTGCAATTGCACTATTTGGTGTTTACCCCAAAGATACCGAGGCAGTGAAAATAAGGGCCAGCTATACCCCAAAGTTCAAAGCAGCAATGACCACAATTGCCAAACTGTGAAAAGAGCCAAGATGCCCTTCAACAGATGAATGGGTAAAGAAGATACAGTCCATATATACAGTGGAATATGGCTCCGTCAGAGAGGATGCATACCCAGATTTTCCATCAACATGGAAGGGACTGGAGGAGATTATGCTGATTGAAATAAGTCAAGCAGCGAGAGTCAATTATCCTATGGTTTCACCTATGTGTGGAGCATATGGAATAACACGGAGGACATGGTGTTGAAGGAGGACAGAACGGAGTTGGGGAAAATCGGAGGGTAAGACGAACTGTGAGAGACTATGGACTCTGAGAAAGAAACAGGGTTTAGAAGAGGAGGACAGTGGGGTTTGGGTGAGCTTGGTGTGGATATTATGGAGGGCACATATCACAGGGAGCACTGGGTGTGATGCACAGACAGTGAACCTTGGAACACTGAAGAAATAAACTTCAGGAAAAAACAAAAGGTGCTTTCTAAACAGATAGTCCCCCCTCAGGGTAAAGTCTATGACATGTTCCTCCTCCTTTCACAGTTTGAAAATGTTTCTGAGCTCAGGAATGATTTTTTTTTTTAAACCATTTTTCTCTACACTGTTCCTTCTTTGCATCAAGCAGATGGGACACTCTCTGGCTTCCATATGTACATTGGAAAACACGTCTGTCTTCATGAGGCAAAATGTGTGTGGGAAGTTCCACTCTACAACAACTGGTTTCTCAGAGTCAGGGATAAGTCCCTAACCATTTGCTGTCACACAGCATTTGGAAAACACTGCCATGTTCCTGAAACTGTGTAGTGGAAGGATGGATTCTCAAGAGGGTTGCTTCTCAGAGTTACATATATGGCATTTTCCTGATGCTAACACACACAATTTACAAAGTTCCTCCCATCTTTGGGAAAGATGTTCACTGAAACCGTTCTTTCAGACAGTAAGATTACTCACTGTTAAGTAAATGGCACATTGCTTAGACATGCATATAGGCCCCCACAAGTACAGTGGTATTCCTTTCTATCTTGATGACACAAGATCTTAGTTGGATGATGCATTCCACACAGACATATTACCCCCAGATAAGTCCCTGACACTTTCTTTAGAGTTTCGCACCCAACTCGGAACATGCTTCCATCTCCAGGAGAGATGATGTTAGATGAAATTTGGTTTCTCTCCAATATTGTGTCAAGGATCTACATCCATACACTTCTAAATGCACCAGAAATACTTTTTATCCTTGCAAGACCATATATTCCTTCAAATGAGCCTTCTATACACACTTAGTCCTCCAAATTAAGAATATTTCACTTCTCCTCTTGCTTCATACACACTTTTGAATGTACTTCTGGAGTCTGGCCAGAACTTGTTTGTTGAATAGATGATTTCTCTACAGCATGGTTGGGATTTGGAAGGTACTTGCTAAACAGACTTGTTTCTCCTTCAGAGTGAGGTCTATGACAGGTACCTCATGCTTTCACATACACTTTTGAAAGTGCTTCTGTCCTCATGATTGATGCTGTTCTTTGAAACTGGTTTTCCATGCAGTGTTGTTCCTTAGCCTTAAGCAGAAGGCACGTTCTCTGGCTTCCACACCTACTTGAGAAAACACTGTCTTTCTTCATGGGGCAGGATGTGAGTTGAAGGTTTAATTCTGCACACACTATTTTCTCAGAGTTAAGTACATGTCATTTAGTGCATGCTGTCCCACACAGGTGGAAAACACTCCCGGCTTCCTGGAATATGGTAGTGGAAGGGTGGTTTCCCAACAGTATTTCTTCTCAGATTTGCATACATAGCACTTGCCCGATGCTATCACACACAACTTGGAATGGCCTTCCACCTTCAGGAAAGAAGATGTTCATTGAAACCGGTTTTTGTTTGTTTGTTTGTTTTGTTTTGTTTTATTTTCCTGACAGTGTGGTCTCCTAAAGTTAAGTGTATAGAAATTTTGTAGGAACTCCACATATACCCTTGCAATCATTTCTTATCTTCATGGAATAAGGTTTGAGTGGGAAGAAGCCTTCTGCACAGACTTCTTGCTCCCAAGTCAGAACATGGCCCTCTCTGTATACTTTCACACATACCATTGAGCATACTTCCACCTTCAGGAGAGAAAGGTTGGCTGAAACTCCGTTCCTCTCCCATGTTCTTCCTAAGGAGGTAAATTAATAGCCCTTTCCTCAGGCTTCCAAACATACACCAGAAAACACTTCTTCTCTGTGAAACCAGCTAGCCATTCAAATGGGTATCTATATTCACTGGGTCCTCCAATCCAAGAACAGTTGCTATTCTCTGATGCTTCAGACACACTGCTCAAAGGACTTCTCTCTTCTGGCAGGAATATGTCAGTTGAAGGACTGATTCTCAACAGTGCTGTGTTAAGTGTTCGGTATCTGACCATTTGCTTAGGCAACCTTACGTACATTTGAAAGCACTTCCGTGTTCATGAAACAAGGTTTCAGTGGAAAGACACATTCTACACAGACTTGTCTGTCTAGGTAAGTACGAAGGCATTCTCTGTGTACTTTCCCTCACAGTTTTGTATCTGCTTCCACCTTCAGAGTTGGTAGTGTTAACTGAAATTCCCTTTCTCTTCCGTCTCATTTACATTCATGGCAGTTGCCTTAGGCTTTCTCACATACCCCTGAAATGCTTCCGTCTTGGTGAAACCAGACATTTGTTCAAATTAGCCTTCAATAACACACTTGGACCTCTGAGGTCAGTCTATTTCTTATGCCTTATGCCGCATACACCCTGTTGAAAGTACTTTTATCCATCTTTGAGCAAGAATGTGTGAGCTGACGGATGGTTTCTCTAAAGCATTGTGAGTTGAAATTTGCTTTCAAAACAGACTTCTTTCTCCTTAAGAGAGAAGTCTATGACACGTTCCTCGTGTTTCACACACACACATTTGTGAAAAAACATCTTTTTTCGGTATTGTTCTTTGGATGCAGGCTTCTGTACAGTGTTGCTTCTTAGCTTAAAGTAGATGGCTCACTCTCTGGGTTCACAGCCTCACATGACACAATGTGGTTTCTCAGAGTCAAGTATAAGTCACTTCCCATTTGTTGTCACACACAGTTTGGAAAACACTCCCATGTTCCCAAAACAGGGTCACGGAGAGTTAGGAGACAAGATTGTGGGGAAGTAGGAGGAGGCGCCGTTTCAGCCTGTACCCTAAAGTGAGCTAATTACCAACCAAATAACTCTGATCACCCATGAAATCAGACTGAGATCAGAATTATACACGTCTGGATCTCTACAGGGGCAGAAGATGCCAGTGGGCAGGTAAAGCAGAGTGGGAATGTCAGACTGATATTGGAAGATAAACAAAAGGGGGAGGGAGCCACCAGAGGCGACCCATTGGAAAGTAATACCCCTAATGAGAGTTCCCTGCATCTGGGGACAAGCATTAACTTGGAGACTGGTTGAAAGCACTCAGAAAGAGCAAATGATCACGGGGGTGGGGGAATTGTGGGAATCAGGACAGCTAGGGATGGGGGCTTAAGTCCCAGGACCCAGGGGAGCCTCCCCTGGTGCTGAGCCAGAGAGAGTGCAGCAGAGAAACCAGATCTTGGTCCGTGAGTCGCCAGCACGCCCTAGAACGTGTAGGGTCTGGCTCCTGTGAGGGGCTGGAAGCCTCCTCACACAGCAGAATGCGGAGCCGTGCTACAGAGCCTGAGATCCGCGTACCCCCCACCCTCCCCTGAGAGAGGTGCGGGAAGGCTCACCCGGTGCTCTTAGACCCGCACGCCATTGTTTCAGAGCCTGAGGGTGTGCGTGACCCATACCCTCCCCAGAGTGAGGCACACATAGACCCAGAAAGAACAGGCACTCCCAGCCCGGGCCAGCGGGAAAATCTCAATGTGAAATCACTGCTTGGAAACTCTCTGGCAGTCTGGAGCTGCCCAGAGAGCCGCCGCTGCCATGGTTTTGGATACAAGCAGAAGATCCTGAATCCCCAGGGACTGTAACTCGGAACCCGCTCTGACAGTGGCCAAGGGGGAATTTATATGGGCTCTGCAGCACCCACAGGGGACCAGACTGAGGTTTCTCTCTGAGAGGGAGGTCGGGGTGCAGTTTGCTTTCCTCTAAACCTACGAAAACCAACAAAAGCGGTCAAGGCGAGAGAAAAAAAAAAAAGTGAACAAACATAAAAACCTCCAGAGAACAAAAGCCTGAAAAAACTGGTTTCCTCAGAGCCCACCCCGGTAAGGGGGGCTGGAGGACTTAACTCATAGAACATCATTGACTGAGGTTCACAATGTTCTCAATGAGTTCCAATCTAATCTAAATTCTCTAAAAGCTAGGGTAACTGAGACAAAAGATAGAATTAGTGATCTGGAGGACAAACAGATAGAGAGAAAAGATCAGGAGAAAGCCTGGAACAAACAGCTAAAGCCATGAAAACAGAATCAGGGAAATAAATGATGCCATGTAAATTTCCATCATCAGAATTATTGGAATCCCTGAAGGGGAGGAGAAAGAAAGAAGTCTAGAAGATATAGTAGAACAAGTTCTTCATGAAAATTTTCCCAATCTCACGAATGGAACCAGTGTTCATGTACTAGAGGCCAAACGGTTTGCACCCAAGATTATAGATTTCAAAAAAACATCAAGACACCTGATAGTCAAATTGAGGAATCATAATTGCAGATGCAATCTCTTGAAAGCCGCTAGGACAAAGAGACTCCTTACTTACAGAGGAAAGCCCATCAGAATAACATAAGACCTGTCCACAGAAACCTGGCAAGCCAGAAAGGGGTTGCAAGATATATTCAGGGCACTAAATGAGAAGAACATGCAGCCAAGAATACTTTATCCAGCAAGACTGACATTCAAAATGGATGGAGAGATAAAGAGTTTCCAAGACCAGCAAGGCTTAAAAGACAATACAACCACCAAGCCAACACTGCAGGAAATATTAAGGGGGGGTTCTATAAAAATGGAAAAATCCTAAGAATAGCATTGAACAGAAATATAGAGATAATCTACAGAAAGAAAGACTTCAAAGATAACACGATGTCAATAAAAATGTATCTATCAATAATCACTCTCAATGTGAATGACCTAAATGTGCCCATCAAACGACACAGGGTTGTAGATTGGATATAACGACAGGACCCATCCATATGTTGTCGACAAGAGACCCATTTTGAACCTAAAGATACACCCAGACTGAAAGTAAAGGGATGCAGAAGCATCTTTCATGCCAATGGGCCTCAAAAGAAGGCTGGTGTAGTGATTCTCATATCAGATAAATTAGATTTCAAACTAAAGACTGTAGTCAGAGATACAGAAGGACACTACATAATTATTAAAGGGGCTATCCACCAAGATGATCTAACAATTGTAAATATCTATGCCCCCAATATGGGAGCAGCCAATTACATAAGAAAACTGTTAATCAAGATAAAGAGTCATATTGATATGAATACATTAATAGTAGGAGATCTTAACATGCCTCTCTCAGAAATAGACAAATCATCGAAGCAGAAAATCAATAAAGAAACAAGATCATTGGATGACACATTGGATGAGATGGACCTCATAGATATATACAGAACATTCCACCCTAAAACAACAGAATACTATACTCATTCTTCTCAAGTGCACATAGAACTTTCTCAATATAGACCACATACTGGGTCACAAATCAGGACTCAACCGATACCAAAAGACTGAGATTATTCCCTGCATATTCTCAGATCACAATGCTTTGAAACTGGAGCTCAATCACAAGGAAAAGTTCGGAAGGAACTCAAACTCCTGGAAGCTAAAGACCACCTTGCTTAAGAATGCTTGGACCAACCAGGAGATCAAAGAAGAACTTAAACAATTCATGGAAACCAATGAGAATGGAGACACTTCAGTCCAAAACCTATGGATGCAGCAAAGGCGGTCCTAAGGGGGAAATACATAGCCATCCAAGCCTCCCTCAAGAAAACTGAAAAATCCAGAATACACCAGCTGTCTCTACACCTTAAAAAACTGGAAAATCAACACCAAATCAAACCAACTCCACACATAAGAAGGGAAAAAATCAAGATTAGAGCAGAGATCAATGAGGTAGAAACCAGAGATACAGTAGAACATATCAATGAAAGTAGAGGCTGGTTTTTTGAAAGAATCAAAAGATCGATAAACCATTGGCCACACTGATCCAAAAGAAAAGAGAGAAAGCCCAAATTAATAAAAGTATGAATGAAAAGGGAGAGATCACAACTAACACCAAGGCAGTAGAAACAAATATCAGAAGTTATTATCAACAGTTATATGCCAATAAGCAACCTAGATGAAATGGATGCATTCCTGGAAAACTATAAACTCCCAAAATTGAACCAGGAAGAAATCGACAACCTGAGTAGACGGATATCTAGTAAAGAGATTGAAGCAGTGATCAAAAACCTCCCAAAAACCAAGATCCCAGGACCTGATGGATTCCCTGGGGAATTCTACCAAACTTTCAAAGAAGAAATAACACCTATTCTCCTGAAGCTGTTTCAAAAAATTGAAGCAGAAGGAAAACTTCCAGACTCTTTCTATGAAGCCAGCATTACCCTGATCCCCAAACTAGGCAAAGACCCTACCAGAAAGGAGAATTTCAGACCAATATCACTGATGAATATGGATGCTAAGATTCTCAACAAGATCCTAGCAAACAGGATCCAACAGCACATTAAAAAGATGATCCACCATGACCAGGTGGGATTCATCCCTGGGCTACAAGGATGGTTCAACATTCACAAATCAATCAATGTGATAGAATAAATTAATAAGAGAAGAGGAAAGTACCATATGGTCCTCTCAATTGATGCAGAAAAAGCATTTGACAAGTAATAAAATATTTTTAAAAAGCTTATCTATATATACCTTTTATGAGGTATTAGTTTATAATATCACATAATATGCATCCTTAACTGCTTATTACATGAACTATCAGTAATATAATAAGTACAGCTAATGGATATATTGGATATAAAATGAGGAAGAGAAAGATAAGTACACAATATTATTTAGGATCCAGTTGATGGAAAATTAAAGTAAAATCAAACTAATATTTTTATTTCTTATCTATAAAATATTGTGTAAAATTTAAATACTATATTCTATATAGTATATATATACCATATCCCTTCATTTTATCTGGCATTTTACTAATTTGACAATAAATGTATAAAAATGGTTATTGAATGATATTTTCAAATCATTTTCTAACGAAGTGTAGTTTTAAGTAACACCTATTAAAATTTATAGCTGCTATGTGATCAAACAATTTTACAATTGAATTTAGCATTCATTTCAACTAATTTGATTTTACCTGGCTGTAATTTGAACATGATACACAAAATCATTTTGTCCAAAACATCAGATGTACTATCTTTTTCATTTATTTACTATGGCTAGCATATGACTATGTCGGATTTATAGGTTATTTTCTTAACAAATTATCCCTAGTTACAACAACATGGAATGTCAATATAATTATTTTGTTTTGGTTTCAAGCATCAGCTTTTTACATATAACTACTATTAGAGCTTTGTTTTCCCCAAACACCATATTTCTTTCTCAAATGTAATAATAAAACAAATACAATAAAAATTATTTTATTTAAAAAAAGCATTTGACAAAATCGAGCATCCATTCCTAATTAAAATGCTTCAAAGTATAGGGATAGAGGGAACATTCCTGAACTTCATAAAATCTATCTATGAAAGACCCACATCAAATATCATCCTCAATAGGAAAAAGCTTGCAGCCTTCCCATTGAGATCAGGAACATGACAAGGATGCCCACTCTCACCAATCTTGTTCAACATAGTATTAGAAGTCCTAGCAACAGTAATCAGACAACAAAGAGAAAAAAAAAATGTATCCAAATTGGCAAGGAGGAAGTCAAACTCTCTTGCTTCATAGATGCCATGATTCCTTATATGGAAAACCCCAAAGACTCCACACTCAAACTATTGGAACTCATACAGCAATTCAGCAACATGGCAGAATACGAAGTCAATGTACAGAAATCAGTGGCTTTCTTATACATTAACAATGATAATACAGAAAGGGAAATTAGAGAATCGATTCCATTTACTATAGCACCAAGAACCATAAGATACCTGGGAATAAACCTAACCAAAGAGGTAAAGGATCTGTACTCGAGGAACTACAGAACACTCATGGAAGAAATTGAAGAAGACACAAAAAGATGGAAGACCGTTCCATGTTCTTGGATCGGAAGAACAAACATTGTTAAAATGCCTATACTGCCTAGATCAATCTATACTTTTAATTCCATTCCAATCAAAATTCCACCAGTATTTCTCAAAGAGTTGAAGCAAATAATCCAAAAATTTGTATGGAATCAGAAGAGACCCCGAATCCCTAAGGAAATGTTGAAAAACAAAAACAAAACTGGGGGCATCACGTTACCTGATTTCAAACTTTACTAAAAAGCTGTGATCACCTAGATAGCACAGTCCTGGCATAAAAACAGACACATAGACCAGTGGAACAGAGTAGAGAGCCCAGATATGGACCCTCAACTCTGCGGTCAAATAATTTTCAACAAAACAGGAAAAAATATATACAGTGGAAAAAAGACAGTCTCTTCAATAAATGGTGCTGGGAAAACTGGACAGCTATATGTAGAAGAATGAAACTCGACCATTCTCTTAGACCGTACACAAAGATAAACTCAAAATGGATAAAAGACCTCACTTTGAGACGGGAATCCATCAGAATCCTAGAGGAGAACATAGGCAGTAACCTCCTCGTTATCAGCCACAGCAACTTCTTTCAAGATATGTCTCCAAAGGCAAAGGAAACAAAAGCAAAAATGAACTTTTGGGACTTCATCAAGATCAAAAGCTTCTGCACAGCAAAGGAAACAGTCAACAAAACAAAGAGGCAACCCATGGAATAGGAGAAGATATTTGCAAATGACAGTACAGACAAAAGGTTGATATCCAGGATCTATAAAGAACTCCTCAAAGTCAACACACACAAAATAGACAATCATATAAAAAAAAGGGCAGAAGATATGAACAGACACTTCTCCAATGAAGACATACAAATGGCTATCAGACACATGAAACAATGTTCATCATCTCTAGCCATCAGCGAGATTCAAATTAAAAGCCCATTGAGACACCACCTTACACCAGTTAGAATGGACAAAATTAGCAAGACAGGAAACAACAAGTTTTGGAGAGGATGTGGAGAAAGGGGAACTCTCCCGTACTGTTGGTGGGAGTGCAGGTTGGTGCAGCCACTTTGGAGAACAGTGTGGAGATTCCTCAAGAAATTAAAAATAGAGCTTCCTTATGACCGTCCAATTGCACTACTGGGTATTTACCCCAAAGATACAGATGTAGTAAAATGAAAGGCCATCTGTACCCAAATCTTTATAGCAGCAATGGCCACGGTCGCCAAAATGTGGAAAGAACCAAGATGCCCTTCAATGGATGAATGGATAAGGAAGATGTGGTCCAAATACACTATGGAGTATTATGCCTCCATCAGAAAGGATGAATACACAACTTTTGTAGCAAAATGGACGGGACTGGAAGAGATTATGCTAAGTGAAGTAAGTCAAGCGAGAGAGTCAATTATCATATGGTTTCACTTATTTGTGGAGCATAACAAATAACATGGAGGACAAGGGGAGAAGGAGAGGAGAAGGGAGTTGAGGGAAATTGGAAGGGGAGGTGAACCATGAGAGACTAGGGAATCTGAAAAACAGTCTGAGGGTTTTGAAGGGGTAAGGGGTGGGAGGTTGGAGAAACCAGATGGTGGGCATTGGGGAGGGCACGGATTGCATGGAGCACTGGGTGTGGGTCAAAAACAATGAATACTGTTACACTGAAAATAAATTTAAAAAATTTAAAAAAAGAAAAAGAAAAAGAAAAGAAAAGCAATCAGCTAATGCTTCCTGTATCCATAACAGCTAGGTCTTGTCCATCATGAAGTGCATTTGTGAGGCTATATCAATGTTCTCTTCTACAATGTTTTTATATTCCTGGCTTATCAATATTGTCACATAGTTGTCTTTAGTAAGTGTGTATTCTATGTGTAGGGGGAATGGGGGGGTAACTAATTTCAGTTTAAGTGATTTAACTTTGTATGTACCTGTTGACTGGTAACTATATATTTTTTTTAAAGCTGGTATGAGTAAAAGTGGCTAGAGAGATAATAAATAAATAAATAAATAAATAAATAAATAATCTTGCTGAACATAATAAGAGTAAATAAATTCATAAATAAAAATTAAAAAAAAAAAGATTATCCACAATGACCAGGTGGAATTCATCCCTGGGTTACAAGGATGGTTCAACATTTGCAAATCAATCAATGTGACAGAACAAATCAATACAAGAAGAGAGAACCACATCGTCCTCTAAATTGATGCAGAAAAAGCATTTGACAAAATCCAGCATCCGTTCCTGATTAAAATGCTTCAAAGTATAGGGATAGAGGGAACATTCCTGAACTTCATAAAATCTATCTACGAAAGACCCACAGCAAATATCATCCTCAATAAGAAAAAGCTTGCAGCCTTCCCATTGAGTCAGGAATATGACAAGGATACACACTCTCAGCACTCTTTTTTGTTTTTGTTTATTTTTTTTACTTTATTATTTTTTTTTATTTTTTTAAATTTATTTTCACCATAACAGTATTCATTGTTTTTGCACCACACCCAGTGCTCCATGCAATCAGTGCCCTCTCCAATACCCACCACCTAGAAGTCCTAGCAACAGCAATCAGACAACAAAGGGAAATAAAATGTATCCAAATTGGCAATGAAGAAGTCAAACTCTCTCGCTTCAAAGATGACATGATACTCCATATGGAAAACCCAAAAGACTCACACCCCCCCAAACTTCTAGAATTCATTCAGCTATTCAGTAATGTGGCAGGATACAAAGTTAATGTACAGAAATCAGTTGCTTTCTTACTAATGTGTTCTATCACATTGATTGATTTGCCAATGTTTGACCATGCTTGCATTCCAGGGATAAATCCCACTTGGTCATGGTGGATAATATTTTTACAAATGTCCTGTTCGATCCTTTAGGTAGGATATTGTTGAGAATCTTGGCATCCATACTCGTCAGGGTCCTTGGTCTGAAATTCTCCTTTTTGATGAGGTCTTTCACTTGTTTAGGCATCAAGGTCATGTTGGCCTTACAGAAAGAGTCTGGAAGTTTTCCTTCTATTTTTTGAAACAGTTTCAGGAGAATAGGTCTTACTTCTTCTTTGAATGTATGGTTAGAATCTCCCAGGGAATCCATTAGGTCCTAGACTTTTGCTTTTTGGGAGGTTTTTGATCACTGCTTTAATCTCTTTATTAGTTAATGATCTATTCAGGTTGTCATTTTCTTTCCGTTTCAGTCTTGGAAGGGTATAGTTTTCCAGGAATGCATCCATTTCTTCTGGGTTTTTTTTAACTTATTGGCCTACTGTTGTTGAGAGTAATTTCTGATGATTGTTTCTATTTCCTTGGTATTGGTGGTGATCTCTCCCCTTTCATTCATAATTTTATTAATTGGGTTCCTTTCTCTTTTCTTTCGGCCTAGTCTAGCCAATGATTTATCTATCTTATTAGTTCTTTCAAAGAAGCAGCTTCTAGTTTCTTTGATGTGTAGTACTGTATCTCTGGCTTCTTGTTCATTGATCTTTCCTCTAATCTTAATTATTTATTATTTCCTGTCTCATGTATGGGTTAGACTTAATTTGTTCTTGATTCTCCAATTCTTTAAAGTGTAAGGAGAAATTGTGTATTTGGGATTTTTCTAGGTTTTTTAAAATTTTGTATTTATTTATTTATTATTTTTATTTTTTAGTGAATCTTGGAAGGCTATGTATTTCCCCTTTGGACTGCATTTGTTGTATCCCATAGGTTTTGGACTAAAGTTTCTTCATTCTCATTGGTTTCCACTAATTGTTTATGTTCTTTGATTTCAAACATTCTTGAGCAGGATGAGGAATTTTTCCTTTCAATATATGTTTAGCAAATATTTTCTATGAGTGGGACAGTGTAGGTGCTAAGGATTTAACAATGAATTGGGCAGCCAGGATAACTGAGAAGCAGCTTATATATAAAATCCATGCACAGGAAGCAGTTGCATTTCTACACACTAACTGTAAGACAGAATATAGAGAAGTTAAGGGGTCAATCCCATCAGCAATTGCACATACAACCATTAAGATACCCAGGAATGAACCTAAGCAAAGAAGCAAAGGACCTGTAATTGGAAAGCTACAGATCAGTTTTGAATGAAATTGAGGAAAGACACAAGGAAATGTAAAAACATCCCATGCTCATAGATTAGAATAACAATTATTGTTAAAAGGTCTATGCTACCTAGAGTAATGTACACATTCAGTGCAATCCCTATCAAGATAACATCAACTTTTCTTTCACACAACTGGAACAAATAATCCTAAAATTTGTATGGAATCGGAAAATACCCTGAATAGCCAAAGGAATATTGAAAAAGAAGCCAGAGCTGGTGACTTCACAATTCCAAGCTTCAAGTTCTATTACAAAGCTGTAATAATCAAGTATTTTGTCTGGCACAAAAACAGACCCATAGCACAATGGAACAGAATATAGAACCCAGAAATGGACCCTCAACTCTATGGTCAACTAAACTTAGACAAAGTAGGAAAGAATATCCAAGGGGGAGGGGAGAATTATCTTCAATAAATCGTGCTGGGAAAATTGGACAGCCACATACAGAAGGATGAAACTGGACCATTTCCTTATACCATACACAAAAATAGACTAAAAATGGTTGAAAAACCTAAATGTGAGATAGAAATCCCTCAAAATCCTGAAGGATAACAGAGTCAGCAAACTCTATAACCTTGGCCACAGCAACTTCTTGCTAGACATATCTGCAAAGCAAGGGAAACAAAGGCAAAAATGAATGATTGAGACTTCAATAAGAAAGCAAAGGAAACAGTTGACAAAACCAAAAGCCAAAAGCCAAATGACAGAATGGGAGAAGATATTTGCAAAGTTCTTATCAGATAAAGGGCTAGTATCCAAAGTCTATAAAGAACTTCTCAAACTCAACACCCAGAAAACAAGCAATTCAATCAGCAAATGGGCAGAATACATGAACACTTGTCCAAAGAAGATGTACAGATGGCCAACAGACACATGAAAAAAATCTCCACATCACTTGTCATCAGGGGAGTACAAATCAAACCCACAATGAGATACCACCTCACAGCAATCAAAATGGCTAGAATTAATGAGAGAGGAATCAACAAATGTTGGTGAGGATGTGGAGAAAGGGAAACTCTCTTACACTTGAATGTGGGAATGCAAACTGGTACAACCACTCCGGAAAACAGTGTGGAGGTTCCTCAAGACATTAAAAACAGAGCTATCCTATGACCCAGAAATTGCACTAGTAGGTATTTACACCAAAGATACAAAAGATACAAATGTAGTGATCAGTGCTTCACCTGCACCCCAATGTTTATAACAACAATGTTCACAGTAGCCAAACTATGGAAAGAGCTGAGATATCCTCCAACAAATGAATAGATAAAGATTATATATATATATATATATATATATATATATATATATATTCATACATACAATGGGGAAAAAAAAAACTACAGCCATTGCAGTGATGTGGATAGAACTGAAGGAGATTTTGCTAAGTCAATCAGAGAAAGAAAATTATATTATCTCACTCATATGTGGAGTTTAAGAAACAAAACAGGATCATAGAGGAAGAGAGGGAAAAATAAAACAGGATGAAATCAGAGAGGAAGAAAACCATAAGAGACTCTTAATCATAGGAAACAGGCTAAGGGTTGTCGGAAGAGAGGGAGGTAGGGGATGGGGTAAGTGGGTGATGGACATTAAAGAGGGCACATGATGTAATGAACACTGGGTGTTATATAAGATTGATGAATCACTATCTTCTACTTCTGAAATTAACAATGCATTATATTTTAATTAATTATATTTAAATGAAGAAAAAGGAGCTTATAGTCTAGTGGGGGGAGATGAGCAATTAACCAATAAATAAGTAAGCTAAAAAGTAAGAAAAACTCATGTACTAGTGAGTGAATGCAAATATCTTTAACTACTTTAGTAAATTTAAGTAGAAATTTTAGGCTGAGATCTGAATGATAGAATGATAACCATAATGAAAATGGAGTAAACTTCATTCCAGAATTATTGAGCTGATAGAATAAATGTTCTAATGCACAATAAAACCTGGAACCCAGACAGGACACTGTATCTGGAGCATGCCCATGATGGTGAGAGTAGTAGGAGAAACTGGCAGGGAAGTAGGCAGGCCGGTCTGCTATCAAATGCCTACTCCTCAGTTTTGCCTTGCTAGTCTCCATAATCAAGCAGTTAAGCAGGTAATATGGGGAAAAAAAAAAAAACAAACAAAGAGGAAGATTTTGCATGGACCTAGATAGAGACACTTTAAGTGGCTTAAGTGGTAGAGTTGGAGAAAATAATAACATACAACATAGACTGGTTTCTTGAACTTCAGTGCACAGTATTGATCCCAGATTTTCTCTTATAAGCCTCCTCCTCCTTCTAGAATGTATAACAAACCTCAGAAACTTCAAACATAGCCCTAAAATAATTTCCAGAGTTGCATTTCAACAAAATTGTTCTTTAAACAGCAAATCATTATCTTTAGAATAAAAATAATATCATCACTGTTTGGATAAATATGTCCTCTAATCTCTTTCTAGAAAATTTTACCTTCTGGTCCTTTTGAAGAAAATGTAAAAAGCTTTAGCTACATAAAAGTCAAAGCAAAAATGTTTGGAATTTGAAAAATACTTGAAAAAATACTTTTCTAAAATGCAAATATAAAATCAATTTAAAAATTAATTACTGTTGCCTTGGAAATTATTTATGATTAGTAAACTTATATTTTCTTTATGAGGCTTATAATCCTATCAAGGATCCAGGTTGTCCTTGAGAGGATTAGATTTTTCTCTAAAACTCAAGTAATCAAAAATGAGGAATAGATTCTTGTTTATGAATAAAGCAGAATGGTGGATGACTTACTTAAAAGTTCATTGTGGTCTTAATTTTCTTCTTATTGTTTTGGGGTAGTTATGTGTACACATAGAAGGACAATAGACATATGCAGATGCAAAATATTATGGCAAATTGAAACACCTTGATATATTATCCTCATTTTTTCCCACAGAGAAGCAGAGTATGAATATGCTTTCAGTGTTAGTGTCATCTGAGATTTGACTGTAGGTTGCCTGGTGAACATTTCAGGATCTTGTGTCCCCAAAGTTTGAGTGTTCACATAAGCACAGAGGAGGGTTTAACATGGAAAGCACAAGTCTATGTGTCTAATTTTTCTTCATCTCAGACACTTTTTTGTTTACCGTCTTTTCTCCTCCAGGCTCTCTTTCCTTTATTTCCTTCTCTTTAGTATTAGCTCTGTAGCTTTTCTTCCTGATCTTTACCCTTGCCTGTATGCTTAAGCTGCCTCTATCTTTCCCAAGTAAACTGTGTTAAATGCACTTGCCAAGATAATAAAGACTTACACATCAAATTTCTCAGGACTTGCAATGAACTCAATATTTGTGTCCCCACCTTTATATGTTGAAATCATGCCCCCCAATATGGTAATATCAGAAATTAGAGCTTTGGGGAGGTAATTAGGTCATGAGGGTATTGTATTAATGTCCTAATACAAGTAACTCCAAAGAGATCTCCTATGCTCTTTCTGTCATATAAGCACACAGTGAGAAGGTTGCCATATATATAACAAGAAGCAGGCCTTCACTAGATGCCAAATCTGCCAGAACCTTGGTCTCGAACATCCCAGCCTCCAGAAATGTAAGAAGTAAGTGTTTGTTGTTTAAGCTACACAGTCTATGGTATCTTGTTACAGTAGCCTAAAGTGACAGATAGACATATTTGGTGGGAAAGAAGCCTGAAACAAGAGAGCCACTCATAATTAAAAAGAATGGACTGTTAATGAGAAATGAGGCAAGACTAGAAGGTAGAAAGAACATTTATCAGATACAATGGAGCACATTTATTTAATGGTTAAAATCTTTTGACATAAGCTGGGACAAAATTTGGGGCAGGATCTTTCCAATATCTTTCATTTTGATCATTTGATCACTTCCCACTGCACTTGACCCATGCAGCAAGATTTATTTTACTCCTATCCCTTGTCCCCTTTTTACTTTTTTCCCCTTTACTGACTACACTTCATAATATTTTTTAATTTTTTAAATTTATTTTCGGCGTAATAGTATTCATTGTTTTTGCACCACACCCAGTGCTCCATGCAATCTGTGCCCTCTCCAATACCCACCACCTGGTTCCCCAACCTCCCACCCCTCACCCCTTCAAAATCCTCAGATTGTTTTTCAGAGTCCATAGTCTCTCATGGTTCATCTCCCCTTCCAATTTCCCTCAACGTCCTTCTCCTCTCTAACTCCGCTTGTCCTCCATGCTATTTGTTATGCTCCACAAATAAGTGAAACCATATATTTGACTCTCTCTGCTTGACTTATTTCACTCAGCATAATCTCTTCCAGTCCCATCCATGTTGCTACAAAAGTTGGGGATTCATCCTTTCTGATGGAGGCATAATACTCCATAGTGTATATAGACCACATATTCCTTATCCATTCATCCATTGAAGGGCATCTTGGTTCTTTCCACAGTTTGGCGACCATGGCCATTGCTTCTATAAACATTGGGGTACAGATGGCCCTTCTTTTCACTCCATCTGTATCTTTGGGGTAAATACCCAGGAGTGCAATTGCAGGGTCATAGGGAAGCTCTATTTTTAATTTCTTGAGGAATCTCCACACTGTTCTCCAAAGTGGCTGCACCAACTTGCATTCCCACCAACAGTATAAGAGGGTTCCCCTTCTCCACATCCCCTCCAACACATGTTGTTTCCTGTCTTGCTAATTTTGGCCATTCTAAATGGTGTAAGGTGGTATCTTAATGGGCTTTTAATTTGAATCTCCCTGATGGCGAGTGATGATGAACACTTTTTCATGTGTCTGATAGCCATTTGTATGTCTTCACTGGAGAAGTGTCTGTTCATATCTTCTGTCCATTTTTTTTATATGATTGCCTGTTTTGTGTGTGTTGACTTTGAGGAGTTCTTTATAGATCCTGGATATCAACGTTTTGTCTGTACTATCATTTGCAAATATCTTCTCCCATTCCATGGGTTGCCTCTTTGTTTTGTTGACTGTTTCCTTTGCTGTGCAGAAGCTTTTGATCTTGATGAAGTGCCAAAAGTTCATTTTCACTTTTGTTTCCTTTGCCTTTGGAGACATATCTTGAAAGAAGTTGCTGTGGCTGATATCGAAGAAGTTACTGCCTATGTTCTCCGCTAGGATTCTGATAGATTCCTATCTCATGTTGAGGTCTTTTATCCATTTTGAGTTTATCTTTGTGTACGGTGTGAGAGAATGGTTGAGTTTTATTCTTCTACATATAGCTGTCCAGTTTTCCCAGCACCATTTATTGAAGAGACTGTCTTTTTTCCACTGTATATTTTTTCCTGTTTTGTCAAAGATTATTTGACCATAGAGTTGAGGGTCCATATCTGGGCTCTCTACTCTGTTCCACTGGTCACTTCATAATTTTTTTCTACTCATAAATATTTCATGTCCCACCTCCCTCTTCAATTCCAGCATCCTCTCTTTCAGTGTTTTTCAAACATATCTGTCATGAAGAATAGCATAATGACTTTAAAAGTCATTAATTGGAAAATAGTATTCTTGGGATTCACATTTTTCACACTGCTATCAATCAGTGGTGATGGGTCTTAGGGACAGACAATTCTCTAGGTCCCTATTTTAAGACTTTTTCTATGTCTCTATAACACTGACATTATGGAGTGTAGCATTTGGCTTATTTTATAACTATTCCCTTTCCTCTCAAGATTACTAGCTAATTCAACCAAACTTGAAATAATCTAAAATAGTGCTACTTATGCGGGGAGACAAGATGGCGGAGAAGTTGGAGGCACTGTTTCAACTGGTCCCCTATAGTGACCTGATTATCTACCAAGGAACTCTGATCACCCATGAAATCAGCCTGAGATTAAAATTACACACTTCTGGATCTCTATGGGGGCAAAAGACACCAGTGTACTGGTAAAGTGGAGTCGGAACATTGGACTGATATCGGAAGATAAACAAGAGGGGGAGGGAGCTACCAGAGGCGACCCATTGGAAAGTAATACTCCAATAAAAGAGTTCCCTGTGACTGGGAACCAGCATTAACTTAGAGTCTGGCTGAAAGCACTCAAAAAGGGCAAAAGATCTTAAGGGGAAATTGGTGGAATCAGGCAGTTAGGGACGGGGCTTAAACCCATGAACCCAAGATGGTCACCAGTGGTGCTGAGCCAGAGAGAGTGCAGCAAAGAAGCCAGGCCTTCATCCTTAAGCCACTGGTGTGCAGCAAGTGTGAGAGCCTCTGGGTGGTGGCACGCATGGGAGAGTCTGGTATGGATGCCAGCCAGCACTCTCTAGAACCATAGCCTTTTGCACTCTGCATGTGTACTGCCAGACACATGGAGCATTTTCTTCACGTGTCTATTGGAAATTTGTATGTCTTCTTTGGAGAAGTGTCTGTTCATGTTCTCTCACCATTTCTTGATTGGATTATTTGTCTTTTGGGTGTTGACTTTGGGAAATTATAGATCTTGGATAACAGCCCTTTATCTGTAATGTCATTGGCAATATCTTCTCCCATTCCATAGGTTGCCTTTTAGTTTCATTGATTGTTTCCTTTTCCATGCAGAAGATTTTTATCTTGATGAAGCACCCATAGTTCATTTTTGCTTTTGTTTTCCTTGCCTTTAGAGACCTGTCTTGCAATAAGTTGCTGCAGCCAAGGTCGAAGAGGTTGCTGCCTATATTCTCCTCTAGGATTGTGATGGATTCCTGTCTCACATGTGGTTCATATATACATGGAATATTACTCAGCCATCAGAAAGGATGAATATCTATCATTTACATTGACATGAATGGACCTGGAAAGGGTTATGCTGAGTGAAATAAGTCAATTAGAGAAACACAATTAATCTAATGGTTTCACTCACATGTGGAACCTAAGGAATAGTGCAGAAGACAATAGGGGTCGGGGGGAACTCAATGGGAAGGAATCAGAGAGGGAGAAAAACCATATGAGACTCTTAACTCTGGGAAACAAACGGGGTTGCAGAAAAGAAAGTGGGTGAGGGGATGGAGTAACTGGGTAATGGGCTTTAAGGTGGACATGTGATGTGATGAGCACTGGGTGTTATACTGAACTGATGAATCGTTGAACGTTGTATCAAAAAACCAATGAAGTATTATACCTTGGCATATTGAATTTGAATATTTTTTTAAAAAGAGAGAAAAAAGGATAAAAGACACACAAACACAAAAAGAATGGCCTATGACCAATGAACATGGGTATCACCAAGCAACTTGCTCAAAATCTCAAGATCCAGACTTGCTGAGTCAGGATCTGTATTTCAGTGAGGTTTCCAAATGACTTATATTCACTTCGAAGTTTAGAAGAACTTATCTAAAATGTATTTGGGGGGAGCTGGCTGGCTCAGTCAGTCAAGCACCTGACTCTTGGTTTGATTCAGGTCATGATCTCAGGGTTGTGAGACGGAGCACCACACTGGGCACCATGGTCAGTAGGGAGCCTTCTTCCCCTGTGCTCATCCCCTCACTAATGCATCTCTCTCCCTCTCTCTCTTTCAAATACATAAATATATCTTTAAAAAATTATAAAATAGGGACACCTGGGTAGCTCAGTTGTCAAGCATCTGCCTTCAGCTCAGGATGGTCCCAGAGTCCTGGGATTGAGCCCTGCACTGGGCTCCCTGCTCAGCAGGAAGCCTACTTCTCCCTCTCCCTCTCCCACTCCCTCTCTTGTGTTCCTTCTCTTGCTGTGTCTCTCTCTGTCAAGTAAGTAAATAAAATATTTTTTAAAGGATTTTAAAAATATTTAAATATTTATTATTTAAATATATAAAATATATTTAAATAATAAATATTTAAATATATAAAACTAAATATTTAAAAAGGATTTTAAAAAATAAATAAAAATGAAAAATTATAAATAAAATAAAATATACTTGGGCATTGAGTTCATAGTTTGTGAATACAGTTCCTGGAAGTCTGGAGGAATAAGTCCTGTCTGGGTCACATGATGAAAGGTGTCCCACAAATTCAAGGAAGCCAGTTGTGTATGTGTGTGTGTGTGGTTATAGTTTTTACCTTTGACATCAGTGACCTCAGAGCTTCCTCCTAGTGTTACACCACGAATTATGTCTGCACAAAATTTGAGACTATGTCTTTCACCATCAATGCAGAACAAAATATTCCTCCTGTGATAAAGGAAAAATCAGTTACAAATTAGCTCAAAGGAAAAATGGTCCTAGTTCTCTAAGGACTCACTATGTGAAAGAGAAGTTGGATGTGTGTACTGAGGCCATTGTGACCTATGAGTAGAAGTTATGGAAAGACAAAAAAAAAAATAAGTAGTTGTTACTGTCACTAATGCAATAAACTGCCTTGAGAAGTTCTGAGTTTCTATTAATGGAAGCATTTTAATTGAGGCTTGATGATTGATCAATTGTCAGGATAATATAGAAAATGCTTTTACATTACATAAGAGATTGTGGTTTTACCAAGTCTAACTTAGTTTTATTTACTATACTGTTATAATTTTAGGGTTATAATTCAATGCTCAACATTTTCACCATTATCATCATCATCCTTATCATTTTCATTTTCACTAATATTTGTCTCACGCTCATAATAAATCAGGCATTTTGACAAATATGTATGTGTGGGTATTTAATTTTTTTAACAATCCCAGGAAATAGGAATAATAGGTAATATAACTAATATTTCCATTGATAAGTGAGAAAAACAAGCTTACAAAGATTGAGAATCCTGCTTTTAAACTCTCAGGATTAAGAAGAAATCAATGGTTGTCAGGGGACTAGCAGTAGGGAGAAAAGCTTATTACGGAAGTATACAAAAGAAATTTTGGGGGCGATGGAATTATTTTGTTTCATGATGGTGGTTACATGGATGAATGCATTGATCAACACTCAGAACTATACACTAAAAGGAGTAAATTGTATATTGTAAATTATTTCCTAATAAACTTTACTTTTAAAAATTTTGCCTTTGATCATAGAGCCAGTTAATACATCTCTGTGAGCTAAGATACTTATATGTTTGGATTCTAAGGTTATTTGGTTCTTGTCTGAGACCTATATTTTGAGTCTGGTGCCATATTTGCAACTGTGTTGCCTGGTCTATGTCCAAAGTCTTTGTGGATATTCTTACAGACATGCTTAAGTCATAATATCTATCACATTGTACTGTATCCATCTCTGTAATTTACTTTTTATTCATAGCTCCCAGAATTGCTACATTCTGTTAATTTGAAAAATGAGTTATTTTTTAATCTCTATAATTATAATTATTTGCACAATTCTAGTTTCTTTCACAATACCCGATTCAGGCAAAATGAGACTTTTCCTCAATAAATAGCATTAGGAAAATTGACGTTTGGATTCTGCATAAGGAAATGTTTTAGAGATTCACTGCTGCTCAGAAATGGACAGGTGCCCACTAGAACAAGGGTGGCTTATATCAGAGAGTGACGTATTTCTAATCAACTTTTACTGGTTTTACCAAAGTTCCCAAATTAAAAAAAAAAATGACTTCTCCAAAGACTTGGGGAAACTTGCTTTGATAGTTTTATAAATACAGAATATTATGAGAGATTAGAGAGTTTTGCTTTGCTTCTACTTCCATTCAGCTTTTCTTCTGTGCCTACTTTCATGAACAAAGAGATTCCTACTGAGAGCAACTTAAAGGCAAGATTTAGAGGAAACTGTTGAATTAAGTAATTAAGAATAGTCAGTTTTATAAAAAATTATATTTTGTAATTAGCATGCCTAAGATATTTTTCAGATCATTTGTTGTATTGCAACTGAAAATTGATACAAGTCAAATAAACTAAAGTGATGAATACTATTTTATTAACAATGATAAGGAAAAATGGTAAGAGGTTAAATAAACTGAAGTTGTGAACTTTTTAGAAAAGCAAATAATGTAATTTCTGTTTTCTTCATACAAATTTCAGATGCCCAGTTTAGATCTGTACACACAACACTAATTTCTGAACATTTTACATATGACAATAAACTGAACATGACCATGAAAGCAAGATGCGGAAACCCTCACAGCACCAATCCACAAAGACAGAACATGATTAAATAGGTACTCAAGGACAAAGTCCTATAGGAATTGAGGCTGTCAGTTCTCTGCAGCAAAAGTGGTCCAGATCACTTCAAGGTAGGTAGAATAACATAGGGAAAATCATACAGAAGCTCCAGAGCTCCCCTTTTACCTAACTGCATGATCTTAAGCAAGTCTCTATATGTTGGGCTTTTTTTTTTTCTTTCTCACCTGCATCATGAAAGGTATACAATTACTTGAATAGATTTCAGGACAATTCTTATATGATAGAAATAGGTAATGTATTAAAATTTCAAATGCAATTCTGATCTGACAGTAGAAGTGCCTGGAAAATTCCTAGTTTTTAATATTTGCATGAATTTTGAAATGTCAAGCCATTGTGAAAATTTCTTTGGCAGCTTTCCAATATCTGGCCAATGACAACCAAAAGCAATCCTTGTGAATTGAGCAAGATGCAGACATCTTAAATTAGAGAAAATCTTGCCACATAGAACTTGTGTCATTATGAAAACAGAAATATCAAAGAACGATTTCTTATAGTTGCCCAATAGTATTAGAAAGGTTAAATAAAAGGGAAAAATTGCCTAATATGTACTTCTCCTCCAAAACATAAAATAAGCATTCACATGAAATGACTCTATAAACCAGGATGCCTAAAATAGAAAATTAAGTAGTTAAATATCTGCTGGATTAAAGTGTCACAAAACATGAAAATATATAAATTAAATTCTATAGGAGACAAGAAGATTGCTTTGTCCAGTGTGTAATAAGATTTGATAGTACATATTTAATTCACACTATGAAAGGTGACAGCATAAGATCATAAAAATAAGTTTACTTAAACAATTTATTTAGCATTTTAACAATATGCTTTTTTGGTATAGTGTTTTATGATTTAAGAAGTGTTCACACACATATTATTTGAGATTCAGCAAAACTCTGAGATAAGTAAAGAATCCTTATGTCATATAGACACCTATTCCTCCCTCCCTTCCTAGGTGAAAATGGGAATGACCCACAATAATCAATAAGCAAATCCCAAAGGTCATGTAACCTTGTGTCCATTGTGAAGCCAGCTGATGGCCACCTTTCCCATTTCCATTCCTGGACCTAAAAGAAGTGACACAAACGCCAGATTAAAAGCTCTGTCACAGGATACCTGAGTGGCTCAGTCGGTGAGGCAGGCAACTCTTGATCTTGGATTTGTGAGTTTAGGTCCCATGTTGGGTATAGAGGTTATTTAAAAATAAAGTATTGAAAAATTCTTCTCTAGGGGCCAAGATGGCTGAAGAACAGGGGACCCTATTTCAAATGGTCCCCTGAAATCAGCTGGATATCTAAAAGACAACTGAACGCCCATGAAAACAGCATAAGATGTAAGAAGATATGTAAGGATCTATACCAACGGAATATCTCCAGCAGATGATTTTGAGATATGAAGTGGGAAGCCGCCATTCTGCAGGCAGATATTAGAAGATAAACAGAAGGGAGAGTGAGCTAACATAAGCACTGGTGTCAGGAAGGTGAAATAACACAGAAGCTCAAAAGCTCTGTGTTCCCTGTGCTGGGAACCAGGCAGAGACTCGCAGACAGGCAGAGGCAGGGAAAGGACTTTAGTACAGCCCCTTAGACTGAAACCTGGAGCTGCAGGGGTGCATACGTGAACTGGGGGTGGATAGAGAAGCACAAAGGACAGAGATGTGCCTGGACCTGAAAGTGAGGGCTGAGAGTGCTGTTGTGTGCTGTTCAACTGAGGATGCTGAGTTTTTTAACAGAACAGACAAAAACAGAGTCAGTGTGGCCTGGAGGACTTTCTGGAGAATAAACTGCAATCTCTCTGTTCTGACAGAGGATTGGATATAATCAGTTCTGCTCTCACTCTTGGTAGACACAAAGAAAGCCACCAGGGAAAGCTGCCAGAGAACAAAAGTCCCCCAAAACTGGTTTTCACTGAGCCCATCCCATCCCACAGGGACAAGGCAATACTGCCCAAACAGGGTTGCCTGAGTAACAGCATGGCAGGCCACTTCCCCAGAAGATAGACTGAAGGAACGTAAGGCCAACAACCTGAAGGTCCCTATAAAACAGATGCATCTTGGTTCAGTTGTGTTCAATAGTTTGGACTCTGTACATTCCCTCAACCACCTCTCACCAGAATGAAGGGGAGGAGGAACCCCCAACACAGGAAAAATAGAGTCTATGACCTCTGCCACAGAAGAAATGAATACGGATATAAGCAAGATGTTGGACACCTGGGAATAAACCTAACCAAAGAGGTAAAGGATCTGTACTCGAGGAACTACAGAACACTCATGAAAGAAATTGAAGAAAACACAAAAAGATGGAAGACCATTCCATGCTCTTGGATTGGAAGAATAAACATTGTTAAAATGTCTATACTGCCTAGAGCAATCTATACTTTTAATGCCATTCCGATCAAAATTCCACCGGTATTTTTCAAAGAGCTGGAGCAAATAATGCAGAAATTTGTATGGAACCAGAAGAGACCCCGAATCGCTAAGGAAATGTTGAAAAACAAAAATAAAACTGGGGGCATCACGTTACCTGATTTCAAGCTTTACGACAAAGCTGTGATCACCAAGACAGCATGGTACTGGCATAAAAACAGACATATAGACCAGTGGAACAAAGTAGAGAGCTCAGATATGGACCCTCACCTCTATGGTCAAATAATCTTCAACAAAACAGGAAAAAATATACAGTGGAAAAAAGACAGTCTCTTCAATAAATGGTGCTGGGAAAACTGGACAGCTATATGTAGAAGAATGAAACTCGACCATTCTCTTACACTGTACACAAAGACAAACTCAAAATTGATAAAAGACCTCAACGTGAGACAAGATGTTGGAAATAAAATTCAAGGTCACAGTTATGCAGATAATAGCTAGGTTGGAAAAACCATTAAAGACAACACAGATTCTCCAAGGGCAGAAGTGAGAGCTGATCTGACAGAGATTAAAAATGCTGTCAATGAAATCCAGTCTAATCTAAATATTCTAACAGTTAGGGTAAATGAAGCAGAAGAATGAATTAATGATCTAGAAGATAAACTGATAGAAAAGAAGGGTCAGGAAGAAGCCTGGAACAAACAGCTTAGATTCCTTGAAAATGGAATTAGAGAAATAAATGAAGCCATGAAGTTCAAATGTCAGAATTATTGGGATCCTTGAGGGGTTGGAGAAAAAGAGAGGGCAAGAAGATAGAGTTGAGCAAATCCTAGCTGAGAATTTCCTAATCTGTGGAGTGAAACAAGTATTCGTGTTGTAGTGGCAGAAAAGATAACCCCAAGTTCAAGGGGAGAAGACCAACACCCAGTCATTTAATAGTGAAACTTGTGAATCTTAAAACCAGGGAAATCATCTTAGGGCAGCTAGGGGGAAGAGATTCCTTATGTACTGAGGGAGGAACATCAGAATAACATCAGACCTGTCCACTGAAACCTGGCAAGCCAGAAAGGGCTGGCAAGACATATTCAGGGAACTAAATGAGAAGAACATGCAGCCAAAAATTCTTCATCCAACAAGGCTGTCATTTAGAATGGATGGAGAGATTAAGAGCTTCCAGGAACAACAGAGATGAAAAGCGTATGTGACCACTAAGCTCGCCCTACAAGAAATACTAGGGAGGTTCTATAAAAGGAGAAGAACCCCAAGAGTGAAATAGAAGAGAAATACACAAACCATACAAACCAGGACCTCACAGGCAACATCATAATAAAATCATATCTTTCAATAATCACTCAAAACGTGAACAGCCTAAATGATCCCATAAAATGACACAGGTTGCAGATTGGATAAAAGACAGGACCCATCCATATGCTGTCTACAAGAAACTCATTCTGAAACTAAAGATACATCCAGACTGAAAGTGAAGGGATGGAGAATGATCTTTAATGCCATCATCCTGCAGAAGAAAGCTGAAGAAAGCTGGGGTGTCAATTCTCATATCAGACAAATTAAGTTGTAAGCTAAAGACTGTAGTCAGAAATACAGGAAGACACTACATTGTTCTTAAGGGTTTATTCAACAAGATCTAACAATTGTAAATATCTATGCCTCCAACATGGGAGCAGCCAACTACATACGCTTAGTGTTAATGAAAATAAAGAGGCATATTGATAAGAATATATTAATTGTAGGGGACCTTCACACACTACTCTCAGCAATAGATCATCTAAACAACAACAAAATATTAAGAAAAAAAAAGAGCTTTGAATGACACACTGGACCAGATGGACCTCAAAGATATATCCAGAACATTCCACCCTAAAACAACAGAATAGTCATTCTCCAGCATACATAGAACTTTCTCCAGAATAGAACACATACTGGGACAAAAATCAGGTCTCAACTGACACCAAAAGATTGAGATTATTCCCTGCATATTCTCAGACCATAATGCTTTGAAACGGAACTGTCAGAAAAAAAAAAGTTTGGAAGAAATTCAAACACTTCTAAGCTAAAGACCATCCTCTTCAAGAACGTTTGGATCAACCATGATATCAAAGACTTAAAAAATGCATGGAGACCAATGAAAATGAAGACACATGGTCCAAAACCCATAAGACACAGCAAAGCCAATACTAAGGGGGAATACATAGCCATCCAAGTCTCACTCAAAAAAACTGAAAAATCCAAAATACACAAATTCTCTACACCTTAAAAAACTGGGTAATCAACAGCAAATTAAGCCTAATCCATGCATGAGAAGGGAAATAATTAAGATTAGAGCAGAGATCAATAAATTAGAAAACAGAAATGCAGTAGAACACATCAATGAAACCAGAAGCTGATTCTTTGAAAGGGTTAATAAGATTGATAAACCACTGGCCAGACTAAGCAAAAAGAAGAGAAAGTACCCCAATTAATAAAATTATATAGAAAGGAGAGAGATCACAACTAACAACAAGATAATAGAAACAATCATCAGAAATTATTATCAACAGTGATGGGCCAATAAGTTAAACAACCTAGAAGAAATGCAAGCATTCCTGGAAACCTATAAACTTCCAAGACTGAAACAGGAAGAAATTGACAATCTGAATAGACTAATATCTAGTAACAAGATTGAAGCACTGATTAAAAACCTCCCAAAAAGCAAGAGCCCAGAATCTGATGGATTCCCTGGAAGATTCCGCCAAACATTCTAAGAAGAATAATACCTATTATCCTGAAGTGGTTTCAAAAATTTACCCCAAAGATACAGATGTAGTGAAAAGAAGGGCCATCTGTACCCCAATGTTTATAGCAGCAATGGCCACGGTTGCCAAACTGTGGAAAGAACCAAGATGCCCCTCAACAGATGAATGGATAAGGAAGATGTGGTCCATATACACTATGGAGTATTATGCCTCCATCAGAAAGGATGAATCCCCAACTTTTGTAGCAACATGGACGGGACTGAAAGAGATTATGCTGGGTGAAATAATTCAAGCCTAGAGAGTCAATTATGCTATGGTTTCACTTATTTGTGGAGCATAACAAATAGCATGGAGGACATGGGAAGATGGAGAGAAGGGAGTTGAGGGAAATTGGAAGGGGAGGTGAACCATGAGAGACTATGGACTAGGAAAAACAACCTGAGGGTATTGAAGGGGTGGGGGGTGGGAGGTTGGGGGAGCCAGGAGGTGGGTATTAAGGAGCCCATGGATTGCATGGAGCACTGGGTGTGGTGCAAAAACAATGAATACTGTTACGCTGAAAAGAAATAAAAAAAAAAATAGAAACAGGGATACAAAATCAATGTATAGAAATCAGTTTCTTTCTTATACACTAACAATGAAAATACAGAAAGGCAAATTAGAGAATCGATTCCATTTTCTATAGCACCAAGAACCATAAGATACCACGGAATAAAATAAAATAAAATAATAAATATAAAATAAAATAAAATATTTTTATAATATAATATAATATAATATAATAATAAATATAAAATAAAATAAAATAATAAAAATAAAAAAAATCTGTACTTGAGGAACTATAGAACACTCATGAAGGAAATTGAAGAAGACACAAAAAGATGGAATACCATTCCATGATCCTGGATCAGAAGAATAAACATTGTTAAAATGTCTATACTGCCTAGAGCAATCTATACTTTCAATGCCATTCCGATCATTCCACAGGTATTTTTCAAAGAGATGGAGCAAACAATCCTAAAATTTGTATGGAATCAGAAGAGATCCCGAATTGCTAAGGAAATGTTGGAAAAGGAAAAAAAAAAAAAAGCTGGGGGCGACACATTGACTGATTTCAAGCTTTACTACAAAGCTGTGATCAACAAGACAGCATGGTACTGGCATAAGAACAGATACATAGACCAGTGGAACATAGGAGAGACCTCAGATATTGACCCTCAACTCTATGGTCAAATAATTTTTGACAAAGCAGGAGAAAACACAGTGGAAAAAAGACAGTCTCTTCAGTAAATGCTGCTGGGAAAATTGGACGGCATGTGTAGAAGAATGAAACTGGGCCATTCTCTTACACCATACACAAAGATAAACTCAACTTGGACAAAAGCCTCAACGTGAGGCAGGAATCCATCAGAATCCTAGAGGAGATCATAGGCAGTAACCTCTTCTATATCAGCCACACCAACTTCTTTCAAGATATGTCTCCAAAGGCAAAGGAAACTAAAGCGAAAATGAACTTTTAGGACTTCCTCAAGATCAAAAGCTTCTGCACAGCAAAGGAAACAGCCAACAAACCAAAGAGGCAACCCATGGAATGGGAGAAGATATTCGCAAATAACAATACAGACAAAGGGCTGATATCCAGAATCTATAAAGAACTCCTCAAACTCAACACACAAAAAACAGATGATCAGGTCAAAAAATGGGCAGAAGGCATGAACAGACACAATGAAGACATACAAATGGCTAACAGACAGATGAAAAAACTGTTCATCATCACTAGCCATCAGGGAGATCCAAATCAAAACCACATTGAGATACCACCTTACACCAGCTAAAATGGACAAAATTAACAAGACAGTAAACAATGTGTGTTGGAGAGGAAGTGGAGAAAGGGGAACCCTCTTACACTGTTGATGGGAATGCAAGTTGGTGCAGCCACATTGGAAAACATTGTGGAGATTCCTCAAGAACTTAAAAATAGAGCTTCCCTATGACCCTGCCATTGCACTCCTGGGTATTTACACCAAAGATACAGATGTAGTGAATAGAAGGGTCATCTGTACCCTAATGTTCAT
This sequence comes from Lontra canadensis, assembly GCF_010015895.1. Classification (NCBI taxonomy): domain Eukaryota; kingdom Metazoa; phylum Chordata; class Mammalia; order Carnivora; family Mustelidae; genus Lontra; species Lontra canadensis. Next base: position 29,872,721 of record NW_022631004.1, on the reverse strand, counting down.
AGCAGCAATGGCCACAGTCACCGAACTGTGGAAAGAACCAAGATGTCCTTCAACAGACAATGGGATAAGGAAGATGTAGTGCATATATACTATGGAGTATTATGCTTCCATCAGAAAGGATGAACACCCAACTTTTGTATCAACATAAATGGGACTGAAAGAGATTATTCTAAGTGAAATACGTCAAGCAGGGAGAGTCAATTATAATATGGTTTTGCTTATTTGTGGGGCATAAGAAATAACATGGAGGACATGGGGAGACGGAGCGGAGAAGGGAGTTGGGGAAAATAGAAGGGGAAGACGAACCATGAGAGACTGAGGACTCTGAAAAACAATCTGAGGATTTTGAAGGGGTGAAGAGTGGGAAGTTAGGTGAGCCTGTTGGTGGGTATTATGGAGGGCACGTATTGCATGGAGCACTGGGTGTGATGCTTAAACAATGAATTCTGGAACACTGAAAAGAAATTAAAAAAAAAAAAAAAAGAAAGAAACATAAGGAAAACTTCCAGACTCTTTCTATGTAGCCAGCATTATCCTGATTCCCAAACCCGGCAAAGATTCCATTAAATAGGAAAATTTCAGACCAAGAGCCCTGACGAATATGGATGCCAAGATTCTCGACAAGATCCAAGCTAATAGAATCCAGTAGTACATTAAAAAGATTATCCACCATGACCAGGTGGGATTTATCCCTGGGATGCAAGTGTGGTTCACCATTCACATATCAATCAGTGTGATAGAACAAATCAGTAAGAGAAGAAAGAAGAAGCACATGGTCCTCTCAACTGATGCAGAAAAAGCATTTGACAAAATACAGCATGCTTTTCTGAATAAAACTCTTCAGAATATAGGGACAGAGGGAACAGTCCTCAACTTCATAAAATCTGTCTATAAAAAACCCACAGCAAATATTACTCTTAATGGGGAAAAGCTGCAACCCTTTCAGTTGAGATCAGGAAAACCACAAGGATGCCCACTCATGCCACTATTATTCAACATAGTACTAGAAGTCCTAACAACAGCAATCAGATAATAAATAAATAAATTTCAAATTGGCAAAAAAGTCAAACTCTCTATTCACAGATGACTACCTTTATGTGGAAAGCCCAAAAGACTCTACCCCCAAACCACTAGAACTCATACATCAAATCAATAATGTAGCAGGATCCAAAATCAATGCACAGAAATCAGTTGCTTTCTTATACACTATCAGTGAAATTGTACAGAGGGAAATTAGAGAATCAATTCCATTTGCAATAGCACCACAATGCATGAAATACATTGGAATAAGCCTAACCAAATAGGTAAAGGATCTATACACTAGGAACTACAGAACACTCAGGAAAGAAACTGAAGAAGACACAAAAAGATGGAACAACATTCCATCTTCATGCAAAAGAATAAACATTGTTAAAACATCTATGCTGTCCAGAGCAAGCCGTACTTTCAATGCCATCCTGATCAAAATACCATTGGCATTTTTCAAAGTGCTGGAACAAATAATCCTAAAATTTGTATGGAATCAGAACTTACCCCAAATTGTTAAGGAAATGTTGAAAAAAGAAAACAAAGAAGCAACCCACGGAATGGGAGAAGATATTTGCAAATGACAGTACAGACAAAAGATTGATATCCAGGATCTATAAAGAACTCCTCAAACTCAACACACACAAAACAGATAATCACATCAAAAAATGGGCAGAAGATATGAACAGACACTTCTCCAATGAAGACATACAAATGGCTATCAGACACATGAAAAAATGTTCATCATCACTAACCATCAGGGAGATTCAAATTAAAACCACATTGAGATATCACCTTACACCAGTTAGAATGGTCAAAATTAGCAAGACAGGAAACAACATGTGTTGGAGGGGATGTGGAAAAAAAGGAACCCTCTTCCACTGTTGGTGGGAATGCAAGTTGGTGCAGCCACTTTGGAGAACAGTGTGGAGATTCCTCAAGAAATTAAAAATAGAACTTCCTTATGACCCTGCAATTGCACTCCTGGGTATTTACCCCAAAGATACAGTTGTAATGAAAAGAAGGGCCATGTGTACCCCAATGTTTATAGCAGCGATGGCCACGGTCGTCAAACTGTGGAAAGAACCAAGATGCCCTTCAATGGATGAATGGATAAGGAAGATGTGGTCCATATACACTATGGAGTATTATGCCTCCATCAGAAAGGATGAATATCCAACTTTTGTAGCAACATGGACGGGACTGGAAGAGATTATGCTGAGTGAAATAAGTCAAGCAGAGAGAGTCAATTATCATATGGTTTCACTTATTTGTGGAGCATAACAAATAGCATGGAGGACATGGGGAGTTAGGAGAAGGCATTTGGGGGAAATTGGAAGGGGAGGTGAACAATGAAAGACTATGGACTCTAAAAAACAATCTGAAGGGTTTGAAGAGGTGGGGGGTGGGAGGTTGGGGGAACCAGGTGGTGGGTATTAGAGAGGGCATGGACTGCATGGAGCACTGGGTGTGGTACAAAAACAATGAATACTGTTATGCTGAAAAGAAATTAAAAAATTTAAATTAAATTAAATTAAATTAAAAAGAAAAAAACAAAGCTGGGGGCATCACATTGGCTGATTTCAAGCTTTATTACAGAACTGTGATCACCAAGACAGTATAATCCTGGCACAAAAACAGACACAGAGACCAATAGAACAGAGTAGAAAACCCAGAAATAAACCCTCAACTCTATGGTCAAATAATCTTCAACAAAACAGGAAAAATTATACAGTGGAAAAAAGACAGTCTCTTCAATAAATGGTGCTGGGAAATTGCAGAGCTCTATACAGAAGAATGAAACTCGACAATTTCCCTACACCATACACAAAAATAATTTCAAAATGGATGAAAGACCTCCTTGTGAGACAGGAATCCATCAAAATCTTGGATGAGAACATAGGCAGTAACCTCTTTGATATTAGCCACAGAAACTTCTTTCAAGACGCATCTCCAAGGCAAAAGAAACAAAAGTAAAAATGAACTTTTGGGACTTCATCAAGACAAATGTCTTCTGCACAGCAAAAGAAACAGTCAACAAAACAAAGAGGCAACCCACGGAATGGGAGAAGATATTTACAGATGACACTACAGACAAAAGGCTGTTATCCAAGATCTATAAAGAACTTCTCAAACTCAACACCCAAAAAACAAATAATCAACTCAAAAAATGGGCAGAAGACATGAACAGACACTTCTCCAATGAAGACCTACAAATGGCTAAGAAACACAAGAAAAAATGTTCCCCATCATTAGCCATCAGGGAAATTCAAATCATACCACACTGAGATACCTACCACCTTAAATCAGTTTACATCAGTTAGAATGTCAAAAATTGGACAAGGCAAGAAAAAAAATTGGCAAAGAGAGAGGTTTGTGCAGAAAGGGGAACTGTCTTACATTGTTGGTGAGAATGCAAGTTGGTCCAGCCACTGTGAGAAACAGTGTGGAGATTCCTCAAAAAAATTTTTTTTTGACCTGTCATTTATACTACTGGGTATTTACCCCAAAAATACAGATGTAGTGAAAAGGAGGGCCATATTGACCCTTGCATTCATAGAAACAATATCCACAACAGCTAAACTGTTGAAAGAGTCAAGATGCCCTTCAGCAGATGAGTGGATAAAGAAGATGTGGTCCATATACACAATGGAATATTACTCAGCCATCAGAAAGGATGAACACCCTACTTTTGCATTAACATGGATAAAACTGGAGGAGATTATGCTGAGTGAAATAACTCAAGCAGAGAAAGTCAATTACCACATGGATTCACTTATTTGTGGAACATAAGGAATAGCATGGGGGACATTAAGAGAACGAAGGGAAAAATGAAGTGGGGGTGAATCAGACGGGGAGGTAACCATGAGAGACTGTGGACTCCAAGAAGGAAAATGAACGTTTTAGGGGGGAGGTTGTAGGGGAATGGATTGGCCTGGTGATGAGTATTAAGAATTGCATGTATTGCATGGAACACTGGTTTTTATATGCAAACAAATAAACTTGGAACACTATACCAAAAAATAATGATGCACTGTATAGTAACTAACTAACTAACTAACTAACTATATATATATATATATATATATGTATATATATATATATATGTCTCGATTGAAGATTGCTAGAGGTAAATGGAAATACTAGGTCTCTATTGTCAGAAAGTTGCACGATGGTTGTAGTTTGAACTGCATCTACTTATTTAATTAACATTTGAGGCCAGAGCAATATCATCAATAGAACAATGTAGGAGGTTCCTGCCTCTGTCTCCTCACTAAGATCAACAATTACACAGCTATTCATGAATAAAAACCTCTGGGAGAGCTCTGGAGTCCATTCAAGAAATTTTGGCAACACAGTGGAATAAAAAACCTGAATATAAGTACACAAGATAAGAAGGAAGACAGGTTTATTTTCTCTACTTCATCCTATCCCCAAACTGGCATTGCTCATTGCCAAGAGGGAACAGCCCAGCTAGAATGAGGTTCAGTTTACCTCAACCAAAAAGAAAACTGAGTGACACATTAGCTTCCCCAGCTTTTCAGGGTACTTCATCAAGGTTCTGTTTCCATTTTATTCTACCTAGACCATTAAAACTGAGGTGTGTAAGGATAGATAGGAGCAATGAAGAATAGAATGCTAGTGATAGCATCCATGTATGTAAGTGATTAGGGTTCACAGTAATCTGCTCTGTAGAGAAACCAGCAGCTTTTGATAATATGGAAAAAATCAACAGCCTGCACAGGTGCCGCAAACACCCTGTAGATTTTGCCAGCTTTCCCAAGTATTCACATTCACTGACTCCAGCTACCAGAATCCCAACTTCTACCTCCCCCTCCTAGCCCAGGAATCACAAAAGCATCCAGCCATACTTCTGCAGCCATATAAATGCAAGACACCAGTCCAGGTCCTTGTGGATAACTCCCACAACTGTGTGTGTGCTTCAGTCTAGCCCCACTAATTGTGTGCCTGCACACTGTCAGCCTGACAGTCACCAACAGCTTTTACTGTGTTTGCACACCCAGGAAAGACTGCAACCACAGGAGAGAACATCTGGCATCCATGGCCACAACAGCTGCTTGTGGGCCAAAATAAGACTCTATTTTCTGTCACTCACTTGTGATCACCTGCAAAGCTAGCTTCCACAGCTGAGTACCTGAATTCTGTCTTCCCAAACCCCTCATCCTACTGCACTGCCATGTGCAGGCAACAAGACAGAGCATCGAAGATCTATTAAATAGCAGTGTGACAACACCTGCCTATCCTGGGCTGAGTAACTACATGTGTCTGCACCTGGCAACTGCCACTAAATATGCACCTTCAGCTGGTCTCCACAGCCAAATATGTGCACACCACCAGTTCTGGATAATACCACTGCTTGCAGTGATTCCTACCTACTGGATCTGGAGGCACAGATGAGGAATCCAATAGCCCTTGAAGCCACTATGTACACATGGTAGCATGTACCAAAACCTAAACATTTGCAAGGCTGTGGACCAAGTGGCCTGAGTTGAAGAGACATGCCCATGTGTCTCCACACATCTCCCATTTGATGCCTGCCACTAGGCCCAGGGACAACACACTCCAGTGTGACTCCCACTTGCAAGCGGAAGTCATATTTTTTTTTTTGTACCAAGTTAATTATATAAATCTTAGAAGAGGTTATTTCTTTTACAAATGCACAAACACCTCCACAAGACCCCAAGGATCTGGGAGAATCAGGGAAACATGATTCCACCAAAGGAATACTGTGAGTCTCCAGTAACTAAATCCAAAGAAATGGAGATAAAGGAATTACCTAACAAATAATTCATAATACTTGTTCTCAGGATGCTCAAAAAGTTATAAGAGAATAGAGATAAAAAATTAACAATATCAGGAAAGAAAAAAAATTAGAAACAAAACAAAACAAAACCAATATCAGGAAAGTAATACAAGAACAATGTAAGAAGTTAAACAAGGATGGGGCGCCTGGGTGGCTCAGTGGGCTAAAGCCTCTGCCTTCGGCTCAGGTCATGATCTCAGGGTCCTGGGATCGAGCCCCACATTGTGCTCTCTGCTCAGCAGGGAGCCTGCTCCATCCTCTCTCTCTGCCTGCCTCTCTGCCTGCTTGTGATCTCTGTCTGTCAAATAAATAAATAAAATATTTTAAAAAAAGAAGTTAAACAAGGAGATATAAAACATAATAAAGATCCATAAATTTTAGCACTGAGGAATATGATGACTGAACTAAAGAATTCAATAGACAGCTTCCAAATCAGGTTTGAAGAAACAGAAAAAAATCACTGAACTCAAAGACAGACTAATTGAATTTTCCAACTAGAGGGAAAAAAAAAGAATTAAAAATAGTAAGGAACAAATGACCTATGTTATACCAAGAAAAGAACCAATTTGAGAATTATCAGAATTTTAGGTGAAGAGAGAGAAGGGGACAGAAATCTTATTTAAAGAAATAATGGTGAGTTGGGAATTAAGATGGCAGAGCAGTAGGGGGATTATATGCTTACCTCATACTTCAAACACAGGTAGATAGGTATCAAATCATTGCAAGCACCCAAGAAATTGGTCTGAATGCTGAGAGAACAAACTGCAGAATGAGAGGGAGAAAAGAGGCCACATCATGTAAGGTAAGAGCTGCAGAGGTATGATTAGAGGGAGAAAATAACTCAGGTGCTGTGCAAGTGAGAGAGCCTTGATCTCAAAGAGAGGAGAGAGAGAGAGAGACAGAGACAGAGAGACAGAGAAAGCAGTGCACATGTGATTTCACAAAAGAAATACTTCCCCAAAACTATTGACTAGGAAAACTAGAGGTGTTGATTATTGCAAGTTATTACAAAGAGCAGAGATCAAAGTCTGAAGTTGTGGAAGTCTGTGCCATTGCTGGGTGGAGACTGATGGGCAGAGTTTCTCTTGTGGAGAGGGAACAGGAGGTCCAGGACCAGACAACATGGACTGGGGATCCCCTGGACACACTGGGAGAGATAAGTCCCCTTCTTGGAGTGCATTGGGCCTCTAAGGGGACAAAAAGAGATTGAGGGTGCCAAAATGCTGTCCTTTTCATTAGCATAGGAACAGAGACACCTGCTAAGGGCAGCAAAACTTAGTGCCAGCTTTTTTCTACAATTTGTCATAAACTCTGATCCCCTGTGATTCCTGCAACTGCTTTTCTGGGACAGACAGGCACCATCCATAGCATGGAAATATCCTCACACTGAGGATCAGTATGACTGCATGCTGCCCTGGGACCTGAAAATTTGGAGTTTTGAAACTCAGAAACATGCCTGAGACAAAACAGAAATACTGTGGAGGAGGAGACAAGATGGCGGAGAACTAGGAGGAGGCGCCGTTTCAACCTGTACCCTAAAGTGAGCTGATTACCTATCAAAGAATTCTGATCACCAATGAAATAAGCCTGAGATTAGAATTATATACTTCTGGATCTTTATGGGGGCAGAAGACACCAGTGGGCAAGTAAAGCAGAGTGGAATGTCAGACTGATATTGGAAGATAAACAAAAGGGGGAGGGAGCCACCAGAAGTGACCCATTGCAAAGTAATACCCCAATACAAGAGTGCCCTGCAACTGGAAACCAGCATTAACTTGGAGTCTGGTTGAAAGCACTCAAAAAGAGCAAAGGATCATGGGGGGAAATTGTGGGAATTGGGTAGTTAGGGACAGGGGCTTAAGTCCCTGGATCCAGGACAGCCATCCCTGGCGCTGAGACAGAGAGAGTGCGGCAAAGAAACCAAGTCTTGGTCCCTGAGCTGTGAGCGCACCTGAGAGCACATGGGGTGTGGCTCCTGTGAGGGGCTGGGAGCCTTGCCAGCCAGCAGAACCACAGCCTTTTGCACTCCTCACAGGCATGCTGCACCGCGCTACCAGAGTCTGAATCTTGCCCCACACCCTCCTCTGAGAGAGGTGCATGCAGGCGCCAGCCTGGCGGTGCTCTCGGTCCCAGAATGTCCAAGTATTCCCAGCCCAGGCCAGTGGGAAAATCTCAGTGTGCGATCACTGCTTGGAACCTCTCTGGCGGTCTGGAGCTGCCCAGACAGCCACCACTGTCGTGGTTTTGGGTACAAGCAGGAGTTCCTGCATCCTCAGGGACCACAACTGGGACGTGCTCTGCCAGTGGCCAAGGAGGAATTTATGTGCTCTGGAGCACCCAGAGGGGAACAGACTGAAACTTCTCTCTGAGATGGAGGTCTGGGTGTAGTTTGCTTCCCTCCAAACCTCTAAAAGCCATCAAAAGCTGTCAAGGCAAGAGAAAACAAACAAACAAACAAAAACCTCTAGAGAACAAAAGCCTGAAAAAACAGTTTCCTCAGAGCCCACTCCTTTGAGGGGGGCTGGAGGACTTAACTCAGGAAACACTGCCTGAAAACCCACATGGCAGGCCCCTCCCCCAGAAAGCCAGATGGGAAAAAAAGGCAAGAGAACAACCACCACTACTTCATAGATACAACTTTTATTTTTTAATTCATTCCCACTATTCTGGTTCATTTTCTTTATAGATAATTTTTTAACCTATTTACCATCACAGTGAGATTTCCAGTACATCAAATTCCATAATGACCTTTTAACCTGAACTTTTTTATACATATACCCACGTTTTTCTTTTGCTTTTCTATTTTTTTAAATTTTTTAAAGTTTCATTTTAGTTTACTTTAGTTTATTCTTTTTTAAATTTTTTAATATTTATATAGAGTTAAACTTCAAGGTAGTCCCCTTCCCCCAATCAATGCTGCCCCTATAGGTAAACCAATTTTAATCCCCCTTTATCTTAGGAAAGTTGAGTCCCTTAACAAAGATATCAAGATACATCCAGGAAGAATCAAAATAAACATCCTGCCCCACACTGAGAATTTATAACCAATCTCCCATCTTTTTCTTCCACCAGTGTTTCTGTGTATTTGTGTTTGTCCTGGTAGTATATAAATCTTATACTTGCGGTTCTTTTTGACGAGGTTCTTTTTTTTTTTTTTTTTTGTCTTGCATATATATATTTTTTTTCTTTTGTCATCTACTTTTATCAGTCTTTTTATTTGTCTGTTTTTGTTTGTATACCTCATAAATCTTAACTTGGGGCCCATTTGGGCTGGGCCTTCTCTTTTATTTTATCTTTCTTTTTTTTCCTGTCTCTCTCTCCCTCTCTCTTTTTTTTCTTTTCTTTTTTCTCTGGTTTGGGTGGGGACTCTTTATTGCTCAGAAGTGTTCCAGGGTGCACCTCGACTACACCACAGTCAATACACCAAGCTACATCAGTTCAGCCATCTCTTATCAAAATGACTAGGAGGAGGAATGCCCAACAGAAGAAAAAATCAAAGGATGGGCCTTCTTCAACAGAGCTAATGGCTATCAACATAGACAATATGTCAGAAAAGGAATTCAGGCTAACAATTATCCAGGCAATAGCTAGGTTGGAGAAAGCCATGGATGAAAAAATGGAATTGATTAGGACAGAACTGAAAGCCACCAGGGATGATGTTCACAATGTTAGGACAGCACTGAAAACCACCAGGGATGATGTTCACAATGTTCTCAATGAGTTCCAATCTAATCTAAATTCTCTAAGAGCTAGGGTAACTGAGACAGAAAAGAGAATTAGTGATCTGGAGGACAAACAGATAGAGAGAAAGGAACAGGAGGAAGCCTGGAACAAATAGCTTAGAAGCCATGAAAACAGAACTAAGGAAATAAATGACGCCATGAAAGTTTCCAACATCAGAATTATTGGAATCCCTGAAGTGGAGGAGAAAGAAAGAAGTCTAGAAGATATAGTGGAACAAATTCTCCATGATAATTTTCCCAATCTTGCGAATGGAACCAGCGTTCATGTATTAGAGGCAGAACGGTCAGCCCCCCAAGATTATAGAATCTTGAAAGTCCTCAAGACACCTCATAGTAAGAATGAGGAATCATAATTGTAGACAGGATCTCCTGAAAGCAGCTAGGACAAAGAGGCTCCTTACTTACAGAGAAAAGCCAATCAGAATAACATCAGACCTGTCCACAGAAAGCTGGCAAGCCAGAAAGGGCTGGCAAGATATATTCAGGGCACTAAATGAGAAGAACATGCAGCCAAGAATACTTTATCCAGCAAGACTGACATACAAAATGGATGGAGAGATAAAGAGTTTCCAAGACCGACAAGGCTTAAAAGAGTATGCGACATCCAAGCCGACACTGCAGGAAATATTAAGGGGAGGTTCTATAAAAGAGGAAAAATGCTAATAATATCACTGAACAGAAATATGGAGACAATCTACAGAAAAAAAAAAAAGGACTTCAAAAGTAACACGATGTCAATAAAAACCTATCTATCAATAATCACTCTCAATGTGAATGGCCTAAATGGGCCCATAAATGGCACAGGGTTGCAGATTGGATAAAACAACAGGACCCATCCATATGTTGTCTACAAGAGAGACCCATTTTGAACCTAAAGATACACCCAGACTGAAAGTGAAGTGATGGAGAAGCATCTTTCATGCCAATGGGCCTCAAAAGAAGCCGGGGTAGTGATTCTCATATCAGAAAATTAGATTTTAAACTAAAGACTGTGGTCAGAGATACAGAAGGACACTACATAATTCTTAAAGGGACTATCCACCAAGATGATCTAACAATTGTAAATATCTATGCCCCCAATATGGGAGCAGCCAATTACCTAAGAAAACTATTAATCAAGATAAAGAATCATATTGATATGAATACATTAATAGTAGGAGATCTTAACACGTGTCTATCGGTAATAAACAGATCATTGAAGCAAAAAATCAATAAAGAAACAAGAGCACTGAATGACACATTGGACCAAATGGGCCTCATAGATATATACAGAACAGTTCACCCTAAAACAACAGAATACTCATTCTTCTCAAGTGTACATGGAACCTTCTCCAGAATAGACCACATACTGGGTCACAAATTAGGGCTCAACCAATACCAAAAGACTGAGATTATTCCCTGCAGATTCTCAGATCGCAATGCTTTCAAACTGGAGCTCAACCAAAAGGATAAGTTTGGAAAGAACTCAAACACCTGGAAGCTAAAGACCACCTTGCTTAAGAATGCTTGGATCAACCAGGAGATCAAAGAAGAACTTAAACAATTCATGGAAACCAATGAGAATGAAGACACTTCAGTCCAAAACCTATGGGATACAGCAAAGACGGTCCTAAGAGAGAAATACATAGCCATCCAAGCCTCCCTCAAGAAAACTGAAAATTCCAGAATACACCAGCTGCCTTTACACCTTAAAGAACGGGAGAATCAACAACAAATTAAGCCAACTCCACATACAAAAAGTCAAATAATCAAGATTAGAGCACAGATCAATGAGATAGAAACTAGAGATACAGTAGAACACATCAGTGAAACTAGAAGCTGTTTTTCAGAAAGAACCAATAAGATCGATAAACCATTGGCCAAACGAATCCAAAAAAAAAAAAAAAAAAAGAGAGAGAGAGAGAAGGCCCAAATTTGTAAAATTATGAATGAAAAGGGAGAGATCATAACTAACACCAAGGAAATAGAAACAATTATCAGAAATTACTATCAACAATTATATGCCAATTAGTTAAGCAACCTAGATGGAATGGATGCATTCCTAGAAAACTATAAACTTCCAAAATTGAACCAGGAAGAAATTGACAACCTGAATAGACCTATACCTTGTAACGAGATTGAAGCAGTGATAAAAACCTCCCAAAACACAAGAGCCTAGAACCTGATGGATTCCCTGGGGAATTCTACCAAACATTCAAAGAAGAAATAACACATACTCTCCTGAAGCTGTTTCAAAAAAATCGAAGCAGAAGGGAAACATCCAGACTCTTTTTATGAAGCCAGCATTACCTTGATCCCCAAACCAGGCAAAGACCCCACCAAAAGGAGAATTTCAGACCAATATCCCTGATGAATGTGGATGCTAATATTCTCAACAGGATCTTAGCAAATAGGATCCAACAGCACATTAAAAAGGTTATCCACTATGACCAGGTTGGATTCATCCCTGGGTAAAAGGATGGTTCAACATTCGCAAATCAATCATTGTGATAGGACAAATCAATAAGAGAAGAGAGAAAAAGCACATGGTCCTCTCAATTGATGCAGAAAAAGCATTTGATAAAATCCAGCATCCATTCCTGATTAAGAAGCTACAAAGTACAGGAATAGAGGAAACATTCCTCAACTTCATCAAATCTATCTATGAAACACCCACAGCAAATATCATCATCCTCAATGGGAAAAAGCTCGCAGCCTTCCTTTTGAGATCAGGAACATGACAAGCATGCCTACCCTTACCACTCTTGTTCAACATAGTATTAGAAGTCCTCACAACAGTAATCTGACAACAAAGAGAAATAAAATGTATACAAATTGGCTGTGAAGAAGTCAAACTCTCTCTCTTCGCAGATGACCTATCCTTTATATGGAAAACCCCAAAGACTCCACCCCCAAACCCCTAGGACTCATACAGCAATTCAGTATGGCAGGATACAAAGTCAATGTACAGAAATCAGTTGCTTTCTTACACACTAACAATGAAAATACAGAAAGGGAAATTAGAGATTCAATTCCATTTACTATAGCACAAAGAACCATAAGACACCTAGGATTAACCTAACCAAAGAGGTAAAGGATCTGTACTGGAGGAACTACAGAACACTCATGAAAGAAATCGAAGAAGACATAAAAAGATGGAGGACCATTGCTTGGTCATGTATTGGAAAAATAAACATTGTTAAAATGTCTATATGGCCTAAAGGAATCCATACCTTCAATGCCAATCTGATCAAAATTCCATTTTTCAAAGCATTGTAGCAAACAATCCTTATATTTGTATGGAATCAGAAGAGACCCCAAATTGCTAAGGAAATGTTGAAAAAACAAAACAAAGTGGTGGCATCACGTTGCCTGATTTCAAGTTTTATTACAAAACTGTGATTACCAAGACAGCATGGTCCTGGAATAAAAACAGACACATAGACAAGTGGAAGAGAGCAGAGAGCCCAGATATGGACCCTCAACTCTATGGTCAAATAATCTTCGACAAACACTTAAAAATATACAGTGGAAAAAAGACAGTCTCTTCAATAAAGGGTGCTCTGAAAATCAGACAGCCATATGTAGAAGAATGAAATTCAACCATTCTCTTACACCATACACAAAGATAAACTCAAAATGGTTAACAGACCTCAAGGTGAGTTGGGAAACCATCAGAATCCTAGATGAGAAGATAGGCAGTAACCTCTTCAACATCAGCCACAGCAACTTCTTTCAAGTTATGTCTCCAAAGGCAAAGGAAACAAAAGTGAAAATGAACTTTTGGGAATTCATCAAGATCAAAACCTTCTGCACAGTAAGGGAAACAGTCAACAAAACAAAGAGGCAACCCACCGAATGGGGGAAGATATTTGCAAATGACAATACAGACAAAAGGTCTATAAAGAAAAAGGATCTATAAAGAACTCCTGAAACTCAACATACACAAAACAGATAATCATATCAAAAAATGGGCAGAAGATATGAACAGACACTTCTCCAATGAAAACATACAATTGGCTATCAGACACATGAAAGAATGATCATCATCACTCGCCATCAGGGAGATTCAAATGAAAACCACATTGAGATACCACCTTACACCAGTTAGAATGGCCAAAATTAGCAAGACAGGAAACATCATGTGTTGAAGAGGATGTGGAGAAAGGGGAACCCTCTTATACTGTTGGTGGGAATGCAAGTTGGTGCAGCTACTTTGGAGAACCGTGTGGAGATTCCTCAAGAAATTAAAAATAGAGCTTCCCTATGACTCTGCAATTTCACTCTGGGTATTTACCCCAACGATACAGATGTAGTGAAAAGAAGGGCCATCTGTACCCCAATGTTTATAGCAGCAATGGCCACGATCGTCAAACTGTGAAAAGAACTAAGATGCCCTTCACCGGACGAATGGATAAGGAAGATATGGTTCATATATACTATGGAGTATTGTGCCTCCATCAGAAAGGATGAATACCCAACTTTTGTAGCAACATGGATGGGACTGGAAGAGATTATGCTGAGTGAAATAAGTCAAGCAGAGAGAGTCAATTATCATATGGTTTCACTTATTTGTGGAGCATAACAAATAACATGGAGGACAGGCAGATGGAGAGGAGAAGGTAGTTGAGGGAAATTGGAAGGGGAGATGAACCATGAGAGACTATGGACTCTGAAAAATAATCTGAGTGTTTTGAAGGGGTGGGGGATGTGAGGTTGGGGAATCCAGGTGGTGGGGATTACGGAGGGCACGTATTGCATGGAGCACTGGGTGTGGTGCAAAAACAATGAATTTTGTTATGCTGAAAAGAAATTTAAAATATATATATATATATATATATATATTAAAAAAATGAGCAGAAGACTTAAACAGACATTACTCCACTGAAGACATACAAATGGTTATCAGACACATGAAAAAATGTTCAACATCACTAGCCTTCAGGGAGATTCAAATCAAAACCACATTGAGATACCACTTCACACCAGTTAGAATGGCCAAAATTAACAAGACAGAAAACAACGTGTGTTGGAGAGGATGTGGAGAAAGAGGAACCCTCTTACACTGTGGTGGGAATGCAAGTTGGTGCAGCCACTTTGGAAAGCATTGTGGAGATTCCTTAAGAAATTAAAAATAGAGCTTCCCTATGACTCTGCAATTACACTGCTGGGTATTTACCCAAAGATACAGATGTAGTGAAAAGAAGGGCCATCTGTACCCCAATGTTTATAGCAGGAATGGCCACAGTTGCCAAACTTTGGAAAGAACCAAAATGCCCTTCAACAGACGAATGGATAAGGAAGATGTGGTCCATATACACTATGGAGTATTATGCCTCCATCAGAAAGGATGAATACCCAACTTTTGTAGCAACATGGATGGGACTGGAAGAGATTATGCTGAGTGAAATAAGTCAAGCAGAGAGAGTCAATTATCATATGGTTTCACTTATTTGTGGAGCATAACAAATAACATGGAGGACAAGGGGAGATGGAGAGGAGAAGGGAGTTGAGGGAAATTGGAAGGGGAGGTGAACCATGAGAGACTATGGATTTTGAAAAACAATTGGAGGGTTTTGAAGGGGTGGGACGAAGGAGGTTGGCTGAGCCTGGTGGTGGGTATTATGGAGGGCATGTATTGCATGGAGCACCAGGTTTTGTGCATAAACAATGAATTCTGGTACACTGAAAAGAAATTTAAAAAATTAAAAATTAAAAAACATAAGTAAATTAAGAGTAAATAAAATTTTAAAAAAATAGGTAAACATTTAGTCTTTTCTGTTTTTTTTTTTGTTGTTTTTGTTTTTTTGTTTTTTGGTAACCTGAAAACTTTAGAGTTTAATTGAGTTAGGTTAAGTGAAAAACTAAGGTAAATTCATTAAACATCTAAACAATTTCCAAATAAGATAAAATAATAAAATATTAATTACTGGACATAGCTTCATCTACTTTTGGTTTTCTCATTACAGGGAAATAAGACGATTTTGAATCTCTTCATAAGCATGTTTTGTGCTTTATTGAAAGATTATACTATTGATATTGGAAACAAAGACAGAAGGCAATGCAGATATATGTAAAGGTCCTTAAAACCTGCAGCCCACTGACAAATACTTGAGAGGTAGAGTATAAGATTCTTCCAGGAATCTCTCAACAGTCTAATGTTAGTAATAATGCCTTGCTAGAGGGGAAGAATGACCTTAGTTTGACAAGCAGCCCTCTGGTATCCTTTGAGTTTTCTTTAGCATATGAAAATCATTTTGGAACTTCCTTTATCTTTACTTCTCCCAATCCCAATGTATATAAACTGTTTATCTTCACAATCCCATAATAGCAATACTTTCTGCCCATGGGTCCTGTCCATGAGCTTTAATAAAACAATTTTCTTGCACAAAGACATCTGAAGAATTCTTTCTTGGCCTTTGGCTCTAGACCCCACCAAACAAACTAACATCAAAAATTACATCACTTTGAAAAAGCATGTTTATAGAAATCATAAATTCATCAATAAAATTGCTAAATAGAGAATACTAGTATAATAGCTCACAATTGTTTATTTATTAGCTTTCACTTGACATTAGGGTTTCTAAACATTAAAAACTCTAATAAATGCAGTTAAGACTACTGGAAATAACAAGTAACTCCATATACAAGGAGTGTATGATATGTGTTTCTCATAAGAGAACATATGAAAAATGAAAATATTGCTTTTGAGGGAAAAGAAAGTAAAATTGATCTAAAATGAGGCTGGTACTTTGGAAAACAGTGTAGAGGTTCCTCAAAAAATTAAAAGGAGAGCTACCCTATGACCCAGCAATTGCACTACTGGGTATTTACCACAAAGATACAAATGTAGTAAAAGAAGGGCCATATGCACACTAACGTTCATAGCAACAATGTCCACAATAGCTAAACTGTGGAAAGAGCTGAGAGGAGAGGCCCTTCAACAGATGATGGGCAAAGAAGATATCGTCCATATATACAATGGAATATTTCTCAGCCATTAGAAAGGATGAATACCCAACTTTTACATCAACATGGATGGGACTGGTGGAGATTATGCTGAATGAAATAAGTCAAGGAGAGAAAGTCAATTATCATATCGCTTCACTTACTTGTGGAACATAAGGAATAACATGGAGGACATTAGGAGAAGGGAGGCAAAAATGAAGGGGGAGAACCAGAGAGGGAGACAAGCCATGAGGGACTACAGATTCTGAGAGACAAACTGAGGGTTTTAGAGGGAAGAGGGGTGGAGAATGGGTTGGACTAGTGATGGTTATTAAAGGCACGTATTGCATGGAGCACTGAGTGTTATACTTAAACAATGAATCTTGGAACACTACATCAAAAACTAATGACATCCTGTATGATAACTAACATGACATAATAGAAAATGATAATAATAAATAAATAAATAAATAAAATAAGGCTGGTTATTTAAAGAGAGAAAATTCAGGACAAAATCTAAATTAAAAAAAAGTTGTCACAAGTTTGCAGGAAGAGATGCAAGATGGTGGAAACGTAGGAGACACTGTTTCAACTGGTCCCCTAAAGTGAGCTAAATATCTACCAGAACACTCTGAACACCCATGAAATCAGCCTTAGATGTAAGATTATATACTTCTGGACCTCCATGGGGTCAGAAGACATCAGTGGAGAGGTAACATGGAGTGGGAACCCTGTAACTGATAGCAGAGGATAAACAGAAAGGGGAGGGAGCCAACAGAAGCCACCCATTGGAAAGTAATACCCCAATACAAAAGAGCCTGTGATTGGGGACCAGCATTAGCTTGGAGACTGGTTAAAAGCACTCAAAAAGGGCAAAAGATCTCAAGGGAAAACTGGTGGAATCAGGTGGTCAAGGGCACAGGCCTAAGCCCACAGTCTGGATGGTCACTGCTGGCAACAACACATGCCAGAGAGACCTTGGCAGGGACCCCAGTCCATGGTGCCTGAGCCCGTGGCTTTCCACTATTTGGGCTGTGCACACTCCTGCTCCAGCCTGAGAGAGCTCAATGTGGGCACTGGGCGGTGGTCACTAGACTGAGCCTTCTGTGACCTGTGCAGCATCAGGGTCTGAGTGCACCCAGCCTGCACCTGAAAGAAACCAGCATGGTCTCCAGTCGGGTTCCCTTGGCCTGCAGCTTTCTACGACCTGCAACTCCACCAGGTGTGAGTGCAGTCGGCATAGGTGTGGACCTCATACAGCACTCCAAGCAATGGCAGACACCAGGGTTCAGGTACACCTGGACCAATATTGCTCGCAGTTTTAGTGGCATGGGGGTGCAGAGACGAGCCGGGGCCTTGGGAGGCCACTGAGACATTGGCTGGGAGTGTGCAATGTATGTGGGAGGTTGCGGTGTTCAGCTGAGTTTGCAGAGGGGGAGTCTATGTGTTCTGGACCACCCAGAGTGGAGCAAACTGAGGCGCCTCTCTGAGGTGGAG
The DNA here is from genome assembly GCF_010015895.1 of Lontra canadensis. NCBI lineage: Eukaryota > Metazoa > Chordata > Mammalia > Carnivora > Mustelidae > Lontra > Lontra canadensis. Next base: position 29,854,703 of record NW_022631004.1, on the reverse strand, counting down.
GTCTGGGTATGGACGGTTTTCTTTCCACTACACCTCTGAAAAGCTGAAAAAGCTGTCAAAGAACAAAAATCTCGAGAGAACAAAAGCCTGAAGAACTCTAGTTTCCACAGAGCCCAGCCTCTGGATAGGCAGCAGGGTGACTTACCCAAGTAGGACTGACAGAAAAAAATGCACAGAAGACAAGCTTGTCTTTCCCAGCTGACAAGCTGAAAGAACAAGAAAACAACCACCACAGGGTCCCTATAAAATGGTAAAATCCCAACATGAGGAGAAAAAAATACATTAAGCTCCCAGTACTGCCCCCAAACCTGCATATTTCATAGATACAACTTTTCTTTCACTCTTTTTTTCTTTCAAAAAAAATTCATTCTCATGATTCTTGTTCTTTTAACTTTTTAAAAATTTTTTATTTCTTTTCAGCATAACAGTATTCATTGTTTTTGCACCATACCCGGTGCTCCATGCAATCCGTGCCCTCTCTAATACCCACCACCTGGTTCCCCCAACCTCCCACCCCCCACCCCTTCAAAACCCTCAGGTTGTTTTTCAGAGTCCATAGTCTCTCATGGTTCACCTCCCCTTCCAATTTCCCTCAACTCCCTTCTCCTCTCCATCTCCCCTTGTCCTCCATGCTATTTGTTATGCTCCACAAATAAGTGAAACCATATGATAATTGACTCTCTCTGCTTGACTTATTTCACTCAGCATAATCTCTTCCAGTCCCATCCATGTTGCTACAAAAGTTGGGTATTCATCCTTTCTGATGGAGGCATAATACTCCATAGTGTATATGGACCACATCTTCCTTATCTATTCATCCGTTGAAGGGCATTTTGGTTCTTTCCAAAGTTTGGCAACTGTGGCCATTGCTACTATAAACATTGGGGTACAGATGGCCCTTCTTTTCACTACATCTGTATCTTTGGGTAAATACCCAGCAGTGTAATTGCAGAGTCATAGGGAAGCTCTATTTTTAATTTCTTAAGGAATCTCCACAATGCTTTCCAAAGTGGCTGCACCAACTTGCATTCCCACCAACAGTGTAAGAGGGTTCCTCTTTCTCCACATCCTCTCCAACACACGTTGTTTTCTGTCTTGCTAATTTTGGCCATTCTAACTGGTGTGAGGTGGTATCTTAATGTGGTTTTGATTTGAATCTCCCTGAAGGCTAGTGATGTTGAACATTTTTTCATGTGTCTGATAACCATTTGTATGTCTTTATTGGAGTAGTGTCTGTTAAGTCTTCTGCCCATTTTTTGACATGTGGGTGTTGAGTTTGTGGAGTTCTTTATAGATCTTGGATATCAGCCTTTTTTCTGTACTGTCATTTGTGAATACCTTCTCCCATTCCGTGGGTTGCCTATTTGTTTTGTTGACTGTTTCCCTTGCTGTGCAGAAGCTTTTGATCTTGATGAAGTCCCAAAAGTTCATTTGCTTTTGTTTCCTTTGCCTTTGGAGACATATCTTGAAAGAAGTTGCTGTGGCTGATAATGAGGAGGTTACTGCCTATGTTCTCCTCTAGGATTCTGATGGATTCCCGCCTCACATTGAGGTCTTTTATCCATTTCAGGTTTATCTTTGTGTTTGGTGTAAGAAAATGGTCGAGTTGCATTCTTCTACACATAGTTGTCCAATATTCCCAGCACCCTTTATTGAAGAGACTGTCTTTTTTCCACTGTATATTTTTTCCTGTTTTGTTGAACTACAGAACACTCATGAAAGAAACTGAAGAAGACACAAAAAGATGGAAGACCATTCTATGCTCATGGATCAGGAAAATAAACATTGTTAAAATGTCTATACTGCCTAGAGCAATCTATACTTTCAATGCCATTCTGATCAAAATTCCACCAGCATTTTTCAAAGAGCTCTAGCAAGCAATCCTAAAATTAGTATGGAAACAGAAGAGACCCTGAATTGCTAAGTAAATGTTGAAAAAGAAAAACAAAACGGGGGGCATCGTGTTGCCTGATTTCAAGCATTACTACAAAGCTGTGATTAACAAGACCGCATGGTACTGGAATAAAAACAGACACAGAGACCAGTGGAACAGAGGAGAGAGCCCAGATATGTACCCTCAACTCTATGGTCAAATAATCTTTGATACAGCAGGAAAAAATATCCAATGGAAAAAAGACAGTCTCTTTTAATTTTTTTTTACCCTACTTACCATTACAACTAGGCATTTAATTCCACATATTCCATAATAACTTTTTCCTTGGACTTTTTCATACATATACCTGTGTTTCTTTTTCTTTTCTTTTCTTTTTTTTAATAGATTTAAGCTTCAAGGTAATCTTTTTTCCCTATTCAATACTACCCCATATATAAACCAGTTTAATTTCTTAATATCCCTGTATCTCTGGAAGTTGTGTCCTTTAACAAAGATAAAAAGATTCACCCAGAAAGAACTAAAAGAAAATTCCTTGTCCACATTGAGGGTTTATTTTGTATTTTTATAAAGATTTTATTTATTTATTTGACAGACAGAGATCACAAGTAGGCAGAGAGGCAGGCAGAGAGAGAGGGAGAAGCAGACTCCCCATCAAGAGGAGAACCCAATGCAGGGCTCAATCCAGGGACCCTGGGATCATGACCTGAGCTCAAGGCAGAGGCTTTAACCCAGTGAGCTACACAGGTGCCCCAACTTTGAGTGTTTATAACCACCTTCCAAAATCATTCTTCTGTTAGTGCTTCTGTGTATTTGTTTTCGTATATTGTACTATATAAATCTTATGCTTGGGGGTTCATTTAGGCTGCATTTTCTTTTTTTTCTTTCTTTTTCTCTCTTTTTTTCTTTATTCTTTCTTTTTGCTGGCAGATTCTGATTGCCCTGAAAGTTTCCAGGTGCCCCTTGCCTAGATTGTGGTTGATATATTCAGCTATACATCCCTTCAACCACCTCTCACCAAAATGAGTAGGAGAGGAACACTCAAGAGAGGAAATATTCATGGACTGTGCCCTCTGACACAGAACTAATGGAAAGGTACATAAACAGTACGTAGGAAAGGGAATTCAGGGTATCAATTAACCCGGCAATGGCTAGGTTGAAGAAGACATTAGTGGCAACATAGAAACTCTAAGAACAGAAGCGATGGCTGATCTGGCAGTACCAAAAAGTTATAAATGAGATCCACTCTAATTTAAATACTCTAACAGCTAGGACAAGATCAATTAGTGATCTAGAGGACAAACTGATAGAAAAGAAGGATCAGGAGGAGGCCTGGAACAAACAGCTTAGAAGCCATGAAAAAAGAATTAGGAAATAAATGACACCAAGAAACGTTATAACATCAGAATTATTGAGATCCCTGAGGGGGGTGGAGAAAGAGAGAAGACTAGAGGATATAGTTGAACAAATTCTGGGTGAAAATTTCCCCAATCTGGGGAATGGGACAAGATTCCGTGTCCTGGAGGCAGAAAGGACACACCCCAAAATCAATGAGTCTAGAAAGACATCCATACACTTAATTTTGAAATTCACAAATCATAATTTTAGACAAGAGATCCTAAGGGCAACAAGGGGGAAGAGATTCCTTACATACAGAGGAAGGACCATCAAAATAATGTCAGACCTGTCCACAGAAACCTGGCAAGCCAGAAAGGGCTGGCAAGACATATTCAGGGCACTAAATGAGAACATGAAGCCAAGAATACTTTATCCAGCAAGGCTGACATTCAAAATGCATGGAGAGATAAAGAGCTTCCAAGACAGCCAAGAATTAAGAGAGTATGTAACACCCAAGCCAGCACCACAAGAAATACTTTGTAGGTTCTCTAAAAGGAGAAAGAACCCAAGAGTGACATAGAAGAGAAATTTACAGAGGCAATCTATAGAAACATGGACTTCTCAGTCAACATGATGACAATAAAAACTTATCTTTCAATAATCACTCTCAACATGAATGGCCTAATTGCCCCCATAAAATGGTGCAGGTTGCAGACTGGATAAAATGACAGGACCTGTTTAAATGTCCAAAAGACCCATTTTGAACCTAGGGATACATTCAGACTGAAAATGAAGGGATGGAGAACCATCTTTCATGCCAACAGGCCTCTAAAGAAAGCTGGGTTACAGATTCTCATATCAGTTAAATTAGATTTTAAGCTAAAGACTGTCGTCAGAGATACAGAAGGACACTACATCATTCTTAAAGGGTCTATTTACCAAGAAGATCTAACAATTGTAAATATACCCCAAACATGGCAGCAACCAACTACATATGCCACCTGTTAATCAAAATAAAGAGTCATATTGATATGAACACATTAATTGTAGGGCTTCTTAACATGCCACTCTCAGTAATAGACTGATCATCTAAGCATAAAATTAACAAAGAAGCAAGAGATTTGAATGATACTTTGGACCAGATGTACCTCATAGATATATACAGAACATTTCATCCTAAAATAACAGAATACTCCTTCTTCTTAAGCACACATGGAACTTTCTCCAGAAGAGACCACATATTGGGTCACAAATCAGGGCTCAATGGATACCAAAGCACTGAGATTATTCCGTGCATATTCTCAGACCACAATGTTTTGAAACTGGAACTCAACCACAATAAAAAGTTTGGAAGAAATTCGAACACTTGGAAGCTGAAGACCATCCTGCTCAAGAATGTTTGGATCAACCAAGAAATCAAAGAAGAACTTAAGCAATTCAAGGAAACCAAAGATAATTAAGACTTAGTGGTCTAAAACATATGAGATATAGCAAAGGCAGTCTTAAGGGAGAAATACATAGCTATCCAAGCTTTACTGGAAAAAAAAAAAAAGGAAAAATCCAGAATATAGCAACTCTCTTTATACCTTAAAGAAATGGAAAATCAACAAGAAATTAAGCTAAACCCACAAACAAGAAGGGAAATAATCAGGATTAGAGGAGAGATAAATGAGTTAGAAACTAGAGATACAGTAGAACAAATCAACAAAACTAGAAGCTGGTATTTTGAAGGAATTAATAAGATTGATAAACCACTAGCTGAACTAATCCAAAAAGGAGAGAGGACCCAAATTAATAAAATTATGAATGAACGGGGATAGATCACGACCAACACCAAAGAAATAGAGATAATCATCAGGAACTATTATCAACAGCTATATGCCATAAGTTAAACATCCTAGGAGAAATGGATGCATTCCTGGAAACCTATAAACTTCCAAGACTGAAACAGAAAGAAATTGACAACCTGAATAGAGCAATATCTAGTAACAAGATTGAAGCAGTGATCAAAACCTCCCAAATCACAAGAGCCCAGGACCTGACGGATTCCCTGAGGGAATTCAACCAAATATTCAAAGAAGAAATAATACCTATTCTCCTGAATCTGTTTCAGAAAATATAAGCACAAGGAAAACTTTCACTCTTTCTATGAATCCATTACCCTACCCCAAGCTAAGCAAAGACCTCACCAAAGAGGAGAATTTCAGACCAATATCCTTGATCAATATGGATGCCAATATTCTTAACAAGATCCTAGTTAATAGGATCCAAGAGTACATTAAAAAGATTATCCACCATGACCAGGTGGACTTTATCCCAGGGATGCAAGGGTGGTTTAGCATTCCCAAATCAATCAGTGTGATAGAACATATCAATAAGAGAAGAGAGAAGAATCACATTCTCCTCTCAACTGATGCAGAAAGAGCATTTGACAAATTACGGCATCCTTTCCTGATTAAAACTCTTCAGAATATAGGGACAGAGGGAACATTCCTCAACTTCATCAAATCTATCTATGAAAAACCCACAGCGACTACCATCCTCAATGGGAAAAAGCTGACAAAGCTGTTCCCTTTGACATCAGGAACACGACAAGGATGCCCACTCTCACCACTCTTGTTCAATATAGTATTAGAAGTCCTAGCAACAGCAATCCAACAACAAAGAGAAATAAAACGTATTCTAATTGGCAATGAAGAATTCAAACTCTCTTGCTTCAGAGATGACAGGATACTTTATATGGAAAACGCAAAGGACTCCACCCCCAAATTACTGGAATTCATACAACAATTCAGTAATGTAGCTGGATACAAAATCAACATACAGAAATCAGTTGCTTTTTAATACACTAACAATGAAAATATAGAGAGGGAAATTGGAGAATCAATCCAATTTATTATAGCACCAAGAACCATAAGATACCTTGGAATAAACCTAACCAAAGAGGTAAAGGATCTGTACACAAGGAACTACAGAACACTCATGAAAGAAATTAAAGAAGAGAGAAAAAAATGGAAAAGCTTTCCATGCTCATGGATCAGAAAATAAACATTGTTGAAATGTCCGTACTGCCCAGAGCAATCTACATTGTCAATGCCATCTGGATCCAAATTCCACTGGCAGTTTTCAAACTATGGGAACAAACAGTCCTGGAATTTGTATGGAACCAGAAGAGACCCCAAATTGCTAAGGAAATTTTGAAAAAGAAAAACAGATCTGAGGCATCACATTGCCTGATTTCAAGCTTTACTACAAAGCTGTGATCACCAAGATAGCATGGTAATGGCGCAAAAACAGACACATAGACCAGTAAAACAGAGTACAGAGTCCAGATATGGACCTGCAACTCTATGGCCAAAAACTCTTTGACAAAGCAGGAAAAAATATCCAGTGGAAAAGATAGTCCCTTCAATAAGTGGTCCAGGGAAAACTGGACATCTATGTATAGAAGAATGGAAATCGACCATTCTCTTACTCCAAACACAAAGATAAACTTGAAATGGATAAAAGACCTCAACGTGAGGCAGGAATCTATCAAAACCCTGAGGGAGAATATAGACAGTAACCTCTTCGATATCAGCCACAGCAACTTCTTCCTTTTTCTTTTTTTATTTCTTTTCAGTGTCCCAGAATTCACTGTTTATGCACCACACCCAGTGCTCCATGCAATATGTGCCCTCCATAATACCCACCACCAGGCTCACCCAACCTCCACCTTCCTCCCCTCCAAAACCTTCAGTTTGTTTCTCAGATTACAGAGTCTCTCATGGCTCGTCTCACCCTCCAATTTTCCCCAACTCACTTATCCTCTCCATCTCCCCATGTCCTCCATGTTATTCTTTGTGCTCCACGAGTAAGCAAAACCGTATGATAATTGACTGTCTCTGCTTGACTTATTTCATTCAGCATAATCTTTTCCAGGCCTGCCCATGTTGATACATAAGTTGGAATGTCTTTCAAGACATGTTTCCAAAGGCAAAAGTAGCAAAAGTGAAAATGAACTTTTAGGACTTCATCAAGATCAACATCTTCTGCACAGCAAAGGAAACAGTCAACAAAGCAAAGAGGCAGCCTATAGAATTGGAGAAGGTATTTCCAAACGACACTACAGACAAAGGGCTGATATCCAAGATCTATAAAGAACTTCTCAAATTCAACACTCGAAATACAGATAATCACATCAAAAAATAGGCAGAAAACATGAACAGACACTTCTCCAAAGAAGACATACAAATGGCTATCAGATACATGAAAAAATGTTCAACATCATTAGCCTTCAGGAAGATTCAAATCAAAACGACATTGAGATACCAACTGACACCAGTTAAAATGACCAAAATTAACAAGACAATAAACAACATGTGTTGTAGAGGATGTGGAGAAAGGGGAACTCTCTTACACTGTTGGTGGGAATACAAGTTGGTGCAGCCACTTTGGAAAACAGTGTGGAGATTACTTAAGAAATTGAAAATAGAGCTTCCCTATGACTCTGCAATTGCACTACTGGGCATTTACCCCAAAGATACAATTGTATTGGAAAGAAGGGCCATATGCACCCCAGTGTTCAGAGCAGCAATGTCCACAATTGCCATCTTGGAAAGAGCCAAGGTGCCCTTCAACAGACAAATGGATAAAGAAGATGTGGTCCATATATGTATATGTATATATTCCTCCATATATATAGAGGAATATTACGCCTCCATCAGAAAGGATGAATACCCAACTTTTGTAATCAACGTGGATGGGACTGGAGGAGATTTTGCTGAGTGAAATAAGTCAAGCAGAGGATGTAAATTACCATATGGCTTCACTTACTTGTGGAACATAAGGAATAGCATGAAGGACATTAGGAGAAGGAAGGGAAAAGTGAAATGGGGAAATTGGAGGGGGAAACAAAGCATGAGAGTCTGTGGACTCAGAAACAAAATGAGGGTTTTGGAAGGAAAGGTGTTGGGGGGATGAGTGAGCCTGGCGGTGGGTATTAAGGAGGGCTCATGTTGCATGGAGCACTTGGTGTGGTGCGTAAACAATGAATCTTGGAACACTGAAAAACAACGTTGTAGAAAGTTTGCAATAACAAAAATAAGGTGATGTGGGATGTCTGTGTGGCTCAGTCAGTGAAGAGTTTGCTTTTGGCTCATGTCATGATCCCTGGGTCCTGGGATTAAATCCTGCATTGGGCTCCTAGCTCAGCAGGGTGTCTGCTTCGCCCTCTGTCGGCTATGCCTGGTCTGTCTGCCACTCCTCCTGCTTGTGCTCTCTCTCCTGACATACAAAAATAAAATAAAGATTCTTGGGAGAGAAGATGGCGGGGAAGCAGGAGGAGGTGCTGTTTCAACCTGTACCCTAAAGTGAGCTGACTACCTACCAAAGAAATCCGATCACCCATGAAATCAGCCTGAGATCACAATTATACATGTCTGGATCTCTACAGGGGCAGAAGATGCCAGTGGGCAGGTAAAGCGGAGTGGGAATGTCGGACTGATATTGGAAGATAAACAAAAGGGGGAGGGAGCAACCAGAGGTGACCAACTGGAAAGTAATACCCCAATACGAGAGTGCCCTGCGTCTGGGGACAAGCATTAATTTAGAGTGGTTGAAAGCACTCAAAAAGTGCAAAGGATCACGGGGGGAAATTGCGGAATCGGGGCGGCTAGCAAAAGGGGCTTAAGTCCCCAGACCCAGGACAGCCTCCCCTGGTGCTGAGCCAGAGAGAGTGCAGTGGAGAAACCAGGTCTTGGTCCCTGAGCCGCCAGCGCCCGAGAACGCATGGGGTCTGGCTCCTGTGAGGGGCTGAGAGACTCGCCAGTCGGCAGAACGCTGTGCCGTGCTAACAGAGCCTGAGACGCGAGCGCACCACACCCTCTCCTGAGAGAGTTGAGTGAAGGCCCAGCCCGGTGCTCTTAGACCTGTGCCACACTATCAGAACCTGAGGCACGTGCACCCCACACTCTCCGGAGAGAGGTGCGCAAAGGCCCAGCCTGGTGCTCTCGGACCCACGCCCTGCTATCAGAGCCTGAGATGCACCTGCAACCCACATCCTCCTGAGTTGTGGGTCCTGTGAGAGAGGTGCACACAAGCCCGGTGCTCTTAGACCCAGAAAGACCAGGCACTCCCAGCCCGGGCCAGCCAGAAAATCTCAGTGTGTGATCGCTGCTTGGAACCTCTGTGGTGTTTTGCAGCTGCCCAGAGAGCCGCCGTTGCCATGGTTTTGGGTACAAGCAGAAGATCCTGCGTCCTCAGGGACCATGACTGGGAACCTGCTCTGCCAGTGGCCAAGGGGGAAATTATATGGGCTCTGAAGCACCCACAGGGGAACAGACTGAGGCTTCTCTCTGAGAGGGAGGTCGGGGTGCAGTTTGCTTTCCTCTAAACCTCCAAAAGCCATCAAAAGCTGTCAAGGCGAGAGAAAAGAAGTGAACAAACATAAAAACCTCCAAAGAACAAAAGCCTGAAAAAATCAGTTTCCTCAGAGCCCACACCATTGAGGGGGGCAGGAGGACTTAACTCAGGGAATATCATTGACTGAAGATCCACGTGGCAGGCCCCTCCCCCAGAAAACCACCCTAGAAAGAAAAAAAAAAAGACTACAAGAGAACAACCATCACTACTTCATAGATACAACTTTTATTTTTAACTCGTTCCCACTATTCTGGTTCAATTTTTTATATAGATAATTTTTTAACCTATTTACCAACACAGTGAGATTTCCAGTACATCAAATTCCATAATAACCTTCTAACCTGAATTTTTTGATACATACACCTGTGTTTTTCTTTTGCTTTTCTATTATTTTATTTTTTTTTAATTTTAGTTTAGTTTAGTCCAGTTTATTCCTTTTTTATTTTTATTTTCTAATATTCGTATAGAGTTAAACTTCAAGGTAACCCCTTTCCCCAATCAAAGCTACCCCTATAGGTAAACCAATTTTTAATCCCCCTTTATCTTAGGAAAGTTGAGTCCTTTAACAAAGATATCAAGATACATCCAGGAAGAATCAAAATAACCTTCCTCGCCCACACTGAGAATTTATAACCACTCTCCCATCTTTTTCTTCCACCAGTGTTTCTGTGTATTTGTGTTTGTCCTTAAGTATATATCTTATACTTCGGGTTCTTTTTGACGAGGTTCTTCCTTTTTCTTGCTTTTGTATATATATATATATATTTTTCTCTTGTCATATACTTTTATCAGTTTTTTTGTTTGTCTCTTTTTATTTGTATACTTCATAAATCTTACCTTGGGCCCATTTGGGCTAAGCCTTCTCTTTTATCTTCCTTTTCTTTCCTGTCTCTCTCTCTCTCTCCTTTGTTCTTTTTCTTTTCTTTTTTCTCTCGTTCAGGTGGGGAATCCTCATTGTTTAGAAGCGTTCCAGGATGCAGTTTGACTGCACCATGGTCGATATATCCAGCTACATTCGTTCAGTCCTCTCTCACCAAAATGACTAGGAGGAATGCCCAACAGAAGAAAAATACAGAGGATGGGCCTTCTGAAACAGAGCTAATGGCTATTGACATAGACAATATGTTGGAAAAGGAATTCAGGCTAACAAATATCCAGGCAATAGCTAGGTTGGAGAAAGCCATGAATGACCAAACGGAATTGATTAGGGCAGAACTGAAAGCCACTAGGGATGATGTTCACAATGTTAAGGCAGAACTGAAAGCCACAAGGGATGAGGTTCAAAATGCTCTCAGTGAGTTCCAATCTAATCTAAATTATCTAAAAGCTAGGGTAACTGAGACATAAGATAGAATTAGTGATCTGGAGGACAAACAGATAGAGAGAAAGGACCAGGAGGAAGCCTGGAACAAACAGCTTAGAAGCCATGAAAACAGAACTAGGGAAATAAATGATGCCATGAAACGTTCCAACGTCAGAATTATTGGAATCCCTGAAGGGGAGGACAAAGAAAGAAGTCTAGAAGATATAGAGGAACAAGTTGTCCATGTAAATTTTCCGACAAATGGAACCAGTGTTCATGTACTAGACGCAGAATGGTTTCCCCCCAAAATTATAGATTCTTGAAAGTCCTCAAGACACCTAATAGTAAGAATGAAGAATTATAATTGTAGGCAGACCCTCTTGAAAGCAACTAGGACAAAGAGGCTCCTTACTTACAGAGGAAAGCCAATCAGAATAATGTCAGACCTGTCCACAGAAACCTGGCAAGCCAGAAAGGGCTGGCAAGATATATTCAGGGCACTAAATGAGAACAACATGCAGCCAAGAATACTTTATCCAGCAAGACTGACATTCAAAATGGATGGAGAGATAAAGAGTTTCCAAGACCAGCAAGGCTTAAAAGACTATGCTACCACCAAGCTGACATTGCAGGAAATATTAAGAGGGTTCTATAAAAGAGGGAAAATCCTAAGAATAGCATTGAACAGAAATATAGAGACAATATACAGAAAGAAAGACTTCAAAGGTAACACGATGTCAATAAAAACGTATCTATCAATAATCACTCTCAATGTGAATGGCCTAAATGTGCCCATCAAACGACACAGGGTTGCAGATGGCATAAAACGACAGGTCCCATCCATATGTTGTGGACAAGAGACCCATTTTGAATCTAAAGATATACCCAGACTGAAAGTGAAGGGATGATGAAGCATCTTTCATGACAGTAGGCCTCAAAAAAGTCCTGGGTAGTGATTCTCATATCAGATAAATTAGATTTTAAACTAAAGACTGTGGTCAGAGATACAGAAGGACACTACATAATTCTTAAAGGGACTACCCACCAAGATGATCTAACAATTGTAAATATCTATGTCCCCAATATGGGAGCAGCCAATTACATAAGAAAACTATTAATCAAGATAAAGAGTCATATTGATATGAATACATTAATAGTAGGAGATCTTAACATGTCTCTCTCAGAAATAGATCATTGAAGCAGAAAATCAATAAAGAAACAAGAGCACTGAATGACACATTGGACGAGATGGACCTCATAGATATATACAGAACATTCCACCCTAAAACAACAGAATACTCATTCTTCTCAAGTGCATGTGGAACCATCTCAAGAAGAGACCACATGCTGGGTCACAAGTCAGGACTCAAATGATACAAAAAGACTGAGATTATTCCCTGCATATTCTCAGATCACAATGCTTTGAAACTGGAGCTCAATCACAAGGAAGAGTTCAGAAGGAACTCAAACACCTAGAAGCTAAAAACCACTTGCTTACGAATGCTTGGATCAACCAGGAGATCAAAGAAGAACTGAAACAATTCATGGAAACCAATGAGAATGAAGACACTTCCGTTCAAAACCTATGGGATACAGCAAAGGCAGTCCTAAGGGGGAAATACATAGCCATCCAAGCCTCTCTCAAAAAAATTGAAAAATCCAGAATACACCAGCTATCTCTGCACCTTAAACGACTGGAGAATCAACAACAAATCAAACCAACTCCACACATAAGAAGGGAAATAATCAAGATTAGAGCTGAGATCAATGAGGTAGAAACCAGAGATACAGTAGAACGTATCAATGAAACCAGAAGCTGTTTTTTTGAAAGAATCAATAAGATATACAAAACATTGGCCACACTGATCCAAAAGAAAAGAGAGAAAGCCCAAATTAATAAAATTATGAATGAAAAGGGAGAGATCACAACTAACACCAAGTAGAAACAATCACCAGAAGTTATTATCAACAGTTATATGCCAATAAGCTAAGCAACCTAGATGAAATGGATGCATTCCTGGAAAACTATAAACTCCCAAAATTGAACCAGGAAGAAATCGACAACCTGAATAGACCGATATCTAGTAAAGAGATTGAAGCAGTGATCAAAAACCTCCCAAAAAACAAGATCCCAGGACCTGATGAATTCCCTGGGGAATTCTACCAAACTTTCAAAGAAGAAAGAACACCTATTCTCCTGAAGCTGTTTCAAAAAATTGAAGCAGAAGGAAAACTTCCAGACTCTTTCTATGAAGCCAGCATTACCCTGATCCCCAAACCAGGCAAAGACCCTACCAGAAAGGAGAATTTCAGACCAATATCACTGATGAATATGGATGCTAAGATTCTCAACAAGATCCTAGCAAACAGGATCCAACAGCACATTAAAAAGATGATCCACCATGACCAGGTGGGATTCATCCTTGGCCTACAAGGATGGTTCAACATTCGCAAATCAATCAGTGTGATAAAAAAAAATCAATAAGGGAAGAAAGAAGAAGCACATGCTCCTCTCAATTGATGCAGAAAAAGCATTTGAGAAAATCCAGCATCCGTTCCTGATTAAAATGCTTCAAAGTATAGGGATAGAGGGAACATTCCTGAACTTCATCAAATCTATCTATGAAAGACACACAGCAATATCATCCTCAATGGGAAAAAAGCTTTCAGCCTTCCCACTGAGATCAGGAACACGACAAGGATGCCCACTCTCACTACTCTTGTTCAACATAGAATTAGAAGTCCTAGCAACAGCAATCAGACAACAAAGAGAAATAAAAGGTATCCAAATTGGTAATGAAGAAGTCAAACTCTCTCTCTTCGCAGATGACACGATTCTTTATATGGAAAACCCAAAAGACTCTACCCCCAAACTACTAGAACTCATACAGTAATTCAGTAACGTGGGAGGATACAAAGTCAATGTACAGAAATCAGTGGCTTTCTTACACACTAACAATGAAAATATAGAAAGGGAAATTAGAGAATCGATTCATTTACTATAGCACCAAGAACCATAAGATCCCTAGGAATCAACCTAACCAAAGAGGTAAAGGATCTGTACTCGAGGAACAACAGAACACTCATGAAAGAAATTGAAGAAGACACAAAAAGGTGGAAGACCATTCCATGCTCTTGGATCGGAAGAATAAACATTGTTAAAATGTGTATACTGCCTAGAGCAATCTATACTTTTAATGCCATTCCGATCAAAATTCCACTGGTGTTTTTCAAAGAGCTGGAGCAAATAATCACAAAATTTGTATGGAATCAGAAGAGACCCCGAATCGCTAAGGAAATGTTGAAAAACAAAAATAAAACTGGGGGCATCACGTTACCTGATTTCAAGGTTTACTACAAAGCCGTGATCACCAAGACAGCATGGTACTGGCATAAAAACAGACACATAGACCAGTGGAACAGAGTAGAGAGCCCAGATATGGACCCTCACCTCTATGGTCAAATAATCCTCGACAAAACAGGAAAAAATATACAGTGGAAAAAAGACAGTCTCTTCAATAATTGGTGCTGGGAAAACTGGACAGCTATATTTAGAAGAATGAAACTCGACCATTCTCTTAGACCGTACACAAAGATAAACTCAAAATGGATAAAAGACCTCAATGTGAGACAGGAATCCATCAGAATCCTAGAGGAGAACATAGGCAGTAACCTCTTCAATATCAACCACAGCAACTTCTTTCAAGATATGTCTCCAAAGGCAAAGGAAACAAAAGCAAAAATGAACTTTTGGGACTTCATCAAAATCAAAAGCTTTTGCACAGCAAAGGAAACAGTCAACAAAACAAAGAGGCAACCCATGGAATGGGAGAAGATATTTGCAAATGACAGTACAAAAGGTTGATATCCAGGATCTATAAAGAACTCCTCAAAGTCAACACACACAAAACAGACAATCATATAAAAAATGGGCAGAAGATATGAACAGACACTTCTCTAGTGAAGACATACAAATGGCTATCAGACACATGAAAGAATGTTCATCATCCCTCGCCATCAGGGAGAATCAAATTAAACCCACATTGAGATATCACCTTATACCGGTTAGAATGGCCAAAATTATCAAGACAGGAAACAACATGTGTTGGAGGGGATGTGGAGAAAAGGAACCCTCTTACACTGTTGGTGGGAATCCAAGTTGGTGTAGCCACTTTGGAGAACAGTGTGGAGATTCCTTAAGAAATTAAAAATACAGATTCCCCATGACCCTGCAATTGCACTATGGGGTATTTACCCCAAAGATACAGATGCAGTGGAAAGAAGGGCCATCTGTACCCCAATGTTTATAGCAACAATGTCCACGATCGTCAAACTGTGGAAAGAACCAAGATGCTCTTCAATGGACGAATGGATAAGGAAGATGTGGTCCATGTACACTATGGAGTATTATGCCTCCATCAGAAAGGATGAATACCCATCTTTTGTAGCAACATGGATGGGACTGGAAGAGATTATGCTGAGTGAAATAAGTCAAGCAGAGAGAGTCAATTATCATATGGTTTCACTTATT
The DNA here is from genome assembly GCF_010015895.1 of Lontra canadensis. NCBI lineage: Eukaryota > Metazoa > Chordata > Mammalia > Carnivora > Mustelidae > Lontra > Lontra canadensis. The sequence continues at coordinate 29,839,238 of NW_022631004.1, read as the reverse complement.
TGTGGAGCATAATAAATAACATGGAGGACAAGGGGAAATGGAGAGGAGAAGGGACTTGAGGGAAATTGGAAGGTGAGGTGAACCATGAGAGATTATGGACTCTGAAAAAGAACCTGAGGGTTTTGAAGGGGCAGGGGTTGGGAGGTTGGGGCATCCAGGTGGTGGGTATTAGGGAGGGCACAGATTGCATGGAGCAATGTTTGTGGTGCAAAAAGAATGAATACTGTTATGCTGAAAAGAAATAAATAATTTAATAAATTAATAAAATAAAATAAAATCTTTAAAAAAGTAAGGTGTTGCAAAATTAAATTTTTTAAATTTTTTTTTCTCTGTTAAAAGGACAGATTTTGGTTTTTTGGACTTTTGCTTATAGATTTTTGAGCTGAAACATTTTATTTTTTTAAAAGATGAGCTAAAGCATTTTAAAGCATTTGGTTAAATAGAACTATTTGATATGTTAAATTACATGGGAATTATTGTCAAATAAGAAGTAATTTTAACATCAGGAAAATACAAATCAAAACCACAATGAGACACTACCTTACACCAGTCAGAATGGCTAAAATTAACAAATGTGGAAACAATAAATGTTGGTGAGGATGTAGAGAAAAGGGAACCTTCTAACACTGCTGGTGGGAATGCAAGCTGATAGAGCCACTCTGGAAAACAGTATGGAGGTTCCTCCAGAAGTTAAAAATCAAGCTACCTTATGACCCAGCAATTGCAGGACTAGGTATTTACCCCAGAGATAAAGATGTAGTGATCTGAAGGGGCAGCTGCATGCCAATGTTTATAGCAGCAATGTCCACGTCATGAGTACTGTATGAGGGCATACACAGAGGTTGTGTCTTTCCATAATGTCAGGTTTATTCAATCATAAAGTAAAATTAAATCAAAATTATAAGCAGGTTAAGGATTCCAAACTCAATGACAACTCACCATGTGATTAAACTTGGCTTCTTAAACAACACACAAAATAGGACAGAAGACAAGTGGCACAACAAACAAGATATCAAGGGTGTAGGAAGTTAATGAACCAATTGTGACGTCTATGAGCACACAGTTGAGATAAGGCCTCGGTCTGGTCCAGGTCAGCTCTCACACTTATTGCTTCTGATGTTCAATCAGTGAAGGCTCTCAGTTCTGTTCAGAGATCAATCAGGCAGAGCTTCAATGGAAGTTGAACAGTCTGACAGTTTTTGCCCCAATCTCCCCTATTTAAATGGATTTAGTCAGTTTTGTATCTCTGCAGACCTCCTCTGGTTCTTATTCATTATCAGTTCTGGAGTGTCAGCTGATGGTGGTCCTGGCAATATATCCTATCTGCAGTACCTCAAATGCTTGCATCATTGCTTGATACAGCCCCTTGCTTGACATGAGAGATTCTATTTGACAGATGAATGGATAAACAAGATTATATATATTTACACACACACAAATACATACATGCATACATATATACAATAAGAATATTACTCAGCCAACAAAAAAGGAATGTTGCCATTTGGAATGATGTGGATGGAACTAGAGGGTATTATGTTAAGCAAAATTAGTTAATTAGAGAAAGAATTATCATGTGATTGCACTCATATGTGGAATTTAAGTAACAAAACAGGGGAGCATAGAGGAAGGGAGGGAAAAATAAAACAAGATGAAATCAGAGAGGAAGGAAAACCTTGAGACTCAACCATAGCAAACAAACAGGGTTGCTGGAGGGGAGAAGGTTTGGGGGGGTAAGGTAACTGGTGAAGGATATCAAGGAGGGCATGTGATGTGATGAGCACTGGGTGTTATATACAGCTGATGAACCACTGAACTCTACCTCTGAAACTAATAACACACTATATGTTAATTAATTGAATTTAAATAAAATTAAATTAAATTTAAAAATTTAAAAAATATAGAAAAGTGTAAAAAAAGGAAAATGCTTTGATGAAAAGAAAAGAAATAATTCTAAGTATTCTTTGTGTTGTAAGATTGGGATACATTTGGATAAAGCCCATTCTGCTTCTACAAAAAGTTGCCCCTCTTTGCCAGAGTTTTGCCACCCTGATGTCTTTATAACAAGGCAATAGTCTGCTCCTGAATTAGAGAAATTAAGTTGGATAAACAGTGGTTGCAAATTAAGTGAACAGGTGGGGGTATAAGAAAACCAAGACAGTTGCTTATTTTTTTCTGAATCCTGACAAACTTCATTTTTTCAGTTTTTGTATTCCTTCACCTATCATAGGGAGTTTAAGATGACTCAAACTATGAAAAAACAGTGGTGTGAAGGTCTGTAAAATATTTCAAAGTCTAACAGCAATGTCTGATTTGTCAAGTCCAATATCCTGGACCCTATGGATCCTATGACCAACTGCAGTTATACTTTATCCAACTGTCACTTAGTATGGATTGCCAACATGTTCTTATTATTGTTTTTATGTTTTCCAGGTGGTTTGAAGACTTTCACTGCCACAAGGCTGACACCCTCACAGTGGAAAAGAAACTTGTAGAAAATACGTTTCCCATTTGAAGCACCTTTTGTAATCTCCAGTGATTGAAGCTCTCACTTCATTGGGAAAATTATCTGAACCTTAAAGAAACCTTACGAACTGCTTGGAATTCTTTCAGTATACAATTTTCTGCTGACCTCTTGTCTCATGCTAGTGTGACTAGTTACTGTAAGTCTCTAATATCTTGCACAAGTCTATCAACAACAGGCTAAAGAAGCTTTCCTGGATCCTAATTCAAAAGATCCAATTTGTCATAGTTTAAAGCCTGATGGCTTGGTATTCTGAAAATGTCAGCAGAGAAAGAGAGCCCTCCAACCCCATTGAAAGCGATTTTTACCAACCACTTTTACTAAATAAAACTGTCACAAAAAACTAAAAGGCATTGAATTTTGGGTATATGTGACACAGCTGAATAAAGCTCCACATAACATCTGAGACTGTGTCAATGCCGAAGAATTCCAAATCAAATAAATAAGGAAAATAAGTAGCTACTTGATTTGTCATCTTGGGCAGAAGAAATCTACATGAATCAAGACTTCATACACTAACTAAAAATGAAACCCTTTTCTCCTTTTCCATTTCTTTGGCATTGGCTTGTAAAGATAACACCCTCATCTGTACCTCCCAGGCCGTAGCTAACAGGGGTAAACATTGGAACTTAGAACAGCCTTTTATGTTAGGATAGGAGAAAATTTAGTTCTTAACTCTTTACAAGCAAATAAGGCCTCCCATTGGTGACTCTTTTAAATTTACAGAATAAGTTAGAAAGAATCGACCAGGAGGCTTTCACAATTCAGGATTCATGCCTTTTGACAGAACTATATTTCCATGGTTAGAGATAAATTTAAATAAGGACATGATCAGGAATTTCTCCTTAATTCTTGCCATTGTTGCAAAACCCACTGCTAAAACAATTGCCAAACAAAACTTCTTAGGCTCTATAGCCAAGGTTGTTCTTGATAATAAAATAGCTTTGATTATCTTTTAGCTGAGCAGTGAGATAACTGTGCTATGCCTGGATTAACACTTCAGGGGAGTTAAAATTCAGTTGCAAAAGATCACCAAGAAAGCTACATAGCTTAAAAGAATGGCTTCCTTAATGGCATTTTTCTTTGACTTACTTGATTTTGACTGATTTGGGTTTTGCGGACCATGGCTTCAAAGTGCTCTCCAAACATTGGATATTATCTTGTTTATAGTAATTACAATAATCCCTCTGTGTATTATATTAATTCAGAAGCTTTAAATATCTTTTTGCAGCTGCTAACCACCAAGCAAATGATTTCCCTAGAATGTCAAAGGAACAAAGAAAATGACCAATTTTAAAAATAAGCCTGAAGTTATAACCTGTGAATATCATAGAGGTTAGGCAAAAATAGCATGACCTGTGACTACTGTCTGAAGGGAAGGGAAATTATTTTCTACTCTTTAAAGTCTTCTATTTGGACTAAGAATTAAATTTACACAAGACAGATTAATAGGATGAAAAACAACAACAACAACAACAACAACAACAACAACAACAAAGTTTTATGACATGGACATGGAGGCCATAGAGTAAAACTGAGATCCAAGGAATTGACCAAGGCAGGCAGTTTTTATACTTTTAGACAAAGACACAATAAACCTGTGAGAAATTGACAGGACAAAAACAAAAACAAAAAAAACAAGAAACAAAACTTAACTTTTGGAGCTGCATTTAGTAAGGAATTCTAAACAGAATTTGGGCTGGCTGGGGTAATATATTAGTAAAAAATAACAAGTGCTGTTTACATAGTCCTCTCAGCTCTAAATTTCCCATCTCTGTTGATAAGGATGTTTCTTTACCTCCTGGTACAGGGCTGGCACTCTTCATATGGGAGATTTATTTCCTGCTTTCAGGAGGACAGAGGACGGTCTGAGTGTTCTTGCACAAGTGACTCTTAAATAACATTTTTAAAAAATAATCAATATCTAAAAGTTCCATATTTGGGGGCAGCCTGGCCTTGGTTCCTACATACACAAAGAATAATAAAAACTCTAAGAAATTCAGAGTCATAGATAAGAGTGGTGTCAATGCCAGAAGTTTTTATCATATCTCTCAGTTAAGCTAAGAGTATGATCAAAAGTGGATTGTTAAAAAAGAAAAGTCTAAAAATGGAGTCACCTATTTAAGCAAAAAATCCAGATTCAGTGAATTGAGGAAAATGGCAGAACAGTAGGGGGCCCTGGTTTTATCTGGTTCCATGAATTCAGTTAAATAGCTATCAAATCATCGTGAACACCTGTGAATTCAATCTGAGATCTAAGAAAAGTAATTACTGCAACTCTACAAATAGAAAAGTGACAACTTTTTGCAAAGTAGGAAGTGTGGAGAAGTGAATATGAGGTAGTTTTATCAGAAGATAAACAGCTGTGGAAGGGAGCCTTCATAAGCGTCCTGCTGGAAGTTAATAATAACAATGGAGCACAAAATCCAAACTTTTAGGAGTCTGCTCTGTTGAGGGATGTCCCTGTCTGAAAATGGCTCTGGTGGAAAAGCAGGGCAGAATTTTAGGTGGGAGAGTATGGTATAAGGATCCCCAGGGTCACATAAAGAATAGGGGTGCCTAATGGGCAGAACTCCCAAACATTGGAGCAGGGAAGCTGGCTGCAATCAGTGAGCCCAGGAGTGGGCTTTCAACTTTGGGTTGACATAAAACATGAACTGGAACATCATTAGGTGATCAATGTCCGAGCAGGGGCTCAGCAAGTGGCAGAATTACAAGACCCTTCTCCTTCCCCAGGGAGGAGTGTTGTGGATGGATACATCATTGGGTGAGAGCTCCCTGAGCAGGTACCCTATAGATACCCTTCTACTCACAGGATGAGCGATATGGATGTGTGAGGCAGGAATGTGTAGGGCTTAGAGACTCAAAATGGGGCTGCATGTTGGAGATTAAAACAAACAAACAACAACAACAACAACAACAACAAAAAAACACTTGGTCACAGTCTGGGTGAACACAGAGGAAGGCTGGAAATCAGGGATACAAAAGTGATTGACTGTTAATCCCTGAGAGCACACTGGAGAGTGCAGGCCAAGAACTTTCAGTTCTGGGACTGGAGATAGGGTGCTGCATTTTTACTTTCATCCTCTATAGTGGCACAGATAGCCATCAGGCAACAAAAGCCACATAGAGGAATCCAGAGCAGTTTACACTAAGCCAGGCTCCCCCCAACCCCCACCAGCAAGGGCAGTGCAATTCTGTCCAAGCAAAGGCACCTGAGAATCAACACAACAGGCCCCTCCCTCAGAAGACTAGCAGGAACATCAGCAGGAACATCAAGTTTAGAGATCACACAGAAAGGAAAAAGCAGTGCTAGGCGAAAATATATACAATTCAAAGTATCTCTAATGATTCTTTGGTCTTTCCATTTAAAATTTTCTTTTTCCTTTCCTTTTCTTCTCAAATAGCTTCCTATTTTATCAACTTTTTAATGTCTCTTTTAATTTTCATTTTTACATTTTAAAATATATTCTTCATTTTTACTTCCTCTCACTGTATTCAATTTTATTTTCATATGTATACATAAGTTTTTCTTTAAAAAATTGGAATCTAGTGCCTTCTAAAAAACAAGCCAAGTTGCACCCAGGAACAAGTATCATCTTGTTTTGTCCACCTATTATATTATATTCTCCATTTTCCCCCTTTTTTTTAGTTTTTGATATCTTCTGATTTGTCTAGCCTATATTTTGCTCAGGCCATGGTTGATAAATTTGCTTTTGTTCTCTCAATCATCTATTCTTCTCTGGACAAAAGGACAAGAAGGAGAAATTCACAACAAAGGAAGGAATCAAAGGTAATTCTCTGCCAAAAATTTAATCGATATGGATATAAGTAAGATGTCAGACCTAGAATTCAGAATCCTATTGTAAAGATGCTAGCTGGGATTTAAAGAGCATAAAAGACAGCAGAGACTCTCTTAGTGCAAAAATAAAACATCTAAAATCTAATCAGACCAAAATTATAGATGCTCTGACAGCTAGGGGACATGAGGCAAAAGAGAAAGTCAATGACATAGAAGACAATATGATGGAAGGCTGAAAAAAGACAGGAAAACAAACTCTTCTGGATCATGAGAGAAGGCTTCAAGAAATCTTACAGTTTTAGGTGCAATTGTAATTGGGACTGATTCCTTAATTTCTCCTTCTTTAGTCACATTGTTTGTATATAGAAATGCAACTGATTTCTCTGCATTGATTTAGTATCCTGCCACATTGCTGAATTGCTGTATGAGTTCTAGCAATTTTGGGGTGGTGTATTTTGTTTTTTCCACATAAAGTATCATGTCATCTGTAAAGGGTGAGAGTTTGACTGCTTCTTTGCCAATTTGAGTGCCTTTTATTTCTTTTTCTTGGCTGATTCTTGAGGCTAGGACTTCTAGTACTAAGCTGAACAACATTGATGAGCGTGGGCATCCCTGTTGTGTTCCTAATCTTAGGGAGAAAGATCTGTTTTTCCCCATTGTGAATGTTATTTGCTGTGGGCCTTTTATGATATTGAGATATGTTCCCTCAATCCCTACATTTTGAAGAGCTTTAATCAAGGAAGGATGCTGGGGCACCTGGGTGGCTCAGTGGGCTAAGCCTCTACCTTTGGCTCAGGTCATGATCTCAGGGTCCTGGGATCAAGACCCACATTGGGCTCACTGCTCAGTGAAGAGGCTGCTTCTCCTTCTCTCTATGCCTGCCTTTCTGCCTACCTGTGATCTCTCTCTCTCTCTCTCTGTCAAATAAATAAATAACATCTTTAAAAAAGGATGCTGTATTTTGTCATTTTTTTTTCCTGCATCAGTTGGGATGATCACATGGTTCTTGTCCTTTCTTTTATTAATATGATGTATCACATTGATTTTAACATGTTGAGCCATGCTTGCAGCCCCCAATTAAATCCCACTTGGTCATGATGAATAATCCTTTTAATATCCTGTTGGATCCCATCGACCAATATCTTGGTGAGTACTTTGACATCCATGTTCATCAGGGAAATTGGTCAGTAATTATCCTTTGGTGGGGTCTATGTCTGGGATCAAGATAATACTGGCCACATAGCATGAATTTGGAAGTTTTCCTTCCGTTTCTATTTTTTGAAACAGCTTCAGGAGAATAAGTGTTATTTCTTCTTTAAATGTTTGGTAGAATTCTCCTGGGAAGCCATCTGGCCATGGACTCTTGTTTGTTGGGAAATTTTTCATGACTGCTTCAATATTCTTGCTGGTTACAGTCTGTCTATTCCAGTTTTATATTACTTCCTGTTTCAGTTTTAGCAGTTTGTATGTTTCTAGGAATGCATCCATTCCTTCCAGATTGCCTAATTTGTCGGCATGTAGATGCTCATATTATGTTCTTAAAATTGTATTTCCTTGGTGTTGGTCATGATATCTCCTCTTTTATTCATGATTTTATTAATTTGGGCCCTTTCTCTTTTCTTTTGAATATATCTGGCTAGGAGTTTATTAATTTTATTAATTCTTTCAAAGATCCAGTTTCTATTCTCATTGTTCTGTTTTACTGGTTTTATTTCTATATCATTGATTTCTGCTAATATTTATTATTTATTTTCTCCCACTGGATTTATGTATATTTGCTTTCCTTTTTCAGTTTCCTTAGGTATAAGGTAAGGTTGTGTATTTGAGACTTTTCTTGTGTTTTGAGAAATTCCTTATTACCATCTACTTCCCTCTTAAGACTGCCTTTGCTGCATCTCAAAAGATCTGAACCACTGTGTTCATTTTCATTGGGTTGATGTATTTTTTAAAATTCTTCTTTAATTTCCTTACTGGCTTATTCATTCCTTAGTAGTATGTTCTTTAACCTCTGTGTATTTATGGTTCTTCCAAAATTTTTTTGTTTGACTTCAAATTTTAAAGCCTTGTGGTCTGAAAATATGCACACCTTAATCTCAGTCTTTCTGTATGTGACCTGTATTGTGACCTCATATGTGATCTATTCTGGAGAATGTTCCATGTGTCCTTGAGAAGACTGTGCATTCTGCTGCTTTAGGATGAAATGCTGTTAATATATCTGTTAAGTCCATCTATTCCAGTGTGTCATTCAAAGACCTTGCTTTTTTGTTGATCTTCTGCTTACATGATCTATTGTTGTGAGTGGAGAGTTAACATCCCCTACTATTACTGTATTATCAATGCATGTGTTTAATTTTGTCATTAATTGGCTTGTATAGTTGGGTGCTCCCATGTTGGAGGCATAAATATTTACATTTTTTCTCTTCTCTTGTTGGATAGACCCTTTTATTATGATATAGTGTACTTCATCTCCTATTACAGTCTTTAGTTTAAAATCTAGTTTTTCTGATATAAGACAGCCACCTTATCTTTCCTTTGATGTCCACTGGCATGATAAATTATTCTCCAACCCCTCACTTTTAATCTGGTGGTGTCTTTGTGTTGAAACAGGTCTCCTCTACACAGTATATTCATAGATCTTTTCCCCTCCCCCCATTCTGATACTCTATGTCTTTGATTGGAACATTTAGTCCATTTGTATTTAGAGTAATCATTGAAAGATATGAAGTTTGTGTCATTGTATTACCTTCAAAATCATTATCCTTTGATTGTCTCTATTCCTTTCTGGTCCTTGTTACTTTCAGGCTCTCTCTTCACTCAAAGGATTTTCTTCAAAATTTCTTGCAGGGCTGGTTTAGTGTTCACAAATTTGTTTTTGTTTCTCCTGGAAACTCTCTCTCTCTTTCTATTCTGGATGACAACCTTGCTGGATAAAGTATTCTTGGTTGCATTTATTTTCCCATTTAGCATGTTGAATATATCATGACAGTCCTTTGTGGCTTGCCATGTCTCTGTGGACAGGCTCCTGCCAGTCCAATGTTTCTACACCTGTAGGTTAAAGACTTCTTGTCCTGAATTGCTTTCAGGATTTTTTCTTTATCTTTGAAATTTGGAAGTTTCACTATTATATGTTTAAACATTGACCTATTTTTATTGATTTTTGAGGGAGATTCCTCCTGAACTTGAATAACTTTCTTCCCCAGATTAGGAAAATTCTCAGCTATAATTTTTTTCACATAAATAATCTGTCCCCCTTCATTTTCTGGGGCTCCTACTATATGAATATTATTTTGCTTTATGTAGTCACTGATTTCTCAAAGTCCCCCTTTGTGATCCAGTACTTGTCTTTCCCTTTTATTTTCAGTTTCCTTATTCACCATCATTTTGTCTTCTATATCACACTGATCCCCTCTTCTGTTTCATTTAACTTTGTTGTTAAAGCCTCCGTTTGTGACTGTATCTCAGTAATGTAATGGCCTGGTTAGCCAGAGGGAGTCATGTTGTGTTTATGCAGTGAACTTAGATTGACCCCATCCCTCCCAGAAGAACTTACTTGCAAAGCCTAGAGACAAGGGCAGGTCAGACCAGGTGAAGACACCCAATCATTGGGGCGCACATATATCTACTAGGGTTAATGGAAATTCAATTGGCCCCCCTTGTGTTACCTAGCAGTATTTTCTGTGTGTGGCAGACCTAGCATGACTGTGCCGTTTTCTCTGTGTATTGCAATCTCATTGGTCACCTGTGTATAGCCTGGCTAAACTACCTCTATAAAAGTTAGTCTGTGAGGCTGGGAGAGGTCGCCTCTTTTCAAGAGTTGGCCCTGACTGGTCAGTTTGTTTCTCAATGCTTGGTGTGAAATAAAGCTTTTCTTGACCTTTATATCAGTCTTGCTTCTTTGATTATGGACCCTAACAGTAATAGCATTTTTAATTTCAGCCTGATTAGATTTTAGTTCTTTTATTTCTACAGTAAGTGATTCTCTAGTGTCTTCTATGCTTCAACACTAATATTTTTATAATTGTTTTTTTAAAAATCTCATTCAGACATTTTACTTATACCTTTGTTGATTAAATATCTGGTAGTGAGTATTACCTCTTGTTCTTTCTTTTGGGGTCATTTTTTCCATCTAGTCATTATGTTCAGAAAAGAAAGGAGGAAAGAAAAAATACAAGAAAGAAAAACATCAAAAACAACAATAGTAGGAACAACAACAACAATAACAAAGTAATTGTTTCTGGTGCACAGTGTGTACACTCCTTTCTTGTGTTTTGGCTCCTCTTTCCCTCTGGTCCTTCTACAGTGTTCCTCCTTGGTCGTATTGAGGAGTACTTGGAGCTTTAAGTAGGTGTCCTTTGATTTGTTTGTCAAGATAAGGCTGTAAAGGAAAAAAGAAAAGAAAAGAAGACAAAATAAAGTGAAAAACAAAATTGAAAATGAAAGCACGATTCAGGATAAGAGAAGAGGAAATGGAACAAGGATGGAAACAGACAAGCAATAAACTATAAGCTCTAAAGAATAAGAGAGAAGGGGGGAAAAAGTAGGGAAAGAAGAAAAGTAAAAAACAAAAACAAACAAACAAAAAAAACCAGAGTAAGCTGATCCAAAAAATAGGAGAAGGAAACAAATGAACCAACAAATAAAAAAAGATTATGAGTCTGATAAAAAAAAAAAAAGTATGTGTGAGAGAGAGAAAGATTAAAGAAACAAAGAAAAATATATAAAATAAAAGATAGAGTAGAAAATGAAAAAATAAAAAAAATTATTTTTTCTAATTAAGAAAAAATTTCTAAACAAGAAAAAATTTGGAAAGATCTCAAATCCTTGTAAGTTAAAGAACATTCTACAACAGAATGAATGGGTTAATCAGGAAATTAAAGAGGAAATTTTTTTTAAAGTGCATTAAGCAAATGAAAATGACAACATGACAGTCCCAAACCTCTGGGATACAGCAAAAGTAATTCTAAGAAGGAAGTATATTATAATACAGACCTATTTCAAGAAGCAAAACAGTCTCAAATATGCAACTTAGCCTTACACCTAAAAAAGCTAGAAAAAGAAGAGCAAATGAAGCCTATATCCAGCATAAGAAGGAAATAATATAGAGCAGAAATAAATGATATAGAAATAAACAAACAAAAATGTTCATAGCAACAATGGCCACAGTCGTCAAACTGTGGAAAGAACAGAGATGCCCTGTATATATAGTCCATATATACTATGGAGTATTATACTTCCTTCAGAAAGGATGAATACCCAACTTTTGCAGCAACATGGATGGGACTGAAAGAGATTATGCTGAGTGAAATAAGTCAAGCAGAGAGTGTCAATTATCATATGGTTTCACTTATTTGTGGAGCATAAGGAATAACACAGAGGACATGGGGAGATGAAGAGGAGAAGGGAGTTGAGGGAGATTGGGGAGGAGATGAACCATGAGAGACTGTGTACTCTAAGAAACAAACTGAGGGTTTTGGAGGGGAGTGGGTGGGGCATTGGGTGAGCCTGGTGGTTGGTGTTATGGAGGGTACATATTGCATGGAGCACTGGGTGTGTTGCATAAACAATGAATTCTGGAACACTGAAAAGAAATTTAAAAATAAATAAAAATTTTAACAAAAGGGAAGAATAGATCAATAAATCTAAGTTTGTTTTTTGAAAGAATTCATATAATTCAAAACCCCTTACTGGAGTTATGAAAAACAAAAGAGAAAGGACCCAAATAAATAAAATCATGAATAAAACAGGAGAGATCACCAACAGTACCATAATAATACACAAACAATTATAAGAGAATATTATGAAGAATAAGATGACAACAAACTGTACAATCTGGAAGCAATGGACAAATTTCTAGAAACATACAAAACAGAAACAGGAAAGAAATAGAAAATTTGAACAGACCCATAACCAGTAAAGAAATTGAATCAGTAAAAAAAAAAAAAACAACAACAAAACAAAAACAAAAACAAAAACAAAAACAAAAAAAAACTCCCAACAAACAAAAGTTAAGAGCCAGATGGCTTCCCTGGGGAATTCTACCAGACATTTAAAGAAGAGTTAAGACCTATTTTCTCAAACTGTTTAAAAAAAAAAATAGACGGAAAATTTCCAAACTCCTCTGTAAGGTGAGCATTACCTTGATTCCAAAACCAGATCAAGATCCCTGATGAGGAGGGGGCAAGATGGTGGGGAAGTAGGAGACACTGTTTCAACGGGTCCCCTAAAGTGAGATGATTACCTACCAGAACACTCTGAAAAACCATGAAATCAGCCTGATATGTAGGATTATACACTTCTGGATCTCTACAGGGGCAGCAGACACCAGTGGTGAGGAAAAGCAGTGGAGTTTGAATGATTGGACTGATATTAGAGGATAAAGAGAAGAGGAGGGAGCCACCAGAAGTGACCCATTGGAAAGTAATACCCCAATACAAGAATGCCCTTTGGTTGGGGATGAGCATTAACTTGGAGTCTGGTTAAAAGCACTCAAAAAGAGCAAAAGATCTTAAGGGCCAACTGGTGGGATAGGCCACTGGCACACGCTTAAGCCCATGGACCCAGGACGACCACCACCAGCGACCACCCATACCATAGAGAGTGTGGCGAAGCCACCAGGCCATGGTCCCTGGGCCACTGGGGCATGTGAGAGAGTCTGCGTGGATACAGACAGGGCTCCCAAGAACTACAACCTTTTGCACTCTCCACGTGCCTTTTGCACTCTGCATGTGCATTGCAAAACTGGAGTGTGAGTCACACTCCCCGCCTGCACGAGAGTCTGAACACTCCCAGCCCAGGCCCACATGAAAATCTCAGCGTGCTGTCTCTGGTTGGGATCTCTCCAGTGGTCTGGACTTGCTCAGACAGTAGCCTGGCAAGGGCAGCCACTGGAAGTGGGCTCCCTGGACTGAAGTGCAGAGACAAGTGGAAGCTCCTGCAACCCCTGAGACAGTGGCTGGGGTCGTGCTTTGTTGGTGGAAGGTGGCAGAGGGGGAGTCTGTTTGTCCTGGACCACCCAGAAGGGAACAGACTTAGGCTTCTCTCTGAGATGGAAGTCTGGACGCAGTTTGCTTTCCTCTAAACCTCCAAAGAACTGCCAAAAGCTGCCAAGGGAAAAAACAAACAAACAAACAAACAAACAAACAAACGTCCAGAGAACAAAAGCCTGAAAAACCAGTTTCCTCAGAGCCCAGACTCTTAATGGGGGCAACAGAACTCAACCCAAGCAAGACTGCCTGAAAAACAACACAGAAGGCCCCTCCCTCAGAAAGCCAGCCAAATGGTCCCCATAAAACTGTAAAACCCCAATATCAGGGGGAAAAAAAAGATATTAAGCTCCCAGTGTTGCCCTAAAACCTGTATATTTCATAGATACAACTTTTATTTTTAATTTGCTCCCACTATTCTCATTCTTTTTATTTTTTTTAATTATAAACCTATTTACAATGAGAGGTTCAATACAACAAATTCAGTAATAACCTTTTAACTTGAAATTTTGATACATATATGTGTGTTTTTCTTTTGCTTTTCTAATTTTTTAAATATTTAATATTTAATATTCACATAGAGAAAAGCTTCAAGGTAATCCTCTTTCCATAATCAATACTACACATATGTATATACAAACCAGTTTTAATCCTCCTTTATCTCTGGAAAGTTGAGTCCTTTAACAAAGATATCAAGATACACCCAGCAAGAATCAAAATAACCTTCCTTGCCCACACTGAGGATTTATAACCACCCTCACATTTTTTTTCTTCTTTCAGCATTTCTGTATATTTGTTTTTGTTCTGGTAGTATATAAATCTTATACTTGGGGTTCATTTTGGCTGGGTTTGCTTTTTCTTCTAGCTTACTTTTATCAGTCTTTTTGTATACCTTATAAATCTTACCTTCGGGGCCCATTCTGGTTGGGTCTTCTCTCTCTTTTTTTTTTTTCTCTCACTTTTTAAATTTATTCCTTTCTTTTTGGTGGGGACTCCCTATTGCTCAGAAGCGTTCCAGGGTGCACCTTGCCTGGATCACAGTTAATACATTCAGCTACACATCCCCTCAGCCAAACCTCACCAAAATGACTAGGAGGAGGAATGCCTAACAGAGGAAAAATTCAGAGACTGTGCCCTCTCCATCAGAACTATTGGATATGAACATAAACAGCATGTCAGAAAGGGAATTCAGGCTAACAATTATCCAGGGAATGGCTAGGTTGGAGAAAACCATTAATGACAACATGGAATTGATTAGGGCAGAAGTGAAGGCTACCAGGGAAGAAGTTAAAAATGCTCTCAATGAATTTCAATCTAATCTAAATTCTCTAACACCCAAGGTAACTGAGGCAGAAGATAGAATTCGTGATCTAGAGGACAAACTGTTAGAGAAAAAGGATCAGGAGGAGGCCTGGAACAAACAGCTTACAAGCCATGAAAACAGAATTAGGGAAACAAATGATGCCATGAAACATTCCAACGTCAGAATTATTGGAATCCCTGAGGGAGAGGAGAAAGAAAGAAGACTAGAAGATAAAGTTGAACAAATTCTCTATGAAAATTTTCCCAATCTGGGGAATGGAGCCAGCGTTCCCATCCTAGAGGCAGAAACGCCTCCCCCCAAGATCATAGAATCTAGAAAGACCTCGACACACCTCATTGTGGAACTGATGAATCATAATTTTAGACAGCAGCTCTGAAAGCAGCTAGGGGGAAGAGATTTCTTACATACAGAAGAAGGTCCATCAGAATAAAATCAGACCTGTCCACAGAAAACTGGCAATCCAGAAAGGGTTGGCAAGATGTATTCAGGGCACTAAATGAGAAGAACATGCAGCCAAGAATACTTTATACATACAGAAAAGATGACGTTCAAAATGGATGGAGAGATAAAGAGCTTCCAAGACTGGCAAGGTTTAAAAGAGTATGTGACCACCAAGCCGGCATTATAAGAAATATTAAGGGGGTTCTATAAAAGAAGAAAGAACTGAAGAGTGTCATAGAACAGAAATTTATGGAGAAAATCTACAGAAACAAGGACTTCAGAAGCAACATGATGTCAATAAAAATGTATCTCTCAATAATAACTCTCAAAATGAATGGCCTAAATGCACCCATAAAACAGCACAAGGTTGCAGATTGGATAAAAAGACAGGACCCGTACATATGTTGTCTACAAGAGACCCATTTTGAACCTAAGGATACATCCAGACTGAAAGTGAAGGGATTGAGAAGCATCTTTCATGGCAGTGGGCCTCAGAAGAAAGCTGGGGTACCAATTCTCATATCAGATAAATTAGATTTTAGACTAAAGACTGTAGTCAGAGATAAAGAGGGACACTACACCATTCTTAAATAAGATAACCAATAAGATCTAACAACTGTAAATATTTATGTCCCCAATATGGGAGCAGCCAACTACATAAGATAACTGTTAATCAAAATAAAGAGTCATATTGATATGAATACATTAATAGTAGGCGATCTTAACACACCACTCTCGGTAATAGAGCATCTGAGTGGAAAAACAATAAAGAAACGAGATCATTGAATGACAGTGGACCAGAGGGACCTCATAGATATATACAGAATATTCCACCCTAAAACAACAGAATACTCATTCTTCTCAAGTGCACATGGAAACTTCTCCAGAATAGACCACATACTGGGTCACAAATCAGGGCTCAATCAATACCAAAAGATTGAGATTATTCTGTGCATATTCTCAGACCACAATGCTTTGAAACTGGAACTCAACCACAAGCAAAAGTTTGGAAGGGATTCAAACACCTTGAAGCTAAAGGCCATCTTGGTTAAGAATGCTTGCATCAACCAGGAAATCAAAGAAGAACTTGAACAATTCATGGAAACCAATGAGAATGAAGACACTTCGGTCCAAAACCTATGGGATACAGCAAAGGCGGTCCTAAGGGGGAAATACATAGCCATCCAAGCCTCCCTCAAAAAATTGAAAAATCCAGAATATACCAGCTGTCTCTACACCATAAAGAACTGGAGAATCAACAACAAATCAAACCAACTCCACACATAAGAAGGGAAATAATCAAAATTTGAGCAGAGATCAATGAGATAGAAACTAAGGATACAGTGGAACACATCAATGAAACTAGAATCTGGTTTTTTGAAAGAATCAATAAGATCGATAAACCATTGGCAAAAATAATCCAAAAGAAAAGAGAGAGGACTCCAATCAATAAAATTATGAATGAGAAGGGAGAGGTCATGACTAACACCTAGGATATAGAAACAGTCATCAGAAATTATTATCAACAACTATATGCCAATAAGTTAAACAACCTAGACTAAATGGATGCATTCCTGGAAACCTATAATGCCAAAGCTTAATCAAGAATAAATTGACAACCTGAATACACCAATCACTAGTAATGAGATCAAAAACAGAAGCAGTGACCAAAAACCTTGCAAAAACAAGAGCCCAAGACCTGACAGACCCTGAGGGAATTCTATCAAACATTCAAAGAAGAAATAATGCCTATTCTCATGAAGCTGTTTCAAAAAATAGAAGCAGTAGGGAAACTTTTAGACTCTTTTTTATGAAGCCAGCATTACGCTGATCTCCAAACCAGGCAAAGACTTCAACAAAAAGGAGAATTTCAGACCAATATCCTTGATGAATGTGGATGCCAAGATTCTCAACAAGATCCTAGCAAATAAGATCCAACAGTACATTAAAAAGATTATCCATCATGACAAGGTGGGACTTAGCCATGGGATACAAGGGTGGTTCAACATTCTCAAATCAATCAATGTGATAAAACAAATCAATAAGAGAAGAGAAAAGAACCATATGGTCTTCTTAATTGATGCAGAAAAAGCATTTCACAAAATACGGCATCCCTTCCTGATTAAAACTCTTCAGAATATAGAGATAAAGGGAACATTCCTCAACTTCATCAAATCTGTCTATGAAAAACCCACAGTGAATACCTTCCTCAATGGGGAAAAGCTGACAGTCTTCCCTTTGATATCAGGAACATGACAATGATGCCCACTCTCACCACTTTTGTTCAACATAGTACTAGAAGTCCTAGCAACAGCAATCAGACAACAAAGAGAAATAAAAAGCATTCACATTGGCAATGAAGAAGACTAACTCTCTATGTCTTCGCAGATGACATGATACTTTATATGAAAAAAACAAAAAGACTCCACCCCAAAATACTAGAACTCATACAGCAATTCAGTAATGTGGCAGGATACAAAATCAATGCACAGAAATCAGTTGCGTTCTTATACACTAACAATGAAAATACAGAAACGGAAATTAGAGTATTGATTCTATTTAGTATAGCACCAGGAACCATAAAATATCTGGAAATAAGCTTAACCAAAGGGGTAAAGGATCTGTAATTGAGGAAGAAATTGAAGATGACACAAAAAGATGGAAGATCATTCCATGTTCATTTATCGGAAGAATAAACGTTGTTAAAATGTGTATACTGCCTAGAGAAATCTATACTTTCAGTGTCATCCCAATCAAAATTCCACTGGCATTTTTCAAGGAGCTGGAACAAACAATCCTAAAATTTGTATGGAACCAGAAGAGACCCTGGATTGCGAAGGAAATGATGAAAAAGAAAAACAAAACTGGGGGCATCACATTGTCTGATTTCAAGCTTTACTATAAAGCTGTGATCACCAAGACAGCATGGTACTGGCATAAAAACAAACGCATAGACCAGTGGAACAGAATAGAGAGCCCAGATATGGACCTTCAACTCCATGGTCAAATAATCTTTGACAAAACAGGAAAAAATATACAGTGGAAAAAAGACAGTCTCTTCAATAAATGGTGCTGGGAAAATTGGACAGCTATATGTAGAAGAATGAAACTCGACCATTCTCTTACACTGTACACAAAGATAAACTCAAAATGGATAAAAGACCTCAACATGAGACAGGAATCCATCAGAATCCTAGAGGAGAACATAGGCAGTAACCTCTTCAATATCAGCCACAGCAAATTCTTTCAAGATATGTCTCCAAAGTATTATGCCTCCATAAGAAAGGATGAATCCCCAACTTTTTTATCAACATGGATGGCACTGGAAGAGATTATGCTGAGTAAAATAAGTCAAGCAGAGAGAGTCAAATAAAATCAAAATAAATGTTGCTGGGAAAACTGGACAGCTAGGTGTAGAAGAATGAAACTCAGCCATTCTCTTACACCATACACAAAGATAATCTCGAAATGAATAAAAGACCTCAATGTGAGGCAGGAATCCATCAGAATCCAAGAGGAGAACATAGGCAGTAACCTCTTCAACATTAACTACAGCAACTTCTTTTTTCTTTTTTTTAATCTTTATTTTTTTAACTTCTTTTCAGTGTACCAGAATTCATTATGTATGTATCACACTCAGTGTTCCATGCAATACATGCCCTCCATAATACCCACCACCAGGCTCAACCAACCTCCCACCTCCAGCCCCTTCAAAACCCTCAGGTTCTTTTTCAGAGTCCATAGTCTCTCATGGTTCACCTCCCCTTCCAGTTTCCCTCAACTCCCTTCTCCTCTCCATCTCCCCATGTCCTCCATGTTATTTGTTATGCTCCACAAATAAGTGAAACCATATGATAATTGACTCTCTTTGCTTGACTTATATCACTCAGCATAATCTCTTCCAGTCCCGTCCATGTTAATACAAAAGTTGCGTATTCATCCTTTCTGATGGAGGCATAATACTCCATAGTGTATATGGACCACATCTTCCTTATCCATTCATCCATTGAAGGGCATCTTGGTTCTTTCCACAGTTTGGCGACTGTGGCCATTGCAGCTATGAACATTGGGGTACAGATGGCTCTTCTTTTCACTACATCTGTATCTATGGAGTAAATACCCCATAGTGCAATTGCAGGACCATAGTGAATCTCTATTTTTAATTTCTTAAGGAATCTCCACCCTGTTTTCCAAAATGGCTATACCAACTTTCATTCCCACCAACAGTGTAAGAGGGTTCCCCTTTCTCCACATCCTCTCCAACACACATTGTTTATTGTCTTTTTAATTTTGTCCATTCTAACTGGTGTAATGTGGTATCTCAATATGGTTTTGATTTTAATCTCCCTGATGGCTAGTGATGATGAATATTTTTTCATGTGTCTGTTAGGCATTTGTACGTCTTCATTGGAGAAGTGTCTGTTCATATCTTCTGCCCATTTTTTGACATGATTATCCATTTTGGGGGTGTTGAGTTTGAGGAGTTCTTTATAGATCGTGGATATCAGCCTTTTATCTATACTGTCATTTGCGAATATCTTCTTCCATTTCGTGGGTTGGCTCTTTGTTTTGTTGACTTTCCTTTGCTGTGCAGAAGCTTTTGATCTTGATGAAGTCCCAAAAATTCATTTTTGCTTTTGTTTCCTTTGCCTTTGGAGAAATATTTTGAAAGAATTTGCTGTGGCTGATATCAAAGAGGTTAATGTCTATTTTGTCCTCTGTGATTCTGATGGATTTCTGCCCCTCAGAAAGGTCTTTTATCCATTTCGAGTTTATCTCTATGTATGGTATAAGAGAATGGTGGAGTTTCATTTTTTTACAACACCATTTTTTTACAGAACCATTTATTGAAGGGACTGTCTTTTTTCCACTGTACATTTTTTCCTGCTTTGTCAGAGATTATTTGACTAAAGAGTTGAGGATCCATATCTGGGCTCTCTCCTCTGTTCCACTGCTCTATGTGCCTGTTTTTATGCCAGTACCATGCTGTCTTGGTGATCACAGCTTTGTAGTAAAGCTTGAATCCAGGCAATGTGATGCCTCCAGTTTTGTTTTTCTTTTTCAGCAACTTCTTTCAAGAAGTTTCAACCCTCTTACACTGTTGGTGGGAATGCAAGTTGGTGCAGCCACTTTGGAAAACAGTGTGGAGATTCCTTAATAAATTAAAAATAGAGCTTCCTTATGACCCTGCAACTGCACTACTGGGTATTTCCCCAAAAGATACAGATGTAGTGAAAAGAGGGCCATCTGTACCCCCAATGTTCATAGCATTATTGAAAGACAAATTTCACATGATTTCACTCATATGTGGAATTTAAGAAACAAAACAGATGAACATATGGGAAGAGTGGGGAAAGAGAGAGGAAATAAAAAACAAACCATAAGAGACTGTTTTTTTAAAGATTTTATTTATTTATGTGACAGAGAGATCACAAGTAGACAGAGAGGCTGGCAGCGAGAGAGGGGGAAGCTTGTTCCCCACTGACCACAGAGTCCAATGCAGAGCTTGATCCCAGGACCCTGAGATCATGACCTGAACTGAAGGCTAGGCCCAACCCACCTAGCCACCTAGGTGCCCAGCCTTGAGAGACTCTTAAAGATGGAATACAAACTGAGGGTTGTTTGAGGGAGTTGGTTAAGGGATGGGCTAGATGGGTAATGGGTAGTTAAGAGGGCACTTGTGATGAGCACTAGATGTTGTATCTAAGTGATGAATGACTGAAACTAAAATTTCTTTTTTAATTTATTTATTTGAGAGAGAGAGCACACACACATGAGTTGGGAGGGGGAGGAAAGGGCAGAAGGAGAGGGAGAAGCTGACTCTCTGCTGAGTGGGGATCAGGACATGGGGTTCAGTCCCAAGACCCTGGCATCAAGACCTGAGGCAATGGCAGATGTTTAACCAACTGAGCCACCCAGATGCCCCTCCTGAAACCAACATTGCACTCTATGTTAAGTAACTTGAATTTAAATAGCAATTAAAAAGACGTATTGATGGGGTGCCTGGGTGGCTCAGTGGGTTAAAGCCTCTGCCTTCAGCTCAGTTCATGATCCCAGAGTCCTGGGATCAAGCCCCACATTTGGCTTTCTGCTCAGTGGGGAGCCTGCTTCCTCCTCTCTCTGCCTGCCTCTCTGCCTACTTGTGATCTCTGTCAAGTAAATAAATAAAATCTTTAAAAAAAAAAGACGTATTGCATGGAGCACTGGGTGTGGTGCATAAACAATGAATTCTGGAACACTGAAAAGGAATTTTAAAAGATAAATAAAAAATTAAAAAAGAAAAAAAAAAGATATTTAATAGCATTTCTGGCTTCTACACACTAGATGGCAGTAACACCTCCCTGCTCTTACCTTTCATGACAATGAAAAAAAACGTTTCCATACATTGCCAAATGTCACCTGTGGGCCCAAATCACCCCTGGTTGAGGACCTATGCTTTATATGTACACTTTATAGCGTAGGAATAAGTGCTGTCCTGGTAAATATTTAGCCTACTCACTCTCTTATGGAAAACACACACACACACACACACACACACACACACACACACAGTCTTAGTTTGTACCATTTGCCAATTTCCATACTCCCTTAATGACTTGTTCCAAGCTCAAATGCCATCAGCCTGCTTGCATAATTCCTAAAAGTTTAGCAATTATCTTTAGCAAATTTTTTTTAAGGCTGCTTCAGCGAATTACAAATAAGGATTAACGGTGCCTGAATGAAAAGAGCATTCCAGCTGAGACTGTTGATGTCAAAGTGATTCTTGGACCAGGATTCTAGCGACCAGGAATAGGCCCAGAGCTCCAATTTTTGTGGTTCTCCTCTCCTTTCACTGTGAATTTTGACACCTATTTTCAGTGTTCTCTATCAAGATCTAATGATTTGCTTTCCTTGGAACTTTTCAGTGAAGCTGCTACAGCCAAAGTCCAAGATGGGAAAGTCTTTGGCATTCAGGCAGGACTGAGATGACAAGACTCCCTATTTTCTCCTAGCCAGTCAAGTAGACAAATTGGTTCAAGGCCTCTAGAGAAAGCCCTTAATAATGTGGGCTCAAGGTCCTGGCATATTTATGTCCTTCTTTCATTTCTCTTAGGTAATAAGTCAACTGGGTTGACCTGTAGCTTGAAATAGTCCAAAGAGTGCAACTAGGGTAGGATATGTGTAGTAGGCTTAGGTTAGCTGTGTAGAATTTTGGATAAGGTCAATCAAATCTGTGTGTAGTGAGAAGGCTTATAGAAATTGATGTTTGAAGTCAGAGAATAAACTTTTTAGAAATAATTCTAAAGATTAATTTGTGTGCTGATTTTCCCAGGTGATTGTCCAAGTCCAGGCAAATTCTCAATTCTGAGTATGATGCCTTAGCCTTTGTAATGGTGATGATTGTTCACATGTGGCATAATGTATTATTATTAGACTATTTACGTATCTTGGATGAAAGGTATTAGAATTGGTAGTGGACAACATATACATCATTTTTGATAAAATAGTACTTTACTAGTGATGACAAAAAAATCAATAAAATGGCAAGATTGGTTTTAACAACAATACAAGGAGAAAAATATCACTTATGAAATTATACTGGTTGCTATAACATTTCTAAATCTTGCAATAAAATTAAAAAGTATTACCATATAATTACAGATGTTTATGATAATGCAAGCTTAGGTATGGATCCTCTTGAATTGGTTCTGATTTGCATTTATCTTTACTTCATTTGTGCATAGCCCTACATTGCCATGTTTAGTCATATGTAAGGTTCTTTAAGACTTCAAAGGTTTCAATTTATCCTTTTAATTCTGGCTTTTTACTTAATTATTTTGCCAAGGAGACTAGAAATAAGTTTTAAGATAAATGTAAATACCTATATTATATACTGATTTTCACCTTTTAGACTTTTCCCTCCTTTCTTCCTCTATTCCATCATTTGTTCATATAAATGTCTGAGTACTCATAGTGGTGCCCAAATCTATGTTTGGTTATGACTGTGGTTTCATATCCACCTTTTTGAAGCTACCATTGTAAGTAATAAACAGACGGTAAATAATAGTATGTTATATGTATAATGATCAATAAATGAATACTATTTTGCAACATCAGGAGGTCATAACAAACTCTTGGAAGGAAATCTGGGAAGCTTTATGAAGAAAGAGGTACTTAATAATATGGCAGTCCTTCAAAGACTTAGAAATAGAGTTACTTGGTATATGACCCAGCAATTCTACTCCTTCATGTATACCCAAGAGAAAAAAAAAACTATTCACATAAAAAATTGTATATGAATATTTATTAGCAGCATTATTCATGGTGGCCAAAAAGTGGGAACAACCCATATTCATTAACTGATAAATGGATAAAGAATATATGTTATATGCATATAATGAATATTATTTGACAACGAAAAGGAATGAAGTACTCACTCAGGTTTCAAGATGAATGAACCTTGAAAAATTATACTAAATGAAAAAAGCCAGTCATAAAAATCACATATTATATGATTTCATTTAAAAAAAATATCTAGAACAGACAAAACTATAGAGACAGAAAGTAGCCTAGGGTTGGGGATGGGAAGGAGGGTGGGGAAGTGACAGCTAATGGATACAGACTTTCTTTGGGCATGATCAAAATGTTCTAAAATTGGTCATGTTCACACAACTCTGTGAACATATTGAAAACAATTTAATTGTATACCTTAAATGGATATACTTTATGATATATGACTTATATCTTAATAAAGGTCTTTTGTATCACAGTCATATATGTAGAGCTCTTAGAATGATGCCTAACACATACAGCAACTGCTGTATGAGAGGTAGCTGTTATTATTTAAAATAAAAATTAAAACAAGAAATCATTTTTCACACTCCAGGTTGGTAGAGATTAAATAGCTCAATAATATACATCAATAGCAAGAATATCCACAATCACTCAACTCTCCCACACTGTAGGTAGGAATGTAAATTCGTGCAGTTTCCATTAGAGGACAAGTGGCTTTACTTATTAAGATGACAAATATTTCTACTCTTTGACTCAGTAATTTTAACAAATTTGTCTTTGTTCATTATAGCCTAGTTTATATTATCAAAAGTTCTAAATAACTATTAATGATGTCTGGTTTAATAAATGATGGGACCACTATATGAGGGAAACTCACATGACCATTAAAATTTTTAAAAAGGAGTTCTTCATAAGCTCATCTCTAAGTTACATATTAAGTGGAAAAATAAATTGCATAACAGTTCTTATAGTATGCTAACATTACTGTAGAAAGTGAGTTGTGAATTTGTAGATGAATATGAACATACATAGGCAAACATTTATAAACACATTTATGCTTATAAATGCATAGGCTTTCTACAAAGGTACACAAGGAAGGGAACTAGTTGCTTTTGGAGAAAGACCAAAGGATTCAAAGTAGGAGGTCAGAAGAAGACGTTTGTTTGGTTGCACACACATTTGTGCTGCTTTAAATGTTTTGTCTTTTGTGATTTTATTTTGGTCAAGAATTTATTACTTTTTTAACTAGAGAGTTAGTTAAGAGGAAAAAGATAAATATGAGGCCAGAAGAAGGTTCCAATCAGAAAAGTTGTTTCCCATTTCCAAAATCCAGATAGATTTAGCCTAGATTATGACAAGTTTCATACTTTCAAAATTCAGCGAAAATTAAAAATAAAAAATATCTTGCTTTCT
Source organism: Lontra canadensis (assembly GCF_010015895.1). Classification (NCBI taxonomy): domain Eukaryota; kingdom Metazoa; phylum Chordata; class Mammalia; order Carnivora; family Mustelidae; genus Lontra; species Lontra canadensis. The sequence continues at coordinate 29,814,477 of NW_022631004.1, read as the reverse complement.
CCCCCATTTAACACTGGATCACCTTTTACTCAGTGTTGTTAATTACCCTAGCAACTATTGGCCAAGAACCTCTTAACTTCCCAGCACAGTTTGATGCTATGGGAAGTACCACAGAGATAACCTTCCTTCGTGTTACATATAATTTAATAAGATAAACAAGAAAAATTCAGTAATAAAATTCAGTAATAAAAAGAGCTTGGGGCGCCTGGGTGGCTCAGAGGGTTAAGCCTCTACCTTTGGCTCGGGTTATGATCTCAGGGTCATGGGATGGAGTCCCAAATTGGGCTCTCTGCTCAGCAGGGAGCCTGCTTCCCTCTCTCTCTACCTGCCTCTCTGCCTACTTGTGATTTCTCTCACTCTGTCAAATAAATAAATTAATTAATTTTTTAAAAAAGCTTAATGATTGTTCAATTTAAGTTAATTCTGTTTGAAGCCTCCTAGAACAGTTTTGAGATGTTACAGTGTCACCAGAAGTCAGCAGGGGGCGCTTCAAACAAATCCCTGCTGAGTTCAGTTTAGCTCATTTTCACCCCATGTCTTTGATGTTTTGTCTGAAGTTACCTCAGAAAGCAAAGTCCTCAAAAAAACACTGGTGGTCTTACTTCAAGTCGTGAACTAGGTCTCAAAGAAATTCTTATTTCCTACATGGATTTCAGTTAACTTTTTTTTTTTTTTAAATAAAACTACTTAAAAATAAACATGGATTATAAATCCAGTAGGTTATTTGTGGAGCATTCATTTTGGTTTTTATGAGCTGTCTTCTAGAAAAGGCCTACACCACTCTCCCCCCTCAGCCAGTCACAGTATCTGTCTCTCTGGTAGGTTCTGATATGTCTCCTTCACCATAAGGCCTTGTTCCAGGACATGGCATTGCAATGCACTGGCTTTTTTAATTGTTATTCACTCCTTGAAAAAAAAAAAAAAAAAAAAAAAAGAAATCTTTTATTTCTCTTCTAAACTTTATTTAGTCAAACATTTTAACGCCAATAATAGAATATGACCTCTTTCTTTTCTTTTCTTTTCTTTTTTTTCTTTCCTTTTCTTTTCTTTCTTTTCTTTTCCTTTTCTTTCTTACTTCTTTTGTTGTTTGCTTCCTTTTGTTATTGGAAAAGAGGAGGGGATGGATATCCCCAAAGCAAAAAAAACGAAAACCCTTAAAATGTGTCTGGATTATATAACACCATACTTTTATCATAGAAGCAATTCTTTCTATACTCTACAGTTTCTTCAGCCCCAAAGCAAAGAAAGTATCACTGGCTCCTTTATTCAAACCTGGTAGAGGAAGGAGATCATATAAATTGGCTAAGTATAATATTTATTTATACTTGGCCTTTTTCAAAATACAACACCCAACTTTAAAAATGGAGAATTAAACTCTGAGTTTAACCTTCTTTTGAACTGCTACTTGGAATTTCTTCAACATAGCTTTGCTCGGTAATGAATAAAAAAAGTCTGCAAGACCAGCATCTCCACTTATCAACTGTCCAGTAGAACAGTTCTAGCCTCAGGTACCAGATCCCAGAGCTATGATCTCAACCTCATCCTCACCCTCACTGTCATATCACCATCCCTGACAGATGCAGCCTGTGCATATGTACATACGGTAAGTGGCACTGGAAAAGTCTTTCACAGCAATTTTTAGTTAGCATTTTGATTTTGCTTTTTCTTATTTAAAGGCAATATATTTTAAGTACCTTTTTTATTTATGAGTTTGTATTTGTAAATTTTATTTTCATTAGCCATTTTTTCTAATTAAATATAATTTTTGTGATAAAGACCAGATCTATTTCAGTACTGATGTTCTTTTAGAGCTCACTAAGACATACTATCATATTCTAATTTAGAAAAAAAAAAAAAAGCCATAAAAATATATGCCCTAAATTATGCATGCACAACAAACATCCTTTTCTCAGCCTTTTCCCAGTTGGTAATTACAGCAAGATTAAAATATAACCGTCAAATATCCCCCCTCCTTCGGATCACCAAAGTAAAAGTCTTTATGATTTGTGGTTACTGTTCTTTATTCTTGAGTTTCATTTTTCCTCAGCTGCACAATGGGAATATTACTAAGTCCAGGGTGTTTTTGTTTGTTGGTTGGTTGGTTTGTAATGATTAAATGCAGAAAGGGATGAAAAGTGCTCAGTGTATGCAAACAGCAGTTTCTCAATCTAAATAATAGATGATAGGTAAGTAGAACTTCATGACCATTCTGGAGTTTCTGGTCCTTTCTGTAGGTAAACCCACTTAACTTTTTATTTACATCATTTTCAACTTATGCAGGAGCAATGGTCCTGGTGTAAGAATGCTGGGTTGTTAAACATTTATAGAAGAGTTTAGCTTCTTCTAATCTGAAGATTTTTAAGCCTGTTATAAAGGAAACGCTAATTATGAAAAAATCAAGCATCATGTTATCGGTAATCAAATAACTTCGCTGAAGTTTGGACGAGGCCCTTCACCAAGCCACTCCGCTAACGCACAGCAGTCCAGAACTGGAAATCCGCTGAGCCTCCTCAGTACAAGGCAGGCATCTCTGAGAACAGCCAATCAGGAGAGAGGGTTGCCACCACACCCACCTGTTCATTGCTTGCCCCAGCTATAGGAGCCAAATTGTCTTTTTTTTTTTTTTTTTTTTTTTTTTAACCAGGCTGAGTTGCTAGGAGTTAATTCTTCCTGGAAATACCTGCCACTCTGATGGACATGCAGCATAACAACACAGGCCATTCCAAAGCTGGTTTAGTGTTTAAAAAAAAAAAAAAAAATTACTCTAACCCTTGGTTTCTTTGATTTTGTTTTCTGTTAACCTGGGAAATTATTTTAAACATACATTATAAGACTCAGACCTCCCTTTAGCAATTATGTAAAATCTTGTAGTTCTCTGAAAGAGACAGAAGTGCAGATTGGGTTGTCTATCTTAGCAAACAATATTTATGTGGGAAAACAGACTTCATGAGTATGCTGTATAAGATAGTAGGAATTTTTGCCTTTTTGTATATATGTCATTTATATCTGGAGTACATGCCATGCAACTGTATTCATTTTGTGTCTTTTTTTTTTTTTAATTGGAATTTACTATATAGCTTTTGGAAGACTACCACATCATAGTTATTCATCTCCTGCATAGTCGTTCTAAAGTTCCTCTGAGGGGTTTAATTCTTTGCAGGTTTCAGAATTCCTCTACATGTCTTGACATATAGAATGAATGTGCACAATAAATTGCTGAATAATTGCAATGCAAAACAATATATTGTGATGTGCCATTTAATACATCAAATTAAGAACAGAACTCTATTTTACAGAATAACAAATTTAGAATCATTGGGGTATTATCAGATGTATTTCATTTATAAGAAAAACTTAACATGGGAGCCCCGTTTAAATTCTGTGATCTTTCATCCTTCTCACACACAAATGTGGATGGGGGTAGAATGAATAGAAAGAAGCATTCAAGATATTCAGAGAAATAATTCAATATAGGCAGTGAATTGGAGGTTCTGATTTATAAGTCAGTTTCTCAGATTTATATCTGAGTGTGGAATATAATGATAATTGTTTTTGCTGGCCAATGAAAATTATTTACATTTAGAAAGATATTTGAAAGTATTTTGAACATTTTGGCAAAAAAATACAACATCCAATGAGACTTCATTTTTATTTAACTTGCATATCTCAATGCATTTTTAACTGGTTTATTAAGATAATTTACATACTGTAAACTTCACCCATTTAAAGTGTACAAGTCAAAGTTTTTTAGTATATTCACCCAGTTGTACAACCAAAACCATAATGTAATTTTAAAACTTTTTAATCATCATTCCCCCAAAACTTCTCCATTGTTCCCCAACCCCTATTCCCCAGCTCCAGGCAACCACTAGTCTACTTCCTGTCTCTAAAATGTGACTACTTGTGGATTTTTATATAAATAGAATCATATGATATGTATTTTTTTGAGACTGGCTCCTTTCACTTAGCATAACAATCTATTTTTATATTATTTGACCTCAATAATCTGTCTCTGATGATAAAATGTTATTCTTGGACTCCTTTGAGTTTGAGGATTGGGCACAATTTTCGTGAGAGAAAATTTAGAAACTAGTTAGACCAAGAGGGCTTTTCTCTACCACATAGGCTAATCCATTTCGCCAAAGTTAATATACCAGATGTGCAAGCATAAACTGCAGAACAATGTGTGTCCATGGATCCCTAAATTGACATTGTCCAGAAGAATTTTGGGAAAAGCAAACAAATAACAACAACAAACACTGCAAGTTAGGAACAGAAGCCATGAAAAGAGAAGTGTAGTTTAAGTATTGATCAAACATAGTTTAACAGCTTAACCTTGGAAAACTGGTGATTGAGAGTATTTAACATAAATGCATATAAATTTGTATTTGGTGCTTGTACAGGGGGCCTGTACAAGGGGGCCCTTGAGGGGCCCTTAAGAGACAGAGTCCTTAGGAAAAGCAAAGCGGGTGGGGGGGGGGGGCTTGAGAGACAGAGTCCTTAAGAAAAGCAAAGAGGAACCTTACAGAGAAAGCAAATTTCCCTTCTGCCCTTTTCCCCTCTTCTCACTGGCAAGATTTTATCCTCCTTACTGTTTGCTCAAATACTTGGAAGTGAATTTAGGGCCCTCCCCCCAACTTATGATTTTATAGCCAATAGGTGATGAGGTTTATTTGCATATTTCCAGTCACATAAGCAGCTGTGGAGTGGAAACAGTGTCAGACTCGATCCGTTCTCCTCCTCCTTAGAGGGAACCTGTCACTTCTAGCTGTCCTGCCCTCCCTTTTAAAGGACAACTTGTCCCACGCTGGACCTCAGCTCCAGCCTGCTCCCACCTCGGGCTCAGCTGGTCCATCACCCTGTCCGCGCTTCTGTCAGTCCCCTGTAGCTCCTACCGAGAGACGCGCCCCGAGATGGAGAGCAAAGCACTGTTGCTGGTGGCGCTTGGCATGTGGTTCCAGAGTCTGACCGCAACCCGCGGAGGGGTGGCCGCCGCCGACAGTAAGTTTTGCCCGTAGACTCCCCTCCACTTGCGTACTCCACTTTGGCAACTTCCACACGTTACGAAGGTGGAAAAAGAGGAAGCCGAAAGGGGTTGCAGATGCGTACTGGAGACTCTCCTAGACTAAGCGCCAGCCCCGAGAAGAGTCAGCGGGCTGGGGTCTGGAGGGGCAGGGAAGGAATTCTCCCTCTGATCGTGTTGGAGTCGTTCCCGCGTTGTCCCAGTCTGGCGGAGGCGGTGTTTCCGCGTCCGTAGACTTCAGAGAGGAAGAGTAGGGGGGAGCTCGAGGGGCGGGACGAGAGAGGTCGCAGGAAGGGCTTAAATGGCGGTGATCGGCAGTAACCCTCGCGCGAGGACCCTGGAATGAAAGGCACGCAGGTCAAGGTGACCCTGGAGCGGCCGCCACCGCGGCTCGGCCCCCGCCTATGGGAGCGTGGGTAGAGAGTGATTCTTTCTCTTAGAGAAGCCGACCCGAGAGGGTGGGTACGGGGGAGGAGGCGTTGTCCGCCTCGCAGAAGCACTGGGCACTCGCCCTCGGCGTGGACGCGGTGGTGGGGGACTGGGACGCGCAGCGCCGAGTCCCGCGGACGCAGCGTCCCACAGGCGTTTGAGAGCAGGGGAAGCTCTCCAGTTTCCATTCTTGCACGCGCCGCTTTTCTTAGCACGCGGAAAGCCTAGCGGAGGGCTGCCCTCCTCAAAACAGGGCGCAGAGACCAGCAGTCTGTGGCCGCCGGCTGCAGTGGTGTTAGGAGGTTTGCATTTGGCTACTCAAACTCCTCCGAGTTGAGTCCCGCTCTGACACTCAGCCTCGCGGAGCGTCCACAACAAGTGGGGCTTCCGGGAGCCACCGCGTGAAATCCAGCCAGCGCCCTGCAGCCGCCACTACTCGGGGTTAAGGCATTACAGGAGAGATGCAGGGAGACAAAGAAGCAGCCCAAGACCTGCCCACTATAGAGGCAGCCCTAGTACCTTGAACCTTACTTGGTTCACTGAACATAAAACAGCAACCCAAAGGCAACATTTTTACCCCTGAGTGGTGAAATTGCAGTTACAGCAGTGTCGCTTGGTTATGTTTACTGGCAACAGTGTTCAAGTCGAGTTTCTCCATGACTTTGCAGCTGACTTTGCAGACTTTGCAGACATCTGCAGTGGGTTGGAAAAATAACATTTTGTTAGATTTATTTTTTTTTAAATGTAGATTTCATCAAGTCTGATTGGATTTAAAAAAAACAATATCTGAAGGTTGAATTAAAAAGTCTTAAATATCTTGCATAGTGGTATGTACCCCTCCATAGTGTTTAACCCTGTCCAAGAAGATGGTAGGAACAAATTCCATACTCTTATTTCAGAAAATACACCATGGTGTGAAGCTACTTTTACTGTAAAAACACACACAGATATGTGTTTTCCATAGTTTGTGTTTGCTAGCTTTGAAATACACACACACACACACACACACACACACATGCCATTAGAGAGAGGGAGGTAGAGAGTGAGCGCACAAGCACAAGGTTGAAAGGGGCAGAGGGTGAGGGAGAAGCTGACTCCCCGCTGAGCCGGGAGCCCCACTTTGGACTGGATCCCAGGACTCTGGGATCATGGCCTAAGCAAAGGCAGAGGCTTAACTGATGGAGCCACCTAGGAGCCCCTGTTTTTGCTGGCTTCTTAGAAGTTCACAGCCCTAAATTCCTGGTCTGGTTAGTGTCACCTCTCTGAGTTTAGATTCCTCAACTCAAAAATGAGGAGTTCAGGCCACAGTCAAAATTCTCTTAGTCTCCTCTAATTCATACACTTTGATTTAAATGGGCGCTTTGTGATTGATGAATTAAATTGGATTTTAATCAATGCATGCTTTAGCTAGCTATAAATGTATCAAGGGAGGAATCTTTTTTTTTTTAATAATTTCGAAATTTTTGTTTTTGTTTCTTAAGAGAGAGAGAGAGCCTGAGCACTTGGGGGGAGGGGCAGAGAGAGAGAGAGAGAGAAAATGAATCCTAAGCAGGCTCCACACCCAGCGCTCTGCACATGCTGGGCTCCATCTCCAGAGCCTGAGAGCTTGACCTGAGCTGAAATCATAAGTCAGATTCACAAGGTACTTAGCCACCCAGGTGCCCCAAGGGAGGAATCATTTTTAAGTAGACATGAAATTAATCCCTCCTATCCTTCCCTCCTACTTTCACTCCACCACTACCTCCCTTTATATTATGCTTCTCCCATCACAGCAAATTATCTCCCATTTTCTCCTCCAGGTGAATTCATCTAGGAACTTAGCAATTTCAGAAGCAAAAGTTATCAGTGAGAGAATGGTAAAAGTACCTCTCTGGGCTCTGACTTTGCTTATTCTGGATTTTTTTTTTTTTTTCCTAAGAAGAATATGAGGATATGAAGTGCTCACTGCCCTCAGGCTCTTTGTTCTTGAAGCCACCTCCATCTCTGCAGGGCCTCATTAGGAAGCTTAAAGAGCTAGACAAGGAGCATATGAATCAGTACTCAGTAGCTACAATTCTATTTGACCTGCCATAGTGAATTTCCAGGCTAACATCTAAGTTAAATGTGATGGTGATGACAGCAAAATAGCTGATAGCATTTGCAAATGAAGCAGAGCTCAGCACTGGAGTGATTGATTAATAGCAGTACTGAAAAGTTCGTGTCAGACACAGGGGTAGAGTTACAATGGAAAATTTTCACTTTCAGGTAGTGTAGTGTATTTTTAGCATAACCTTTCTTCTTCCCTTTGTTCAGGAGGAGAAATTGAGCTATATAGTTTACTGCTTCTATTTTATGAACATTTTTTTTCTATAAAAAGGAAAAGCAAATCTGTTTGTTAAATAATCAGGAGCATGTAAAGACCAATCAATTCAATCAGATAGGATATTGATTTTTTTTTTTTTTTTTCACCTCATCAAACTATTTTTTGTTCTCACCCAGCCAGTGGTTTTTGGCATTCTGTAGAAGCTGCCTGAGTAAGTATGACCATCAGTTTCAGAGAGAAGGTAAATTAGTAATGAAGTCCTTTAGGCATGTATGTGGTGGGGTAGAAAATTCAAAGAGAATTGCATTATAATTGAGCTCTTGTACCTCATGTCTTCATATGCACACTAATCCTATTCATCTGATAATTCTGAGCTGACTTTAGAATATCTTTCCTGGGATGCTCAATGTTCTTTTCTAGGAACAATAATGTATACCTTATAAATTTACCTTTGAAACTCTTTGATTTCTCAACCGACTTTCATCTCTCTGAGTGATTATCCACATTATGTAAATTTTTGTCTTTGTTTATACACTTAGGATTTTAGCTATTTAATAATTTAGAAATAAAGATTACATTGTCAAGAAATGCATTAACTTGTAACTTACCCTAGATCTTACCTTAGTGCTGAATAAGAACATATCTGATGGGAACTGGTTGATGTGGTGATGATGATATGAGTTGAATTCAGGATGGAAGCTCTTACGAAAAAATACACCTTACCCTTCCACTAATTTAAGGTGACTCTTATTTCTAAGGGGACCTGATTTAAAAAATTCTTATCCCCTTAAAAAAGGTAAATGCAGAGCCATTAATACCATTTTCATGTATGGAAAACAATAATTTTCTTAGTAACCGTTGAGTCACATCAGTTCATCTGCCAGCCAACAGCAATCCCAGTGTATACTGGGACAGCTAAACATATTGACTGACATATATCAGCTGTGTGAGAAAGTGAGGTTTGGGAAGTACATTCATCCCTAGGTTGCTGAGACACTCTTAGACCAGTATCGGGAATATTTTCTATCAGAATCCAAAGAGAAGGAAAGACTAACTGTAATCACTATAACATTTATGATTTCATATATAGCACTGACATAGAATTGAAAACATCTTGTAACATATGGAGTGGTGCTGTCTTCCTGTCAAATGCTTCATTATGTTTTCTGTAACTTAAAATGAAAAAAAAAAAAATTTCCCTAGAAGTGAAATAAAAATCTCCAGATACAAATTTGTTTGATAATGCATGAATTTCCTATTTTTTTTTTAATTTAAAAATTATGTACCCAACAGGAAATGTTAGTTGTGGAAAATTGGACCTCTCAGTGGGATATGCAGATAATCTGTACAGGAGTTTTTATTTATTTATTTATTTATTCATTCATTTATTTTTGAGAGGGAGCCTGTGAGACCGGAGAGGGGAGGGGTAGAGGGAGAAAGAGTCTTAAGCGGGTTCCACCCCCAGCATGGTGCCATCCTGGGGCTTGATCTCACCACTTTGAGATCATGACCTGAGCCGAAATCAAGAGTTGGATGCTCAACTGACTGAGAATCTATGAATTTAATAGAGTTTTTTTTTTTCATGGAAATATACAAAGCTAGCCTTAATAATGCCAGAGAATATTCTTAGTCTTTTCAAAACCACCAGCGACACCAGGGCTGCTTCATTGCATAATTATAAGGAAAAATAGACCAAAGTGAGTGGCATCCTCTGGAGTCAGGCAGGGCAATAATCTTAAATATCAGTTTAACAAATAGGTGGTGGGTGAGATTTGTCTGCCAGGTTATTTGGATGATTTCTACTTCAAAAAAATTGGTGATCAAACATGTTAAAATGTGATTATTGGGGTGGGTGACTCAGTTGGTTCAGCGAATGCCTTTAGCTCAGGTCGTGATCCTGGAGTCCCAGGATCGAGTCCCACATCGGGCTCCCTGCTCAGCAGGGACTCTGCTTCTCCTGCTGACTTCTCTCCTCTCATGCTCTTTCTCACAAATAAAATCTTTTAAAAGAATGTGATTATTGAGGAAGAATGACTTATTTGATGTGGAGAGATAGGGGATAGGTGAAACTAATTTAGTTTTAAATTTTCTAAAGTACTTTGTAACAATAAAAACACTTCTTGGATGTTGAGAGCAAAATCAGATTAAAAATTTATAATATTCTTTTTCTACTATCAGGGAAATAATAAGGCTACCAGAGTACTTCCTGGTTAGAAAGGAAAAGGAAGACCGACATCCTCAAATAAGATGGAAGGCAGAGTGTATTTTTGGTGGGTCAGTTGTACTTTTACTGTATGAAAATTAAAAAAAAAAAATCTTAAATATCAATAGTTTACCGCAGGCTAATATTTGAATAAATTATTTTAGAATGGTCACGTGCTAGAAGTGTGTGTGCGTGTGTGTATGTGTGTGTGTGTAATCAACTTGTCACCTATAATGAATTACTTAGCAAGTAGCCACAATACTGCTTAAGGAGTTTTAGAAAATAATTAAAAAGGGAAATATTGACCAGTACTCAGCTAATTACATGATAAGCCTGACTTGAATCCTTGTACTTTCACTATATCATTTTTATTTTCGCTTCTTTGGCCTGGCTTTTGCAATGTTACTTGAAATTACAAATTTTCAGCATTTGAATTGTGAAAAGAGTAAGTTTAGGTTAAGAAATTAGAAATAAAGAAATCTAAAAACTACAAATTATTACCTTATAGTAGTTTTTAATTTTTTTTACTTGTTAAGAAATTAAATAACTTCCCCTAACAAGTTACCTTTGACTTGCTCACTTTGTGTAAGAATTTGACTAATTGGAAATACAATTTACTTCAAGCGTTCACTGTAGCATTAAATAAAGATTTATCAAAATTTAAATATATTATCAAGAGAGGCAAATGGTTGGCTGAAGTTTTATTTCCCTCCTTATTCACTTTGTGATTGACTATGAAAAGTCAAAGTGAATTATTTCCCAAATCTGCTTTGCTACAGTTTTTTAAGCTTTGACTTTGTGTGAAAGACTGCAAAGACAAGAAATATTGTAAAAGAAGTATTTGGGGAAAGAATTAACCAGTTCAGGGGCACCTGGATGGCTCAGTGGGTTAAGCGTCTGTCTGCCTTTGGCTCAGGTCATGATCCCAGGGTCCTGTGATGGAGCCCCAGGTCCTGGGGCTCCCTGCTCAGCGGGGAGCCTGCTTCTCTTGCTTGCTCTGCTGTTTCCTCTGCTTATGCTCTCTCACTCTCTCTGTCAAATAAATAAATAAAAATCTTAAAAAAAAAAAAAAAGAATTAACCAGTTCACACATAGCACAGGCATTTCCGAATGATCTTTTAAAACAATTTTAATTGATGTACCTTGATGTAGGGGTGGGAAAATTTTTATACAAAAGTTTACTTAGGCTTCCAAGTTTTCTTAATGCTAACATTTTAAAAATCATGCTACTGCAAAGGAAACCTTTCCTCAAGCCTATTTAATATTTTGGGAAAACATTCCTTTGTTGTAACTGGAGATTGAAAGAGGGTGAGATAATATATGAAATAAGTGGAACTTTACAATGCAAGAGCCATGAGCCAAGGTTCTTTGGGAGAATGAGTTTTGAATTATAACCAAAAGACCTGGATTCTGATCTCTGTCAACTTTGATCACCAGTAAGGATTAGTCATTCTCTTACAATCCACATATATTTACAAAAATAGCACTGGTGGAAGTTGCTTAGAAGCTTAAAACATACCATTCCAGCAAATAAAACAAACAGCCCTCCAATTAACCACCTATCCATTTTTTTTTTTTCCTTTTTGGGAATTACAGGAGGAAGAGATTTTATGGATATTGAAAGTAAATTTGCTCTAAGGACCCCTGAAGACACAGCTGAGGATACTTGCCACCTCATTCCTGGAGTGACAGAATCTGTGGCTAACTGCCACTTCAACCACAGCAGCAAAACCTTTGTGGTGATCCATGGCTGGACGGTAAGACAGTCTCTTTAGGAAGAAGCAGAATGTCTGCTTGTCTGCCTGTCTGGCTTTCTCCCGTTGTTGGGAGCCCTGGGATGAGTCTTCCTATCCTGTGCTTCTCTTTGTTTTCCAGTGGCTTTACTTTAAACTTGAGTACAGGAAATTCTGGCTTGGGGTGGGAATTGTGGAATCTAAAATCATTGATTCATGAGTATTTCCCCCAGGTAGTGTCATCCTTCATTTTACCATGGTACTGAGTTGGTGCCCTTGAACCAGCCATTCTTGTGAGGTGGGAAAATAAGGCTTTGCTCAACTACAGAGCAGAATGTAGGTTATCATTTTAGGAAACCAGTGGGAAACTGGCATGATCCTGATTCATGCAGCACATCACCAAAGGTCCTTTTCTAAAGGGAGAACCTGTCAGAGGGAGGAGAGGGTTGGAATGGTGTGAGGAAATATTGATTCTGATTCTGGCTTTGCCATTCTCCAGCTCTGTAATGTGATTGATGCTACTTCTCATTTCTGGGCCTCAGATGACTGATGTGTAAGACAAAGAGGTTAGACTCCACTTCCAAAATTCTCCAGTTGTAAACTTTAGAGAACTTTTCTAGAGATGAAAGAGGGATAGCCAGGGAAGTGTCATGCCAAATGATTAGAAAATGTAAAAACTGCAGTTACAGTTACTTTTACTTTTAAATAATATGAATAGGTGATGGGGATAAAGGAATGCACTTGTTGTGATAAGCACCAGATGTTGTATGGAAGTGCTGAATCACTAAATTTTACATGTGAAACCATGTGTTAACTGGCTGAAATTTAAATAAAATCTTTTAAAAAAGAAAAAAAAATACAAAAATAAAGAATACAATTAACATAGTGCCTTCTAAATATGCCAGTCACCTTCCATGGTGCAGTTCTTAGCTACCTCAGTTTGTTGTTAATATTTTCAAACCCTAGTGAGAAGATTTCATTTTTTTTAATATAAAAAGAACTTATATAAAATGGGAGGTTGAAAAGAAATAGTCCTGCCATTATGTCAGAGCTTGTGAATAAAGTAGTAGATACTAAATAAATTCTAGTGAGACGAATTAGAGAATGATAGATTTCTAGTCCTGATTTCTTTTCCTGTGTAACTTAAGTTCCTTTCTTATTAATCCAGGACAAGTGCTGTAACTTTTATGGAGATGAAGGCAACAACTAACAGAATTTGCATGGATGTTTATTTTTTAAAAATCTTTTTACTAGAATTAACATAATAAATCACATATCTGATGATAAAAATATGTATTCAAATACTTAGATGTTTTTACATTTTTAAGAGATTTAAATAAGAAAAAGTAAACATTGGTAGTTTTAGAGACATTTTGGTTGTATATGGAACTTCAGATAGTTTTCAAAAACTATATAGTAAGCTTAATAAACATTTCATATGACAGAATAAATTGAATATCTCAGAAATCTCAATCTTATCCCTAAGAGAACTTGATGCTTTAGGGATTTTTCAAAAGCATAGTTCTTCTCATGCAAAGATGACATGACTGATCCAATATCAGTACAAAGTGCCAATTTCTATCATTGTCCCTCCTGCTCACTAAGCGCCCCCATATTCTTCACATTGTGTGTCCTAACATTTTGAGAGCCTGACCTCAGAGGTTAGGCCACTGGGAACTGAGTGTCATCATAAAGAGCTGGTTGCTCCTATGTGATGATTAATCCAGCCACACTGGGTAATGGATCTTAGCTTATCTCAGTGACCTGCCTGGCTGGTTAAGTTGGACCACCTGGACTGAGTGACCAGAAGGGCTTCAGTTCAGCTGTGTGTCTGAGAATCAAAGATTTTAAAAATTTGTGCTGATTTAAGGAAACTCGGAGGAAAAAACCTAGTAAATAATAAACTTTTTAGAGTTAAAGAAGGTGAGTTCTTGTATTTTCCACCCCTTTATTGTTCGGAGTTACTGACAGCAGTATTTTACATTGAATTAAAAAAAGAAAGGTTTGAAATAGTTTTTAGGCAGTTAATAAAAGTATCAGTCACTGTAGGAGTAAGTTGGGTTACTTACTCTTTGACAGATTGCTTAACTTGGAAACATTGATAATGCAGAATAACTTGTAATAGGGGTTTAGAGCAAATACGATTTTTTGCCTTATCTGAGATAAACTGTTTGGCAACTCAAGGTCATAGGACAAAGGGAAATGAAGAAGTTCTGCAGCTTTGCCATGGAAAATTCAGAAGAATGCTTAGTGTGTAGTATGCATAGCGCACAACCCAGAAGGCAGTTTAGACACAGCTGTCCTGGAGCTTTGTCACCTGCTTAGGTTTCATAGACCAGAGTGTTAAGTACAGAGTTCTCCTTGTGGTAGGAGGTCCTCACGCCTGGCTGAAAGGAGGAGTGGTTAACAGCGCATTCTGAAGAACTTGACATCATCCCTTCTTGAAAGGCAGTTGCAAAAGGTGGCAAACCCTCAATGTCTAAGAGAGGAAGAGGGGAGACAGGACCAGTTCATTGGGGTTTCGGGGCCAGGTGAGTGTTCTGACTTATTCCCTCCATGACTGAGGCTGCACTTAGACTCTTTTTTTCCCCCCAAGATTTTATTTGTTTATTTGACAGAGATCACAAGTAGGCAGAAAGGCATGCAGAGAGAGAGGAAGAGAAGCAGGCTCCTGCTGAGCAGAGAGCCCGATGTGGGGCTCGATCTCAGGACCCTGGGATCATGACCCAAGCTGAAGGCAGAGGCTTTAACCCACTGAACCACCCAGGCACCCCTGCACTTAAACTGTTTAAAGCAGCCTCTCGTTGAGACAGGTTCAAAAACAGTTTAAATGAGTTTCTAATGGACTAATGTTACCTTTATAGATTTTCTTCTTTTCTCTTCATACTTGCTATTATATCACTGCAAGTAGATTGGGAGTCAGAGTGGTTACAAGAAGACATTTATGAGGTGGCAGGTAACTTCAAGATCATCTGACCCCAACCCCTTTGTTTTATAGGTGGCCTAAAAGGTTAAGACAGTGCCTACATTCATAGAAGTAATTATTGGAAGAGCTGGGACTGAAACCAAAATCTCCTGAGTTTCAGACTTGCTTTTCCCTGCCACAGAGCACAACTAACCATTATTAGTGTCAGGAGTGAAGTGAGATCTCGTTTTGATAGTTTTAGTCTAGAAAATAAACTAAATAAAATGGAAGAATAGATCTAAAAGAATCCACTATATAAGATCAATGTTCCAATTGAAGTTCCTTGGTTTGAGAATTCATGACTCCTATTTTTGTTACTGGATTTAAGCTAAGAAGAGTATGAGTTTTATAGGTCTCCCTGAAAAGCTACCTTAAACAGGTATTTCAGAATCTTCTTTTTTGAGCACATATTTAAGTAACCTTTACTGTGGCTACAACATGATTTTCTCTCAGGTCATGGTAGGAGTGGGTAGATTAGGGGATTAGAATCTGGTTACTGCTATGTTTAAGCTCATGGCAAGATGGTGTACAGTTTTACCATCTGCAGTTTTTAAGTGTGTTTCCATTATTGTAAAGTATGCATCTTTGCAAAGGTGGACAATGCTCTTTCTGAAAACTTAAATTAAAATTTTACAGAAATAGAATTAACCTGAGGACTCTTATAGTTCTTTTGACTTTGAATTTGGGAACCTTTTTAAAATAAGAGACAAAGAATTATAGTTGGAAGTTCTTATCTCCAAACAGGGCCAACCTAATAATTTGGGAATTGTGACTATTAAACCTCATTAATTTCCACTCTGATAATTAAGAATTTGAGAGAAATAATAAAAAAATTCTAAGCTGAAGCTGATCATTTGTTTATGTATTAATAGAGAGATTGCTGAATGAATTTACCTTCTATTAGGATTAGTATGCTTGAAACTACTTTTTTCATTAGCACATCAAATGTTTGATATAAATGACTCTTTAAGAAAAACAAGTGCGTTCATGTCCTCCAAAATAATGTGGTTGGGAAAAATTTATTATCCTAATCGGAAATAATTAAATTAAATTTATTTTAAAAAGAGTCTATAATTCTGCTGCAGAATTTTAACTTATTCAGATTGATCTTTTATATAAATTATTGGTTTTACAGAATTTATAAAACAAGTGTTTAAGAATTGGTGGTGTGAACGTAACCTGCCATTCCTCAGCTCAACACGTTCCTTCTTTGGCGTACTCAGATTTGCCTCAGGAGAGTCAGGCATAAGTCTCTGATTATTCTTTTCCATGGTTTAAGTTTTCTTTCTGAGCCAATGGGCTTCCTTTGAGGTTTGTTTTCTTTCCATTTAATGTAGCTGACATATCTATAACAAGTTGCAGGTGGGTATTTTAGGAAAGCTTGTATCATCCTCTTCAGGTGACAGGAATGTATGAGAGTTGGGTGCCAAAACTTGTGGCTGCCCTGTACAAGAGGGAACCGGACTCCAATGTCATTGTGGTGGACTGGCTGTTACGGGCCCAGCAGCATTATCCAGTGTCTGCGGGGTACACCAAGCTGGTGGGAAACGATGTTGCCAAGTTCATCAACTGGATGGCGGTAAGACTGTGGGAAGAAGGCTAATGGGTCCGAAACTGATCCCTTCACTATTGCTGAACAAAAAAGGCTGTTCTTTATTCCTTTTCACTTAAATATAAATATTTTCTGGGGCAATTCAAATCTACAGAATAAATACAGACATATTTTTAGCCAGAAAGCAGCATTATGATAAGAATGAAAAACTGTAAAGTCAAGGCATAGTCTTGCCATGCCCTATCCTTTGATATTCTCCTAGTGATTAGATCTGGTGTGACCAAGAACTATTTAGGCAGAGCAGACAAAAGCTTGTTATTTCAGGGCAGATAGAAGATGTCATGTTCAGCCAAATCTTTCTCTAAACTAGGCTGGTGCATGAAAATGTTATTCTGCCTTTGACCCATTAGAATACCAATATTTTTCATGAAAAGATTAATACTACCCATTCCTTAGTGTAGATTAAAGGTCCAGATTTTTGTTGAGGGTTAAGGGATGGATAGATTTGAGCTAGGAAGAAAATGGCAGGGAAGGTCTGTAGACTATGAGGTGGCTGTGGGTCAGGAATTCTGATTTAGCTTCCACTTTGATCCATGTTATTCTCTGGTGTCAGCCTCTGAAATTACCTTCGATAAACATCTTGGGGTTGGCTGAAAGAAAGTTAATATTCTGACAGGGCCAAATTATTTAAGCCAGATACTTGGAGGTAAAAAATAATCTGTTTATTAGACTGACCATTAAAAGTTAGAGTTCTTTTCTTGACTCTTTTTCTCGTCAAGAAAGTGAACCTGGGCAAATCGTATCCCTGCCTGGGCCTCAGGCTTCTCATCTGTTGAAGAAAGAGCCTGGATCATATATTTCTGTGGTTATTTCCCCCTGTAATATTTTCTGGCCAACCTGAAGGAATAAAATGATGTAGAGTATTTAGAGTAGGGAATAATGGGTTAAAGTTAAATATATATTTAATATATGTGTGTATGTTTACATATAGTTCATCTACATATAGATGACACATATATATATATCTACATATAAGTATATAACTACACATGTACATGCATACATATATTTTCAGATATATGGAAATTCAGGTTTCCATACACTTCAATTTTAGATGGATGGGAAAATTTTCTAACTTAGATATGTTTTTAAAGAAAGAGAAAAATCTCAACACTAGAGTGTTTGATCTAAAACACAAAATTAAAATAAGTAGAGTTAATTTTCAGCATTGCCTGTATTTCAAGAACAATACTTATATTCATTTTTTCTTTTAGCTTTGATCTTTTGTACAGAACTATAAGAACCTTTTTCTTTATCTCTTCCAAAGGAGGAATTTCACTATCCTCTGGACAATGTCCATCTCTTGGGATACAGCCTCGGAGCCCATGCTGCTGGCATTGCAGGAAGTCTGACCAATAAGAAGGTCAATAGAATTACTGGTAAGAAAGCAGTGCCAGTAGTCATCACAGAAGAGTTGAGATGCCAGTCATTCTGAAAGAGAATCAGAAAGTTTGTCAAATACCCGTATGTGTGTGGTGTTCCTGTGTTTGCCCAGCCATTTGATTATCTCATAGGAGGGCTTTTTTTTTTTTTTCCCCTGGAGTAGGATAGCATATGGGCCCTTGCTCTCCTAGTCTTACCATATACTGTCAGAAGAGAAATAGAGCAGAGTTAATTAAGCACAGATTGCCCAATGGAGTCTCTGGGAAGTTCATTCCCCTCCTCCCTCTGCTCTGCGTTTTGGTGGTATAATGCATGTATGTCACCTCTCCCATCAGTGCTGGGAGAAATGAAAAAGGACCAACACCAGAGGCTATTTGAAAAAAGGAAGACAGTCAACCCCAGCAATGGATGATTTGGCATGCCAAGAGAAAAAGAAAGAGCCCGCCACTGTTTGAAGCCCTTCTCACCAGGTTCAAAAATAATTTACAAAATTATTTTTTTGAGATCTACTTGTCCTGAATGAAGATTCCTATTTACTGTTCAGGAGCCTCAAATTTCTTTCAGAGGAGCTAAGCCTACTTTTGATACTCTCAGTAATTTAAGAATCCAATCACTACAGAATAAGGAAATAATAAGAACCCATGTGGCTGCCAGTTACATTCAAATGATGAACAATTGAATGCTAAGGTGATACTAATGGAGGCTAAAATGAATGGGAATTTAAAAATCTGTGAGGCCATTATTACATTTCTTTGTTTGTTCCCCCCCCCCACCGCCTGCATTAAGGCCTAGATCCAGCTGGACCTAATTTTGAATATGCAGAAGCTCCAAGTCGCCTTTCTCCCGATGATGCAGATTTTGTAGATGTCTTACACACATTCACCAGAGGATCGCCTGGCCGAAGTATTGGAATCCAGAAACCAGTAGGACATGTTGACATTTATCCTAATGGAGGCACTTTTCAACCGGGATGTAACATTGGGGAAGCTATCCGTGTGATTGCAGAGAGAGGCCTTGGAGGTAAATATGATTTAGAAGTTAATTAAATATAAGTTTCACACTTAATTCTTATTGATCTAGTCTCCTATCTATTCCCAACAAGTACGTAGTTTTAATATACACATTGAGCCAAGAAATCTTTCTGGAAAAGCTATCATATTCAGCGTGATCACCTTTACTGCCTTAGTACTTCCTTTGGTCAGACAGACAGACAATTTTTTTCTTTTATGTGTTATAGTGTAGACTACACTGAGTACAGAACTTCCAGAAATGAAAGAAGAGAAAGGTGAGACCTACCTAAGAAAACTCCACTGCGTTGGATAATAGCAGTATAAAATGATATCAGGCCACATGTTCTACTTTGAATATGGTTGTAAAACCATAAGAGTTATTGTTAATTAGTCCAGATTTCTTTTGCCAGCCTTTAAAAGAGATGTACAAATAAGAAACAAATCAGGGGCACCTGGGTGGCTCAGTCTGTTAAGACTCTGACTCTTGGTTTTGGCTAAGGTCATGATCTTGTGGGTCATTAAATCCAGACCAGAGCGGGGCTCCACCCTCAGTGGGGAGTCTGCTTGAAGATTCTTTCCCTCTGCCCTTCCCCTCACTCATGCACATGTATTCTCTCTCGTCCTCTCTCTCTCTAAAATAAATACATCTTTAAAAAAATAAAATAAATCACTTTTCTCTAACTGTTTAAGGAAGAATTTATAAGAATTTAAGGAAGAAAATATAATTTAATGTTATCTTAATGTTTACTGCAATAATCATGTTTGTGTCAAATTTATAATTTGTTTTAAGGGATCTTTTCATCCTTTGTGAGCAGTGGAACTTACCTGTCTGTAGTCAATATGCTCAGGTCTTTTGTGCACAAGTTATAGAAATTACAGCTTAATGTTACTATTTTCAATAGTTATAAAATCTTATGGTAAGAGATACACTTTTATTATATAGCTAATTATTTCCGTGATTAATTTGATGTAAAAATTATTGATAGTGAGACAACCTCCAATTACACATATGATAAAATACTTTTCACTTAACAATTCTGCCTTTTATGATGTTATTTCTAGAAGCATGGAGAAATGTTTTATGTTTTCAATATAAAAGAAAGATGTGACAAACTGGGGGAAATCAACTTTTACCTTGAATGTCTCTTATTATATCCTCATAAACATACAAATATAAGACAGCAGAAAAGGCAAAAGTTCTCTGAAGATTTGCAATCTGACTCGGAAAGACAGGAGAAACTGCCACAAAAAATATCTCCTTAAATAGGACTTACACTCAAGCAGTCATAGTACTAGATCCTTAGGTAATTTTATTCTGACATCACACCTAAACTAGTTTGGACTACAAGATGAAACACTCACTGTGGACATTCATGGAGTTGAATTTCCTTTGTGCCTCTTTTTCCCCAGATGTGGACCAGCTAGTGAAGTGTTCCCATGAGCGCTCCATTCATCTCTTTATTGACTCTCTGTTGAATGAAGAAAATCCAAGTAAGGCCTACCGGTGCAATTCAAAGGAAGCCTTTGAGAAAGGGCTCTGCTTGAGTTGCAGAAAGAACCGTTGCAACAACTTGGGCTATGAGATCAATAAGGTCAGAGCCAAAAGAAGCAGCAAAATGTACTTGAAGACTCGCTCTCAGATGCCTTACAAAGGTAGGCTGGAGAATGTTGCAAATAAAGAAAATCAATTTGATCCTATTTTTTTATCATGCTTACTGCATCACATGTACAATGTCTGTCTATTGCAACAGAGGTAGTGAAATGATGTTACTAAACCCTGAACCCTCACTTGTATTTCCTTTGGTAGAGAAGGAGTTACCCTGGTCTGTTTAACTGAAGCTCCCAATTTATATAACCAGTAATGCCCAGTGCACAACCTGCACTACCCTAGGCAGCAGCCTTGCTTGCCACCCTCCTCAGTAACTGTGACCACGAGCATAGGCCAGCCCATTCGTACTAGGCTCTGAACTAATTTGAAAGCATCCATCTATCCAGGGTCAGCAAGAAACTATGGTGCATGGGCCAAATCCGGCCTACCTCCTGCTTTTACAAAGAAAGTTTTATTAGAACACAGCCATACACATTCATTTTCATATTGACTAAGAGTGCTTTTGTGCTATTGCAGCAGAGTTAAGTAGTTGGGACAGAGACTATATGGCCCACAAAGCCTAAATTATTTGCTATCTGGCCCTTCACAGAAAAAAGTTTGCCAACTCTAAAGTTTGGTTTAAGTGAAGGCAAAAACTACCTGTATTTTAAAATTCAACTGTTCCTGGGAGGGAAGAATATACCAAACCTCAAGATATTTCCATTTTGTCATGAATTTATACCCAGTTGAATTTCAAACATGTTTAGAGCAAGATTTATAAGGATTGGAGGGAAACAGGAGAGGAGATACTAAGGAAATCTGGCAAGAGGAACTCAGGCCAGAAAAGCTAACTTATGTGGGGTCCAAGTGGAAGTCCGAGGGAAAGGATGATATTGAAGTACAGTTTTCCAAGATAAAATATATATGATAGAGGCAGCTATTTGAAGGGGTTTTGTTAGAACCACTATAGTGGTATATTTGGTGGCCTAAAGGTTTGGAGCAGCAATAATTCAAGGGAACCTTTTAAGCAATGAGGAAACCCTTAGTTTCCCTGACTCTTCAGAATAAGAAAGTGGGTGTAAGGTATAGATGAGACTGGACTCTTCCGAAGACTCATCCCCAGGTGTCCTGTTCAGTGCTATGCAGGGCGCCATCCTATTTTTGGGAGTACTTTGGCCGTCTCAACTTCCCCTGCTCTGGTATATGGTGATGCCTGCAAGGACTCCATTCAACTCCAAACTCCATTTTTGTTTGTTTGTTTGTTTTTTTACCTTTAGTAGCTGTGTGTTAAACCAGCTGCCTTTCTTATCTCCTTAATCTCCCCCATCTCATTTACTCCAGCTTTTTAATGGAGATGGAGAGAGCAGCAAGGAAATGTAGACGTTCAAGTATCTGCTTCCAGAGGTTCTCCCTAATACAGAACACATTAGGAACTAGCAGTCTTTATGGCCTCACTGATGATTTGATAAATACGGTTGATTGTGAGCCTGCTATATACTACCTACTCTGTGCTAGATGCTGAGGGGATAAAGAGGATAAATGTGATCTTCTGACCTGAGGGAATTTACACATAGTTAGGGAGTCAGACATACTCATAAAACATGAAGAAACAGTCACATACAGTGTCCCATTAAAATATGCTCCATATAGATGTTTGGGGATAAGATGGCCAAGAAAGGGTAGAGTTCAGGGCTCCTTGGTGGCTCAGTGAGTTAAAGCCTCTGCCTTTGGCTCAGGTCATGATCCCAGGGTCCTGGGATTGAGCCCACATTGGGCTCTCTGCTCAGTGGGGAGCCTGCTTCCCCCTCACCCCCCCGCCTGCCTCTCTGCCTACTTATAATCTGTCTGTCAAATAAATAAATAAAATCTAAAAAAAAAAGAAAGAAAGAAAGAAAGAAAGAAAGAAAGGGTAGAGTTCTTGAAGAAAGAATCATGGGTATTTTCACTTCTTGATTTGATCTCCCTTGTGCCCCATCAAAAATGACTACTTTCCAGGACTGCTTTGCAATTAATATACACCTGGATTTCTTCTATCCACTACAACCACACTTTCCTGAAAGGGAGTGGAATTCAAGGTCTGAATTTTCTAGTAATGAACACTGTGCAGACATGAAGAAATATTTCACACTGATAGTCAATGTGTGAACACTTCCTATTTAATGGTTCAGGATTCTGTGGTTCTGAGTTACCCGTTTATTTGGGGACGGTGGTGGTTCCATAAAAACTGATCAGCACTTGTTCCAATTTTCTCTCTACAGTCTTCCATTACCAAGTAAAGATACATTTTTCTGGGACTGAGAGTGATACACAGACCAACCAAGCCTTCGATATCTCTCTGTATGGCACTGTGGCCGAGAGTGAGAACATCCCTTTTACCCTGTGAGTAGCCACATGGCATTATGTCCAGCATGTGGGTTTATTATGGCAATGCTACCTGCTATAACCATTGGTCCTTAGAGCAGAAGAGTAGGACACTTGGAAAAGAAATAGTCTTCGGGGTTTTTTTTAAAGCTTTATGGCCGGCATCTGGGTGGCTCTCATTACGTTGGTACATATAATAGCATGGATTAAAAAGAAACTAAGTACCCAACATTGAGACAATGGCTAAATGTGTTGTGGTTTAAAGCCAATAAAATCAATCTAGTTTCTAAAAACTATAATTATAAAAATTCCAGTAAAACAGGGCAAAAAATGGAAAATAAAATATGAAGTAAACAAAGAAAGAATAGAGAATTATATGCATTTTATGACTTTAACAAAGCAAACATGTTCACATAGCAATATAGATTGAAAGGGGATAGATGAAATTGAATATAAATGTCTCTGAATGATTGATATATGGATTTTTTTCCTAAGAATTGTATTAAATAGTTCATACTGTTAGTGTAAAAGTTAGAATAGATTAAAAGGGTGTGGGCATCTTTTAAAATACCCAAATGCCATTGATCTTCATCTTGAGTGTTTTGCTGGACATTTTTTGCATTTTTAAAATACCTCCGAAACAATAAAGCTATTTCTGTCTTGCAATGAAAAAAAAAAAAAAGAAAAAAACAAAAAACTTATATCCAGAACTAACCGAATATGCTAATTTTTTTTCTTCAGGCCTGAAGTTTCTGCAAATAAGACATACTCTTTTTTAATTTACACGGAGGTTGATATTGGGGAACTGCTAATGTTGAAACTCAAATGGAAGAGCGATTCATACTTCAGCTGGTCAGACTGGTGGAGCAGCCCCAGTTTTGCTATTGAGAAGATCAGAGTAAAAGCTGGAGAGACCCAAAAAAAGTAATTAAATATATTTTCCCCATTCATTTTAAACTCACTTTGTCCTGACCTAGGAATAATGGAGCCTTCATCATTCAGGTGGAACTTTAGTAAGCTCTTTCTTTAAAACTATATCAACTAGATAATTACATCTATACTTTTGGAGAGGCGTGTTCTTTTATTATCACACCAGGGAAATAATAGTGTTTATAAATTTCATGGAAAGAAAATATAAGCCCTGAATTGATCGCAATTATTGGGTGAGAGCTGAGATTTTAAGTTGAGGGTCTTAGATTCTCATTTAGCACTGTTTCTTACAAGCACAAAACAGTTATGGAAAGAATCTCAGAGATTTGACATTCAAAGATTAAAATCAACCTCTTCAAGAAGAATGAGATTCCAAAGTAATCTCACCCTTCTTCCTGCCCTCACCTCACGTTATATATAAATTAACTGCATAAAGAGCCCCATAGGATTTAAACCTTCTATACTTAATGTATGGGGGTTTTGCAAACTATAGTGTGCTATTATTGTTAATAAAAATGACTTTTTAAATTAAGATTGAATTTTTTTCCTCTGGTCATTTTCTTTTATAACAAACAAAAACAAAACAAAACAAAACAAAAAACAGGTTGTGGATGAAGAGGCTATGCCGAGAATTTATTTCTTTCACAGGAGTTGAAGGATCATTTGTGAATTCCCTAATGCAGATTAAAGGAAATGATAAAGTTGATCTTCTGTCACCCCGTAGTGAAAGCTCTGAGATTTTAGGGCTGCTCCAAGCTGTCTTTATGCCTGTGTAGACTAATTAACTCTTTTGTTAAATAGTGGGTTAGGACCTCAATTAACTCTCCGGTTCAGATGTGCTGCTGGCCAGAATGGCCTGACTTTAAGCAGTTTACCGGAAATATAAAAATAATTAATCATAATGATCGGGTAGGATTTAAACAGCCCTGACCAAATCATGTATTTTCAGTTGTTTCTCTTTTCCCTTTTGACATGTTCACATTCATTTTCTTCTACAGGGTAATCTTCTGTTCCAGGGAGAAAGTGTCCCATCTGCAGAAAGGAAAGGCATCTGTAGTATTTGTGAAATGCCATGACAAGTCTCTGAATAAAAAGTCTGGCTGGTGAGCATCATAAGCTAAAGTTCCTTGGGTACCCTGAGCTTGCCCTCAGGGACATTGCTTCATACATTGCTCTTCACCCATAATGGAAGACTTGCACTGATTCTTGTGGTTGGACTCTTCAGGTGGTCTTTCTTAGCCCTTCCATGTACACATTGGCCTGGCCTATTTGTTTTTGGCAGTTCTTCCTCTATTTTCTTTCTTTTTCTGTTCTTTTGTTTTCCTTTTGCACTACACAAAATCTTTACAACTGCTTTTTTTTTTCTGTACTGCCTTACTGTTACCTTTATGGAGCCTGTGTGCAGAGCAAACAACACAAGAGTCATCATTGTGATGGTGGACATAGCCCCTCCAGGGGGACAAAACATCAGCTGCAGCACATAGTCCTTGGTGCTCCAAGTGGCAGCAGGCCAGAACAGAGAACCAAAAAGGGGCAGCCACCCAACACCATCTCAAAATCCCCAATGACGGGAAGCTAATGGAGTTAGAATTTAGGAGATGGTTTTCTTTTCCATTTCAAAATAATCTGCTGGCTCTGTCCTACTGACCTTGAAGACTGGTCCATATTGCAGCTGTCAGCTAAGCCTTTCCAGACTGTCAGTACTAAGTGGAGTTTAAACATGTGACCTTCTCCAACCTCTCTTAAAATTTTCACATTATCTCACTTTCATTTCCCTACTCATTCCCCTGCCAGATACCAAGTGCTAATGGGTTACAAGTGTAAGAGGGAAAAGCTTAGATCGTTTCATACAAGCCAGGAAAGCAAGAAACAATGCGCAAGGCTGGTCACAACATCATCCAGAAATAGAAAAAACAATTGCTTCTGGTTTTTCTTCTCTCAGTTACATTTATAGACAAAAGTACAGAATAAGAATTGCCTAATGAAAACATATTAAAGACCCTATGTGGAATATCTATTATTTTAAATTTTTATTTTATGTTGTAATTTATCCATGGATAATTATGGATTATGGGTAAATTAGGAAAAATGGGCTAAAATAAAATCACTGTGACTCTATTCCCCAGGGATAACTGGGGAATGTTAAATTTAAATTTAACATTTAAATTTATATTCTTTCAGACCTTCTCAATGCATATATAATATTTATATTTTTTCTTATGGCATGCACTTTGAATAATAAGACGAAGCCGCTTGATTAAAAACATTAATGTAAGAACACTCAAGATAAACTTAAAATGAAAAATAGTTGATGGTCCTGAGTCAGGCAGAATAACTGAATTTTTATCTATGTGGAGACAGTTCTAATCAGAGGTTCATTGTTTTGTTTTCCCTCATCACAAATCTAAGACAATTTCACCTTTGCTTCAACTTTTAGAAGAGACTGTGAAGTTTTATACATGCGTTTATGTCACATTCAAACATATACAAACACTTGTACACATACATTCTCCCCAAAGCATCCACAATTTTAAATCTATATGTGAATATAAAGAGAAAACCTGAAAATTTAGGAAATATCTCCAGCTGTTTTAAAAGTATTTCTGGTCCTATTATTTATATAAGTCACAGTCATTTATCTGAGAAAGTCTATTGATACATTCCTTGTCTGATTACAGGATTACTGACACCACAGATATTTAGGTGGCTTTTCTTTAAACATCTGAACTTTATCTAGGAATTGTGAATCAGACTAATAACCCTCTGCAGTTTCTCTCTTCTGTCACTAAATTAATCAAAATTCTCTCTTATCTTCTGATATAACTCTATAGAAGCCTCATATCAAAAGAAAAGCAAAAAATCAGGCATTTCATTTGACAAGTTTTAGAATTAAGAAATCTTAAATCATATCTTCTTTGAAATAATTTGATTCAGTCCTCTGAAAAATGACAGTCCTTACTGGGGTAGGGCTAAGTAGACCCATAGAGGGTCTTTCATTCCTACAAGACTGCCATTATCCATATCTGATCCATTATCCATATGTACCCTGGGTATATACTCACAACCCTTGTTCTGAACTTCCAGTCGAATAACTTTTTCATCATGAAGGTGGGGGTGGGATGGAGAGTTATAAAACACTAAGCAAATAATAAATTTCCCTTCCTCTGCTTTTTCTCAGACCCTGGGCAAATCTCCAGAAGGAAGAACAGCAGAGGAATTCCTTGAAGAACGAAATAACTTTTACAAAAGATGCCCAGTGCTTTGGTTATTTCAAAGAGAATTTTTCTGAATATTAATCCCTAATTAATAATTGACTAGTTATTTTAGGATACAGTCTTAAATACCCAAAAAAGTGGCTAATTCAATCTGAGGAATATACTGGTCAAATAACACATCTTCCAACATTAAAAGATCACAGATTTGAAAATCACTGTTTTGCCCTTAGAGAGAGAAGTAAGAAACATTTTGGGTCATGGCAACATGATAGGCCTTCTTTATCTAGTGAGTTTAACCATAGCCTAAAGTTGAGTAGAATCTCATTTTTTAATCAGAAGTCTGCATTTTCTAGACGGATACCTTATCAAAGTTTTCTCCAAGTCTGAATATAGAAAATGATTTTTTTTTTTTTCCCGGTGGCTTGAGTTGGACCCATTACCTACTAGTCAAAACACCTGACTTTTTTGGAATGGCTCTTCTCTTGACACTGGGTTCTGTGTTGCCCAACAAAACCAGGGCCTAGTGACTTGGAGAAAGGAATAGAAAATGAAGTTGATAAATCACTGAAACTTAAGCCCTCCCTGAAGCTGATTGCATCATTGCTAAGTCACAAATTAAAAGAGATACAAAATTTAGACCAATTCGGTTTTAATAGGTTTTACAGTTTATTGCTTAATCTCTACCCACCATTTGTCTTGAGATTATAGTTTAACAGTGCTTTCTAGGTTGATGTTTTAAAATAGCCTATTATTGTCAACTGACACATAATTTTAACTGTGAGAAAAGGAAATGATACCGTAGTTTCATTTACCAGATTTCTGAAACTATATTCATCAATTTGAGGTCATTTAATATTTGATAGGCACTGTTCAATTTTAGGGTTATCTCAGTCATGCTTCAGTCATACTTTGAGCATGTCTCTTTCTTCCCTGGTTTTAATAAGATGATATGTACCAGAGATCAAATTTTACATCATGCAAGTTCCTATAAATTTTAGACAAAGGCTATTGTTACTAATTTAAGAGGTGAAAATTATATATCCATAAACAGTGCTTAAAACCATTGTGGGCAATTAAAAGAATCCTCAATTGCCATAGCCACATCAAATTCCATGAGAGGTGTTATTTTCAACAATTAGTCAAAAGCGAGTGAACAGTTATTTATAAACTAGGTATCATATTTTCAGAATGATCTATAATTAATATAAATTAATAAAGAAGTAAAATGTTTCAAAGTCTATTGCTGAGAATCCAAACTGTGACCATGTGTGGGTATCTGAACATATTACTTATATATGAAGCCCCACATGTACATTTTTTCTTCAGCATAGCTTAGAAAGCAACCAGTCAAGAGGTATAGCATTAGGGCATATTGGAGTAGAAGTTATTCCAGAGATGCCAGAACTTCAGCCCTTCATTTGAGAAGTATGGTTATACCTATACAAAGTAGGATGAATGCTGTGATTGATGTCAGCTAACTTGGAATGAATTTTCTCCAAAAATAAAATGTTGTGAGATTTGTTGTTGTCATCCCCCTTTATTGCTAATTCATTAATTTTCTGGATTTGGGTTTTGAACAAGGGTGTGTAAACTCGAGAAAATATGCATCCAATTGGTGTTTCGCCCTAGGAACTCTGACTTATACAGACTTCACATATATATATGTGTGTGTGTGTGTGTGTGTGTGTGTGTGTGTGTCTACATATGTATATGCAATACATGCATGGGTGCATATATTGCACATATATATATATATATATATATATATATGCAATGCTTTGGCTTTGAATGTTATTTATTAGCTGTAAATATATGTGTGTATGAGCAAAAGGGAAATTGTATATGGAAAGGTTGTGGCTAACTGCATTTATAGACATGCGTTACTAACTCTACATGTCTTTGTCAGTGACAGTCTCATTGGGCCAACTTACTCTGATGAAATAATACCATAAAGTAGACGTTTTTTTTTTAAGAAAACTTAATTAACTATGTTAAGAAATAGAGTCTGCTTTTAATAAAACTGACAATTTTATTATAATACTAAGTTATTATTTTGTATTGTTTTAGTTCCCTAAAAAGATATTTATTCTTAGGGAAGAGTCATTCAGCACATTTTTACTGAAAAAAAAATTTACTGAGTAAAATTACTATACTTGGAAAAAAATATAGCTTCTAAAAATTACAATAAACATTATATTTAATTTTTATATTTACATTTGTACAAAGCCTTAGAAATCCTATAAAATAACTATAAAGGAAAATACTACAGATTTTTTTTCCTAAATAAAATGCAGAGAATTTTCCTTGCCTGCATCTACTTTTTCACTAATAAAATGTTAAATTAATATAGAATATTTTGACCATGTTCTAGAGTATATTATCTTTATTTCTGAGGTCAAATTGTTACCTCTGAAGTGAGTTTGTGCAGTAAAATTAACTATTTGGTGTGCGAAGTTGCATTCTTTAGAACTTTGTTTGGGGAGAAGTACACATAGCCATACATGCAACTAAGTAGAGATTGCTTCTTAGTACAGTCAGAAAGAATTTCATACAGAAAACAATTGTTTTGGTGGCTACCAACCCAAAACTTCATTGTTAGTTAGGCATAGGGTCTTCCGGACTGGGGTCCCCTTGACAGGAAGAGACTTCCCAGTTTAAACTTTGCTCACTGTCCATCAATGCCTGTTGATATAAGTAAAAATACAAATAACAGGAGTTGGCAAGGCTGTAGAGAAAATGTGGACCTGCATATATTATTGATGGGAATGTAAAATGGTGTGGCTACTCTGGAAAACAGTTTGGCATTGCTTTTAAAATTAATTTTAGAGTTTAACCCATTTGATCCAGTGATTCCACTACTAGGTTTATACCCAAAAGGAATGAAATGTATGTCCACAAAGATTTGAAAAAAATATTCATAGCAGCATTATTCATAAGAGCCCCAAAGTGGAAGCAACCTAAATGTCCTTCAACTGGTGAAGATATAAAGAAAATGTCATATGTTCATACAAAGGAATATTATTGAAAATTAAAGAATGAACTGCTGCTATCTGCTGCAACATGGATGTACCTCCCACAATTTTGCTATACAAAAGGACCAGATGCAAAAGACTACATAGTATATGACCCCATTTGTATGAATTTTTCAGAAAAGAGAAATTTATAGAGAAAAAAAGTAGTTTTAGTTGTTGTCTGGGGATGAGAGTTGGAAGAAAAATTAACTACAAATAAATATAAGGGATCTTTTGGGGATGAAGAAAATTAGATTGTGATGATTGCAAAACTCTGTACTAAAAAATTATATTGTATACTTAATAAAATGAGTGACTTTTATGGCATGTCTCAATAAAGGTATTAAAAATGTATATGTATAGACTTGTGGGGATAGGCACAATCACGTTACATATATAACCTATAAAAACTACAATTTGGAGATGCTCCCATCTTGCCCCTTTAAGAGGAATCTTCAATGTATATCTAATATCTTCTAACACCAGCCAAGTCTATCCCAGGGCCCAGCACATGGTAGTTTGTCATAAGTGAATGCTGCCATAACCTTGTTATTTTAAAATGTTTTAATATATGCAACTGATAAATCATGAAATTCTACCTCTGAAACTAATAAAACATTTAAAGAATGTCTTATTTTAGCCTGATTCAGTCAGACTGCAGGCCCATTTTTGATGCACTTATACTGTAGAAATGTTATTATAAAGATAGTTATCCTCTAAATAATTCTTATTGGGGATTTTATATATTTAAAATATAAGGTGTGAGGCAGAAATCCATCAGAATCCTAGAGGAGAACATAGACAGAAACCTCTTCGACATCAACCACAGCACCTTCTTTCAAGATATCTCTCCAAAGGCAAAGGAAACAAAAGTGAAAATGAACTTTTGGGACTTCATCAAAATCAAAAGCTTCTGCACAGCAAAGGAAACAGTCAACAAAACAAAGAAGCAACCCACGGAATGGGAGAAGATATTCGCAAGTGACAGTACAGACAAAGGGCTGGTATCTAGGATCTATAAAGAACTCCTCAAACTCAACACACACAAAACAGATAATCATATCAAAAAATGGGCAGAAGACATGAACAGACACTTCTCCACTGAAGACATACAAATGGCTAACAGACATATGAAAAAATGCTCATCACTAGCCATCAGGGAGATTCAAATGAAAACCACATTGAGATACCACCTTACACCAATTAGAATGGCCAAAATTAACAAGACAGTAAACAATGTGTGTTGGAGAGGATGTGGAGAAAGGGGAACCCTCTTACACTGTTGGTGCGAATGCAAGTTGGTGCAGCCACTTTGGAAAACAGTGTGGAGATTCCTTAAGAAATTAAAAATAGAGCTTCCCTATGACCCTGCAATTGGACTCCTGGGTACTTGCCCCAAAGATACAGATGTAGTGAAAAGAAGGGCTATCTGTATCCCAATAGTTCATAGCAGCAATGGCCATAGTCGCCAAACTGTGGAAAGAACCGAGATGCCCTTCAATGGACGAATGGATAAGGAAGATGTGGTCCATATACACTATGGAGTATTGTGCCTCCATCAGAAAGGATGAATACCCAATTTTTGTATCAACATGGATGGGACTGGAAGAGATTATGCTGAGTGAAATAAGTCAAGCAGAGAGAGTCAATTATCATATGGTTTCACTTATTTGTGGAGCATAAGGAATAACACAGAGGACATGGAGGGGAGATGGAGACGAGAAGGGAGTTGGGGGGGAATTGAAGGGGGTGACGAACCATGAGAGACTGTGGACTCTGAAAAACAATCTGAGGGTTTTGGAGGGGCTGGGGGTGGGAGGTTGGGTGAGCCTGGTGGTGGGTATTATGGAAGGCACATACGTATTGCATGGAACACTGGATGTGGTACATAAATAATGAATTCTCGAACACTGAAAAGAAATTAAAAAAAAAAAAAGATTTTCCTTCTCCCACTTCCCTCTCTCTGCCCCTCCCCAAGTCCCCTTAAAAAAAAAAAAAAAGAATATGGTATTGTGTACTTGAAAGTCACTGAGACAAATCTTAAGCATTCTCACCACACACACACACACACACACACACACACACACACATAATCAGGAGTTAACTGTTAATTATTTGAGGTGATGCTGTGTTGATTATCTTAATCTTTGTAATTATTCTATAATATATATGTATATCAAGTTATTACATTGTAGACTTTAAATATATACCACTATATTTCTCAATGATTCATTAATAAAGTTAATAAATAAATAAATATCTCCATTTGGCTTTATAATAGGTATTTCAAGTCTAACATGTAAAAAACATAACTATTGATTATAAACCTTCTAACCCCATTTTTTTTTTTTTCCCAGTTAATGGCAAGTTCCTTTTGCCTCTTACTCAGGACGAAAATTTTAGAATTTATCCTTAAATCCCACCCCCCGCTTCTTTCAGTCAAGAAGTCTTATCAGCTCTGCTTCAAATTATATCCTGAATCTTACCACTTTTTACTTTGCTAATGCTATCACTATCAAATCTTACCTGGATTATTTCAGTAGTCTTCCCTTTAATCTCTGCAATTGCCTTGGCTACCCATTAGTCTTGTAATGATATAACAGACACATGAACTTTCTAGAATATGCATAACAATCCCATTCTTTTACTCAAAACTTAAAGTCTCTGCTAACAACAAAACTGTAAATTATTATTTGCATATGTGAGCAAATGTCTGTGCAGGTATGTGCATGCATGTGTGTGTGAGCACATATGTGTGTGCATTTTTCACTCTATTTTACATTTAGCTCATTTCTAATTAATTTTGATATAAGGTGCAAGCTATATAAAGGTGCAAGCTATATAAGGTTTTTTATTATTATGGTGGGAGTGTCAGTAATTATTTGCTTTTGTATTTAATATAGTCAAATTGTTTCATCAGCATTTGTTGAAAAGACTTACCTTTCTCCATTGAATCACATTGGCAACTCTGTTCTCTGATCCTCACAAGTCATTTATTCATAATGATTGATTTTTTTTTTTTGGCATATTTTGACTCTGAACAGATTTAACTCAGATAGCCTGCACAAAATTTCTAGTATGGGAATTTCCCTATTTTATCATGGCTTAAGATTTTTGTTTGTCAGCTTGTTTACCTTCTCATCCCAGGTTTCTGGACCTAAAATGGAAATCTGCCTAAGATGTGAGATGAAGGAAAGTATCTGGACCTAAGTTATTTCTCCTACCTCTCCCATTCCTTTGACATGGTTCCAACATCTCTAGATTTTTTTTTCTTGATGTAGATATCTCTTAATTTATAAGCTAAGAGAATTCTTTTTTAGTGAAAGATAAAACACAAAGATTTTACAATCCACATGAAACTCATTCTTAGGACATGACAGAATAAATTGCTTAAGGGAATAAGATCAATAATTGCCAAAATTGGCTGCAGAAGGCAAGGATGGCGAAATTTTCTGTACAGTCTTAGTGTTCCTATAAGGGGCTAGTATGGTAGTGGAAATTATGTCATGGATAAGATGCTGAAGATTGGCACATGATCTGAACTTGAGATCAAGAGGCTACCATTCTAGGTCCTCACATGCATCTTCTTTCTTAATCCTTGTAAAAAACCCATGAGGTTGACATCATTGCCCCATTATAGCTGAGGAAATGTGTGCAAAGTCCAAGTTCACACTACCAGAATATGGTTGCCAGGATATATAATCCCAAGACCATTTCCTGAATTAGGCTGAGCTAAATCAAAATTAGGAGTTCTTTAAGCCCCTTAATGCCCAAATGCAGGTCAAGGGAAGTGGATAGAGAAACAATAAATAATTGTATTCCCTACACTTTCTTAATTCAATCAAGTCATTCTTCACTAATCTAATATGGAAGCTCTGCCCCAGATAGCATGACCTCTTACTCTTTCCCCAAACAAGATTTCTTATTCCGATTTATACATTTTTGCTCATATGGCCTTCCCTGTCAAGAATAATGACTGTATCTTCTCTATAACTTTCATGACTGTATTCAGTATTCTGAACTCCCTCCCTCAATCTCCTTTCTTCCATTGTTACATGACCACTAAGATCTGTCAGCATGAGCATAGCATGTATTCAGATATTACTTTTTTATTATTAAATTCACTTAGCCAACATATAGTACATCATTAGTTTTTAATGTGGTGTTCAATGATTCATTAGTTCTGTATAACACCCAGTGATCACCACATCATAGTATTGCTATAAAAAGAATAACAGATAACATTTTCTTGCATCAACTATGTGCCAGACACTGTGCAAGTCACTTTGTTTGCACTTGATTGTTTCAAGATATATTTACTTATTTTAGAAAGAGAGAGTGAGTGAGGGGAGGGAAATATGGAGAGAGAATCCTGAACCATACTCCAGCTGAGCATGGAGGCCAACACAGGGCTCTATCCCAGGACCCTGAGATCATGACCTGAGCTGAAATCAAGAGTTGGTCACTTATTTGTGGAGCATAACAAATAAGATGGAGAACATAGGGAGATGGAGAGGAGAAGGGAGTTGAGGGAAATTGGAAGGGGAGGTGAACCATGAGAAACTATGGACTCTGAAAAACAACCTGAGGGTTTTGAAGGGACGGGGGTTGGGAGGTTGGGAGAGCCAGGTGGTGGGTATTAAGGAGGGCACGTATTGCATGGAGCACTGGGTGTGGTCCAAAAACAATGAATTCTGTTATGCTGAAAAGAAATAAAAAAAAAAAAAGAGTTGGCCGCTGAACCAATTGAGTCACCCAGGCACCCTTACATTTGTTTTATTTTCTCAACAGCCCCCTAAGACAAATACTTTCATCTTCTCCTTGATGAATACATTGAAGTGAAGAGAAATTAAGTAAATTAGAAATTAAAAACTCATAGCTAGTAAGTGGATAAGTTGGAATTCAAACCCAAGTCTAACTTCAAAGTTGTTTTTCCTCTAAGTTTTAAAGCTGTTTGAGCATGTCAGTGCACTTGGGGGATGGTTCACCAGAAATCTATTGGCAGGGAAAAGAAAACAAGAACACACAAGAGGAACTCATGGACAAGGGGCCAGGATGGAAAAGGAAGACAATTTTTGAATTCTGCCGTGTCTCTGTCCTACTGTCTTGAAGCCCAGCCCATATGAAGGTATGTCTGAGTTTTAGGGAGAAGGGACTAATTTGTTATATAATTTGTGGATGGCTAGATTTAGCATATATGGTGTGGGGTCTGGTAGCAGCTTTGGCCAAATATTTTCCCAGCAAGCTTTAATGCACAGGAATTTCTGACGTTTTTTGTAAGCTGCACTGGCTTCAGTGCGGACTCAATCAGAAAACCTTGAGATCTCTTCCGGTTAAATGATTCACTGGTGGTGAGCTGTGACAAGTGATATTAAAAGATGGAGGTACAGAGGAAGGAAAGTATAAAGTCAACTCAGGCTGACAGATTTTATTAGGCATCTACTACATGCAATTTGTAAGGTGTTAGAGTCATAGTACCTATGGCAAGTTTGAACAGGCATATGGAAGTAAACGGGAAAGCTATGAATGACATAGATCTTCACATGCTTCCTGTGTTCATAAGTGAATGTCTTTTTGTACTTCAGCTACCCAGAGTGGGCATTGTTTTGTAATTCAATCAAAGACCCTGTATATGTTAGCACTTACTTTGTTCTCTGCCTTGTTCTTCCCCAAAATTAGCTAGGGAGGGAAGATTTAAAGATGTTGGAAGTATCTGTATATGAAGTAGGAGCTAGAAAATAATGCTGTGTTATGTTATGTTTTGGCTCGATGTTGCCTCCATCATTCTATTTTTCCAGAAATGAATTTATATCATTGTTTATCTTGCTTTCTCAGATGGACACCAAGTTTCTTTGATAATAATGATTATATCATCTATATACTTAAGAAAAAAACCCTCAGAGTATAAAAATAAATATATTTTATATTAACAACTCTTTAATTAGATGCATAAATAAATTGATGGTGACAATCATGAATTAGTATTTTTTTTTATTTTTAATTCCAACATAGTTAACATACAGAGTTATAATAGTTTCAGGTGTACAATAAAGTGGTTCAACAGTTCTGTACATTCATCCAGGGGTCATCATGACAAGTGCATTACTTAGTCCTCATCACCTACTACATCCATCTCCCACCCATCTCCCCCTGGTAACCATTAGTTTGCTTTCTATACTTGAGTCTGTTTCTTGGCTTGTCTCTCATTTAAGGAACAACAAATGAGCAAAGGAATAAGTACTTTTTAAACTCTGACAAGTAGCATAATGAATGAAACTTCACTTCATTCTCCATGTCAGGTTTCTATAAGCAACGGGTATAATTGAAATTGACCAGTATATTCATAATTTCTGGGAACAGGACATTTAGGATGTTCTAAAAATATATTCTTTGATTTGCTGAAATGGATTTCTCAAGAATGTAACAAATATGAACATAATTAGCTCTAGGAGGAGATTTTCCTGTATGTCCTAAGAAGATGATATAAAAAGGAACTGAGATGCTGACCTAAAAAAAAACAACACAAAAAAACAGCAGAAAGCAGAAGTTAAAAAGAAGGAAGGGAGATATTAATATCAACATGATATAGTTAATTTTAATTTTAAAAGAAAAAATAACCATTTCCTACTGTGTGTGCCAACATCATGTGAGGTAGTGTCATACACAAAAGTAATGATACTACACATTAAATAAAGAGCTGGTTGAATTCATCCTTGTGAACTCAGCACTTTGATATGTAAGAAAGGGTTAGAAAAATTGGTCTCTCAGAAGTCTCCAAGTTGGAGAGTTTGGGTTGTAAGATGAGGTCCTAGTTTTTCTCTACGTGATTTGGGCTAAAATACCAATGACAAGTATACTACTCTCAGAGGTATGAAGTATTCTACTTGAAATCAGGTCACTTATTATTTCAAGGTGACCATTACTCCAAGGGCACATTTTAACTCTATATGAATCAAATAGTTTCACTCTGTTTCTTGACCTTTGTAATCTTAAAGTAGTGAATGAGGATTGTACTTTTTTATCCATACCTGTGAAAGAAGAAACACTGAAATTATACTAAATACTTTCTGTGCAAGAAATCAGCAGGAATATCCCACTATTATTATAAGGTTAGCTGTTTGTGGGTATCTTTCCACAAGATAATTTGTCAAAGGAATAGACAAATTACAACATTTTCCATATTTTCTCATAAATTACATTTCTAAAATCTTATCAGAAAAAAATAGTGGAAAAATCCTTTTAAGTTAAGGTGAAATATGATTTTCACACACACCAAAAGCAAAGTCAAAAGATAACAAGTTGACAAAAGATTGATATTAAAAAAAGGGCTTCTAAAAATCAATAAAATCATGCACGTGCACACATGCATACACACACAAAGAGGAAGAGGGCAAAAAATGGGAATAGAAATGTAAATGTCGAAAAAAGTAAAAAATGTAAAAAGAAGACCAGCAAACAGGTGGAAAGATAGTCATTATCATAAAAAGAAATGAACAAAAACCAAAATGCCAAGTTTTACTAATTGAGATTGGAACAATTCTAAAGTTTAAAGATATACTTTGCTAGCAAACCTAAAAGGAACTAAGAACTCTTTTTTACGTCGGTGGTAGGACTGTGCATTGGTACAATTATTATGGAGGGTAATTGGTAATACCTATCAAAATTGTAAATGATTATCCTTTTCTAATATCCTTGGTCCTAGGAATTTTATTTTGAAGATTCACATCTGCAAAAAGATATTAGTTTGGTGCCACTCATTACAGTTTTGTTTTTAATAGCAAATTTGTGAACAACACATATGTCCATTAATTAAAATGATTTGCAACCACAATAAATTTGAGGATTAAAAACATTTGTCAAATTTTAGTATCCATTCATAATAAAAAAAACTCAAAAAATTAGGAATAGAAGGGTATAATCTCAATTTGAAGAGCATTGTATTGTTAGGTTTCTCTGAGAGAAACATAATCAGTAGAATGAATAGAGACATTATAAAGACAGAGATGATAGAAGTACAAAGAGATTTATTGTAGAAGTTGGCTCGCATAGTTTATGGAGCCTTAGAAGTCTCACAATCTGCTGTATGCAAACTGGAGAACCCGGAAAAGAGGTGATATAAGTCAGTCTGAGTCCAAAGACCTTAATATTGGGGGCCAGTGGTGTTAAGTTCCAGTCTGAATCTGAAAGCCCAAGAACCAATGGTGTCTGAGGGCAAAAATGGATATCCCAGGTCAAGCAGATAGGTCTGCCTTTTTGTTCTATTGAGACACTCAACAGATTGGAAGATGCTTACCAGAATGGGAAATGTTATCTTCTTACTCAGTTTACTGATTCAAATGCTAATCTTTTCTGGAGACACTCTTACAGACACACCCAGAAAAAATGTTTTATCAACTATCTGTACATCATTTTATTTTATTATTTAATTTTAACTTTTTTTTTTTTTAAGTTTCAGTATAGTTAACATATAGCTTTCTATTAATTTCAGGTGTATAATATAATGATCCCACAACTCCATACATCACCCTGTGCTCATCAAAACAAGCACATTTCTTAATCCCCATCACCTATTTTTACCCATTACCCCCACTCCACTCCCCTCATTTTTTCCTCTAAGTCTCTTTCTTGGTTTATCTCTCTCTTTCCCTTTTTTTCCTTTGATCATTTGTTTTGTTTCTTAAATTCCACATATGAGTGAAATCATATGGTATTTGTATTTCTCCAACTGACTTATTCCACCTGGCATAATACACTCTAGCTCCATCCATGTTATTGTAAATGCAAGATTTCATTCTTTTTGATGGCTGAGTAATATTCATTTTCTCTATCCATTCCTCAGTCAATGGATACTTGGACTCTCTTCATAGTTTGGTTTATATTGATAATGCTACTGTAAACATCAGGATACATGTATCCCTTTACATTGGCATTTTTATATCCTTTGGGCAAATGCCTAGTAGTGCAATTGCTGGATCCTAGTGTAGTTCTATTTTTAATTTTTGAGGAACCTCCATACTTTTGTCCAAAGTGGCTGCACCAGTTTACATTCCCACCAACAGAGCACAAGTGTTCCCTTTTCTCCACATCCTCACCAATACCCGATGTTTCTTCTGTTTTCCATTTTGGCCACTCTCACAGGTGTGGGATATCTCATTGTAGTTTTGATTTGT
This sequence comes from Lontra canadensis, assembly GCF_010015895.1. NCBI lineage: Eukaryota > Metazoa > Chordata > Mammalia > Carnivora > Mustelidae > Lontra > Lontra canadensis. Next base: position 29,775,542 of record NW_022631004.1, on the reverse strand, counting down.
ATTTCCCTGATGATGAGGGACGTTGAGCATCTTTTCATATGTCTGTTGGCTATCTGGATATCTTCTTTGGAGAAATGTCTGTTCATGTCTTCTGCCCATTTTCAAATATAATTGTTTCTTTTTTGAGGTGTTTAATCCTATAAGCTGTTTTTATATTTTAGGTACTAATGGTTTATCCTATGTCATTTGCAAATATCTTCTCCTATTCAAGAGGTTTCCATTTAGTTTTGTTGATTAATTGCTGTGTAGAAGCTTTTTATTTTGATGTAGTCCTTATAGTTTATTTTGGTTTTGCTTCCCTTGGATCAGGAGACATACCTAGACAAACGTTACTGTGGCCAATGTTAGACATTACTGCCTATGCTGTTGTCTAGGATTTCTTATGGCTTCTGATCTCACATTAAGGTCTTGAATACATTTTGAATTTATTTTTGTGTATGATATAAGCAGTCCGGTTTCATGCTTTTGCTATAGTTATCCAGTTTTCCAAACACCATTTGTTGAAGAGACTGTCTTTTTCTCATTGGTTGCTCTTCCCTATTTTGTCAAAAATTAATTGACCATATAATTGTGGGTTTCTCTCTGGGTTTCCTATTCTGTTCTGTTCTTCTATGTGTCTATTTTTGTGCTGGTACCATATTGTTTTGATGACTGCAGCTTTGTAATATAACTTGAAGTCTGGAAATGTGCTGTCTCTAGCTTTTTTCAAGATTGCTTTTGTTATTAAGTGACTTTTGTTGTTTCATATAAATTTTAAGATTGTGCTCTGTGAAAATACTGTTGGTATTTTAATAAGGATTGCTTTAAACATGTAGATTGCTTTGGGAATATAAACATTTTTACAATATTTGTTCTTACAACATTTCTTTGTGTTCTTTCCATTTCCTTGTGTCCTCTTCAGTTTCTTTCATCAGTGTTTTATGGTTTTCAAAGTATAGGTCTTTCACCTCTTTGGTTAGGTTTATTCCTAGATATCCTATCGTTTTTGGTGCAGTTGTGAATGGGATGGATTCCTTGATTTCTCTTTCTGCTGGCTTATTATTAGTGTATAAAAAAAGCAACAGATTTCTGCATGTTGATTTTGTATGTCACAACTTTATTCATTTATCAATTCTAGTAGTTTTTCAGTGGACTTTTTAGAGTTTTCTCTATATAATATCATGTCATCTTCAAATAGTGAAAGTTTTACTTCTTCCTTATCAATTCATCCATAATGCTGTTTATCTTTTTGTTGTCTAATTGTTGCAGGTAGGACTTCCAGTACTATGTTGAAGAAAACTGGTGAGAGTGGATATCCTTCCCTTATTCCTAACCTTAGGGGAGAAGCTCTCAGTTTTTCCCCATTGAGTCTAATGATCACTGTAGGTTTTTCACATATGGTTTTTATTTTTTTTTAAGATTTTATTTCTTTATTTGAGAGAGAGAGAACAAGACAGAGAGCATGAGAAGTGGGAGGGTCAGAGGGAGAAGCAGACTCCCTGCCGAGCAGGGAGCCCAATGCGGGACTAAATCCCAGGACTCCAGGATCATGACCCAAGCCGAAAGCAGTCGCCCAACCAACTGAGCAGCCCAGGTGTCCCCACATATTGTTTTTATTATGTTGAGGTATGTTCTTCTAAATCTACTTTGTTGAGGTTTGTTTGTTTGTTTGTTTGTTTTAAATCATGAATGGATGTTGTATTTTGTCAAATGGTTGCCTGTGTCTATTGAGATCATTGTATAGTTTTTATCCTTTCTCATTTTTTTTTGGTTAAATATATTTATCACTGTAAGCAATATTTGGAACAAAATATTTGAATCTATAAGTATCCTAATTAGACACCATCAGTAAATTTATAAAAATCGTGTGATAATTCTAATAGGTCCAATAAAAATACAAGCAACTTTTATTCCTTCTATTTCTAGAATTCATAGTTTTCCTGTATTTCAAGAATATCTGAAATACTGTATGATGGTAAGAAGAAATTATATTATCGATACATAGTAATCTAAATTTTACCAATATACCTCATTTTCACTATTTATGCATAACAGTATTCATTGTTTTTGCACCACACCCAGTGCCCCATGCAATCCATGCCCTCTCTAATACCCTCCACCTGGTTCCCCCAACCTCCCACCCCCTGCCCCTTCAAAACCCTCAGGTTGTTTTTCAGAGTCCATAGTCTCTCAAGGTTCACCTTCCCTTCCAATTTCCCTCAATTCCCTTCTCCTTTCCATCTCCCCATGGCCTCCATGTTACTTATTATGCTCCACAAATAAGTGAAACCATATGATAATTGACTCTCTCTGCTTGACTTTTTTCACTCAGCATAATCTCTTCCAGTCCCATCCATGTTGCTACAAAAGTTGCATATTCATCCTTTCTGATGGAGGCATAATACTCCATAGTGTATATGGACCACATCTTCCTTATCCATTCGTCCATTGAAGGGCATCTTAGTTCTTTCCACAGTTTGGCAACCATAGCCATTGCTGCTATAAATATTGGGGTACAGATGGCCCTTCTTTTCACTACATCTGTATCTTTGGGGTAAATATCCAGTAGTGCAATCGCGGGGTCATAGGGAAGCTCTATTTTTAATTTCTTAAGGAATCTCCACACTGTTCTCCAAAGTGGCTGCACCAACTTGGATTCCCACCAACAGTGTAAGAGGGTTCCCCTTTCTCCACATCCTCTCCAACACATGTTGTTTCCTGTCTTGCTAATTTGCCCATTCTAACCAGTGTAAGGTGGTATCTCAATGTGGTTTTAATTTGAATCTCCCTGATGGCTAGTGATGATGAACATTTTTTTTTTAATTTTCCCTCTTGCTTTTCTTTTTTTTTAAACAATTTTTGAAGACTTTATTTATTTATTAGACAGAGATCACAAGTAGGCAGAGAGGCAGGCAGAGAGAGAGAGGAGGAAGCAAGCTCCCTGCAGAGCAGAGAGCTTGATGTGGGGCTCGATCCCAGGACCCTGGGATCATGACCTGAGCTGAAGGCAGAGGCTTTAACCCACTGAGCCACCCAGGTGCCCCAGATGATGAACATTTTTTCATGTGTCTGATAGCCATTTGTATGTCTTCATTGGAGAAGTGTATCCTTTCTCTTGTTGATGTGATATATCACATTGGTCGATTTGTGAATATTGCACCACCCTTGCATCCTGGAAATAAATCTCATTTGATGGTGGTACATGATGTTTTAATGTATTGTTGGATTTTGTTTGCTAGTATTTTGTTGCATGTTTTTGTCTTTATGTTCATCAGAGATATTGGCCTGTAGTTCTCTCTCTCTTTCTCTCTCTCATTTTAATGGTGTCTTTATCTGGTTTTGGTATCAGTGTGACACTTGCCTTTAGAATGAATTTGGAATTTTTCCTTCCTTTTCTATTTTTTGAAATAGTTTGAGTGGGATAGGTACCAATTCCTTTTAAAATATTTGGTAGAATTAACCATGAGGTTGTCTGGTCCTGGACTTTTGTTGTTGTTGTTGTTGGGAGTTGTTTGATTACTGATTTGATCTCCTTGTTGGTCACTGATCTGTTCAAATTTCCCATTTCTTCCTGCTTCAGTTTTGATAGGTTATATGTTTTGAGGAATTTATCCATATTTTTAATTTTAATTTTCTTTTTATTTCTTTTCAGTGTTCCAGAATTCATTGTTTATGCACCACACACAGTGCTCCATGCAATACATGCCCTCCAAATACCCACCACCAGGCTCGCTTTGGACTCTGAGGAACTATCCGAGGGTGGTGGAGGGGAGGTGGGTGGGAGGTTGGATGAGTCTGGTGGTATTTATCCATTTTTATATGTTGTCTAATTTTTTGACAGAAAGTTTTTCAAGATATTTTCTGACAATTATTTGTATTGCTGTGGTATTGGTTGTTGTTTCTCCTCTTTCATTGACATTTGTTTATTTGAGTCCTTTCTCTCGCTCTTTGTCCCTATTTGTCCCTATGAGTCTGGTTAAAAGTTTATAAAATTTGTTGATCTTTTCAAATTCCAACTTCTAATTTCATCAATCTGTTCTCTGAGGTTTTTGTTTTGTTTTGCTTTAGTTTCTATATAACTTATTACTGCTTCAATCTTTATTATATACTCCCTTCTGCTGGTTTTAGATTTTGTTTTTCTTATTCTAGCTCCTTTAGGTATAAGGTTAGTTGTTTATTAGAAATATTTCTTGATTCTTGAGCAAGTAGGCCTACATTGCTATAAACTCCCCTCTTAGAACTACTTTTCCTGAATCCCCAAAATTTAGAATGTTTTTATTCTTGCTTGTTTACATGTCTCTATTGATGGCTTCTTTGGTTTCTTGGTTGGACTATTCATTATTTAGTAGCATGTTATTTCACTTCCATGTATTTGTGGTCTTTCCAGACTTTTTTCCTTGTGGTTGATTTTTAATTTCATAGTGTAGTGGTCAGAAAAGATGCATGTTATGACTTTGATCCTTTTTATTAATTGAGGCTTGTTTTGTAGTCTAATATATGATCTATTCTGGGGAATGTTCCATAAGCACTTTAAAATAATGTGTTTTCTGCTGTTTTGGATGAAATGTTCTTAATATATGTGTTAAATCCATCTGGTCCAGTTTGTCATTTAAAGCCACTGTTTGCTTGTTGATTTTCTGTTTGAATGATCTGTATATCTATGTACAGATATATCTGTATATCTATGTAAGTAGGGTATTAAAGTTCCCTAATGTCATTGCATTAATATCAATTAGTTCCTTTATGTTTACTATTAGCTGTTTTAGGTATTTGGATCCTCCCATGTTGGGTGTATATACATTTACAAATGTATCTTCTTGTTGGATTGTACCCTTTATTATTATAGAGTGTCCTTTTTGTCACTTTTTACAGACCTTGCTTTATTGTTTTTTTATTATATTCAATTAGCCAGCATATGCATAGCCATGAATAGTATATGATGTAGTGTTCCATGATTCATTATTTGCATATAACACCCAGTGCACATTGCAACATGTGGCCTCCTTAATACCCAACACTGGGCTACCCATCCACCCACCCCCTTCCCCTGAAACCTTCAGATTGTTTCCTAGAGCCTCTCATGGTTCAACTCCCCCTCTGATTTCCCCCTCTTCAGCTTTCCCTTTCTTCCCCTAATGTCCTTTGTGCTATTCCTTATATTCCACATATGAGTAAAACCATATGATAATTATCTTTCTCTGATTGACTTATTTCACTAACATAATCCCCTCCAGTTCCATCCATATTGCTGCACTGGTTATTTTAAGAAACAGCAGACACAAGAAAAGTTATGAAAATGGAGTAGAAGTGATCCTTTTGCAAGGGAAACTTAGATTTATAAGAGAACTCTCGATTTGATGGTGTTTCTCTTCTCTATACTTTGAAGAGGATGATTACATGTATAGAAACTTTCAGCAATGGAGAAGGCACCAATTTAATATGCATAATAACCATACCTTCCTTTACTGTGTCTTAAGAACCCACCATAATCATTTCTCCACCCCCCCAACATCTTTTATTTTTGTCTTTGGGTGCAGATGATACTTAAAGGGGTGACTTGGACCAATTTGGGGAGTTATTCGGATTTCCTGGGCATCTGCCATGTATGTATATAGGAGATATATATGTTATTAAAATTCTGCTTGTTTTTCTCCTGTTAATATGTCTTTTATTATAGGGAGGTCTCAGCCAAGAACCTATAAGAGTAGGGGAAATTATTCTTCTTTCTCTAGAAAGGGAAAGGGGAAAAGGGAAATCTTCCCTGATTGTCCCTTGGGTACTTCCAAAACACCCCTAGTTCTCCATGGAAACTACTGGAGGAAACAGTCTATAGGATACAATGTTATTTTTAAATTTTTCATATTTTTTTCCCTCAACATCAATAAGAAACACTGTGACAAAAAGAATATATGGGAGCATATGACTTAAACCAAACCCATATTACCTCTATTGGTAAAGAAATGTTAGAAACATCTCTCTTGGGAAAGATTATTTATGCCATGAGGAATAAAAAAATAAAGAGTACTTTTTGGAAGATATTGGTTGTTGCTTATAGTTTTCACTCTTCAGGTAAGCCTATCTGCTGGTGATCTCAGCTGACTCAACAAGACACAAGAAAACTACTGGTCATGAATGGCATGAATCCCTGGCCCACTACAGGATATGATAAAATGGTTGTTATTTTAGATCACTAAATTTAGGGATATTTTCTTACTCAGCAATAGATAAAGAAAATTGGAAGACTGGTAGCTTAGTAAAATGAGTAATGTACTGGATCTTATAGCCGAAAAATCCAAGGAGAGTTTTGGCTTTAGATATAGCTTGATGCAGATTCTTCTTTTAAAAAACTCTTTGGATTTGTGTTCATACCACTTTTAGCTACTTCTATTGGTTGTGATAAGAGCAAAAACTCTCTAAGAGCCTGATATATAAGGGAAGCCATTTTAGATTTCTTTTCAAATCATCATGACTCTACATAAACTTTGTTCAAACCAAAGGTCTCCTTTATGGCCCCCCATGCATGCATTGTGCATCTGCTTTGTGAACCAGTAGCCTAAAGGAGAACCAACTTTTCCTTAATACATCCACAAATGCTCCTACTCCCTGCATTCCTTTATAATAACACAAGTGATTCTTGCCTATATGTTAATCTATAATCTTTTGAGTTCTTATAAGATATAAAAAAGTATATAACCCTGTAAAATCTGTTCATTCTATGGGATACTATATTCCCTGTGAAGATCATATTTCCTGGGCAGCTGTCCCAACATGGGCTTGAATAAAACTTTTTTTCTTACTTTTAGATATTCTAAAAGATTTGCTCACTTTAAATTGACAGTAACAAATAAGAGTTGACCAGTCTTATCTTCACAGCTACAAGATCAGTGAAAAGAGAAGACCCACAAACTATTATTGGTTACTTTCCAGGTAATATCTAAAGAGTCCTGAAATTTATCTTAATTAGACTGACTGGCTCAGGCTGCCAACAAACTGCTATTGTCAAATAGATGGGACATATTGATGGCTTCCAGTCTCTGTCTCATGATTTACATTTGGAACCAGTGTGTTAACCTGTATTAATCTTTCAATTTAAAAAATATGTATATTTTTTATGATGCTTTCACAGCTGGGGTCCCTGTAGACCTAGGGAGTGATGAGAAAAAAACTCTCTACATGCCTGATATTGAGGCCAGATGCTTGGTTCTTGGATGTGTTTTGAAAGCAATAAGCAGAACTATAGATGGAATTCTTTCATTCTTAACTCTATGTTCTGTTTTGCTACCTACATAACTACTTCTTTAAAAAAATTATTTTATTTTTTCAGTGTTCCAAGATTCATTGTTTATACACCACACCTTGTCCTCCATGCAGTACACACCCTCCCTAATACCCACCACCAGGCTCACCCATCCTACCAACCCCCTCCCTTCCAAAACCCTAAGTTTGTTTACCAGAGTCTATAGTCTTTCATGGTTCATCTCCCCCTCCAATTTCCCCCAATTCACTTTTCCTTTCCTTCCTCTAATGTCCTCCACGTTATTCCTTATGCTCCACAAGTAAGTGAAACCATACGATAATCGACTCTCTCTGCTTGACTTATTTCACTAGGCTTAATCTCCTCCAGTCCCATCCATGTTGATAAACGGGTTGGATATTCATGTTTCTGATGGAGGCATAATATTCCATTGTATATATGGACCATATCTTCTTTATCCATTCATCTGTTGAAGGGCACCTTGGCTCTTTTCATAGTTTAGCGATTGTGGCCATACCTGCTGCAAACATTGCGATATATATGGCCCTTCTTTTCACTACATCTGTTTCCTTGCAGTAAATACCAGGTACTGCAATTGCAGGGTCATAGGGAAGCTCTATTTTTAATTTCTTAAGGAATCTCCACACTGTTTTCCAAGGTGGCTGCACCAACTTGCATTCCCACAAATATCCTCACCAACACTTGTTTAATTTTGTATTGTTAATTTTGGCCATACTAACTGGTGTAAGGTGGTATCTCAACGTGGTTTTGATTTGAATCTCCCTGATAGCTAATGAGGATGAATATTTTTTCATGGGTCTCCTAGGCATTTGTATTTCTTCTTCGGAGAAGTGTTTTTTCATGTCTTCAGTCCATTTTTGACATGATTATCTGTTTTTCAATGTTGAGTTGGAGGACTTCTTTATAGATCGTGGATATCAGCCCTTTGTCTGTAGTGTCATTTGTGAGTATCTTCTCCCATTCCGCGGGTTGCCTCTTTGTTTTGTTGACTGTTTCCTTCCCTGTGCAGAAGCTTTTGATCTTGAAGAACTCTCAAAAGTTCATTTTTGCTTCTGTTTCCTTTGCCTTTGGAGACACGTCTTGAAAGAAGTTGCTATGGCTGATGTCAAGAAGATTACTGCCCATATGGTCTTTTATCCATTTCGAGTTATCTTTGTGAATGGCCTTAGAGAATAGTCAAGTTTAATTCTTCCATACATAGCTGTCCAATTTTTCCAGCACCATTTATTGAAGAGACGGGCTTTTTCTGCTGGATATTTTTTTCCTACCTTCTCAAAGATTATTTGACTACAAAGTTGAGAATCCATACCTGGACTCTTGACTCTGTTCCATTGGTCTCTGTGTCTGTTTTTGTGCCAGTACCATGCTGTCTTGGTGATCACAGCTTTGTGATAAAGCTTGAAATCAGGCAATGTGATGTCCCCCAGCTTTGTTTTGTTTTTGTTTTTGTTTTTGTTTATCAAAATTTCCTTAGCAATTCTGGGTCTTTTCTGGTTTCATACAAATTTTAGAATTGTTTTTTCCAGCACTTTGAAAAATGCCCTTGGAATTTTGATTGGGATGACATTGAAAGTATAGATTGCTCTAGGCAGTATAGACATTTTAACAATGTTTATTCTTCTAATCCATGAGCATGGAGTGCTTTTCCATCTTTTTGTGTCTTCTTCAATTTATTTCATGACTGTTCTGTATTTTCTCCAGATCCTTTACCTCCTTGGTTAGGTTTATTTGAAGGTATCTTACGGTTCTTGATGCTATAGTAAATGACATTTATTCTCTAATTTCCCTTTGTATAATTTCATTGTTAGTGTATAAGAAAACAATGAATTATCTGCATTGATTTTGTATCCAGCCACATAATTGAATTGCTGTATAAGTTCTCGTAGTTTGGGGGTGGAGTCTTTTGGGTTTCCATATAAAGTATCATGTCATCTGCAAAGAGAGAGAGTTTGACTTCTTCCTGGCCACTTTGAATATGTTTTATTTCTTTTTGTTGTCTTATTGCTCTTGCTAAGACTTCTAGTACTATGTCAAACAACAGTGGAGGGAGTGGTCATCCTTGTCGTGTTCCTGATCTCAAAGGGAAGGCTGTCAGTTTTTCCTCATTGAGAATGATATTCACTGTGGGTTTTTTCATAGATAGATTTTATGAAGTTGTGGAATGTTCCCTCTATTCCTATATTTTGAAGAGTTTTAATCAGGAAAGGATGCTGTATTTTGTCAAATGCTTTTTCTGCATCAGTTGAGAGGACAATGTGGTTCTTTTCTCTTACTGATTTTGTTCTATCACATTGATCGATTTGTGATTGCTGAACCACCCTTGCATCCCAGGGATAAATTCCACCTGGTCATGGTAGATAATCTTTTCAATCTACTATTGGATCATATTAGTTAGGATCTTGTTGAGACTCTTGGCATCCATATTCATTAGGGATATTGGTCTGAAATTCTCCTTTTTGGTGGGGCCTTTGCCTGGTTTTTGGATCAAGGTAATGCTGTCTTCATAGAAAGAGTCTAGAAGTTTTCCTTCTGTTTCTATTTTTTGAAACAGTTTCAGGAAAATAGGTATTATTTCTGCTTTGAATGTTTGGTAGAATTCCCTCAGGGAATCCATCATGTCCTTGACTCTTGTTTTTTGGGAGGTTTTTGATCACTGCTCCAATCTTGTTACTAGATATTCATTTATTCAGGTTGTCAATTTCTTGTTTCAATTTTGGAAGCTTATAGGTTTCCAGGAATGCATCCATTTCTTCTAGGTTGCTTAACTTACTGGCATATAACTATTGATAATAATCTATGATTATTATTTCTATTTCCTTGGTGTTAGTCATGATCCCTCCCCTTTTATTCATAATTTTATTGATTGGGGTCTTTCTCTCTTCTTTTGGATTAGTTTGGCCAATGGTTTATTGATCTTATTAATTCTTTAAAAGAACCAGCTTCTAGTTTTTATGATGCGTTCTATCATATCTGTGTTTTCTAATCCATTTATCTCTGCTCTAATCTTTTTTTTATTATTTTTATTTATTTTCAGCATAACAGTATTCATTGTTTTTGCACCACACCCAGTGCTCCATGCAATCCGTGCCCTCTCCAATACCCACCACCTGGTTCCCCCAACCTCCCACCCCCTGCCCCTTCAAAACCCTCAGATTGTTTTTCAGAGTCCATAGTCTCTCATTGTTCACCTCCCCTTCCAATTTCCCTCAACTCCCTTCTCCTCTCCATCTCCCCATGTCCTCCATGCTATTTGTTATGCTCCACAAATAAGTGAAACCATATGATAATTGACTCTCTCTGCTTGACTTATTTCACTCAGCATCATCTCTTCCAGTCCCGTCCATGTTGCTACAAAAGTTGGGTATTCATCCTTTCTGATGGAGGCATAATACTCCATAGTATATATGGACCACATCTTCCTTATCATTCATACATTAAAGGGCATCTTGGTTCTTTCCAGAGTTTGGCGACTGTGGCCATTGCTGCTATAAATATTGGGGTACAGATGGCCCTTCTTTTCACTACATCTGTATCTTTGGGGTAAATACCCAGTAGTATCTCTGCTCTAATCTTATTTCCTTTCGTGTGCGTGGGCTTGGCTTAATTTGTTGTTAATTCTCCAGTTCTTTAAGGTGTAAAGAGAGTTGGTGTATTCAGGATTTAAAAAAAAAAAAAATTTTTTTTGAGTGAGACATGGATAGCTATCTATTTCCCCCTTAGAATACTGCCTTTGCCATATCCCATAGGTTTTGGACCAGTGTGTCTTCATTCTCATTGGTTTCCATATGAGTTGTTTAAGTTCTTCTTTGATTTCCTTGTTGATCCAAATATTCTTGAGCAGGATGGTATTTAGCTTCCAAGTGTTTGAATTCCTTCCTAACTTTTTCTTGTGGTTGAGTTCCAGTTTCAAAGCATTGTGGTCTGAGAATATGCAGGAAATAATCTCAATCTTTTAGTATCAGTTGAGCCTTAATTTCATCTACACATATTTCATCCATCACTACTTTGTTGCAAGTTTTTATCCAGAAAGCATACTATATTTTGTCAATTCCTTTTTTCTGAATCAATTGACAGGATCAATATGATTCTTATTGTTTCTTTCATTAATGTGGTGTTTCACATTGATTGATATGCATATTGAACCAAACTTGCAGCCCAGAAATAAATTCCACTTGATTGTGGTGAATGTTTCTTTTAGCGTACTGTTGTGTTTCATTTGCTAGTGTTTTATTGAGAATTTTTGCATCCATGTTCATCAGGGATATTAGCCTGTAGTACTTTTTTTTTTTTTTTTTTTTTTTTTTTTTTAATGGAGTCTTTGTTCTGGGGATCAAGGCAATGCTGGCCTCATAGAATGAATTTGAAAGTTTTCTTTCCATTTTTATTTTTTGGGACATGTTGAGAATAATAGGTATTAACTTTTCTTTAAATGTTTGGGAGAATTCCTTTATGAAGTCCTCTGGTCTTGGACTTTTGTTCGTTGGGAGAATTTTGATTACTGATTCAATCTCTTTACTGGCTATAGGTCTCTTCAAATTTTCTATATCTTCCTGTTTCACTTTTCATAGTTCATATGTTTCCAGAAGTTTGTCCATTACTTCTAGATTGCCCAATTTGTTAGTACGTGTTTTTTTTTTATAATATTCTCATTTTTTTTTATATTTCTGTGGTGTTGGTTGTTACTTTTTCTCTCATTTTTAAATTTTATTCTTTTGAGTCATTTCTCTTTTCTTTTTAATAAGTCTAACTAAGGGTTATCAATTTTACTTAGTTTTTCAAAGAACCAGATCCATTGGCTCATTGATTTATTCTATTGTGGTTTTTTTTTTCCTTTTGCTTTTTTAATTTTGTTTCTATAGCATTTATTTCTGCTCTTATCTTTGTTACTTCCTCCATTCTTCTGGATTTAGGCTTTGTTTATTATTCCTTTTCTAGCCCCTTTAAGTGTAAGGTTAAATTGCATATTTGAGATTTTGCTTGCTTCTTTAAGTAGGCCTGTATTGCTATATACTTCCATCTTAGGACCACTTTACCTACATCCCAAAGATTTTTGGGTCATTGTTTTCATTTTTGTTTGTTTCCATGTATTTTTTTTTTAATTTCTTCTTTGATTTCACTTTTGTGCCATCCATTCTTGGGAGCATATTATTTAACTTCCATGTATTTGTGGTCTTTTAAAAAATATATTATTTTTTTGGTTGACTTCTAGTTTCATTTTTTTGTTGTGTTCTTGTCAGGAAAGAAGCATGGTATTATTTCAATGTTCTTGTATTTGTTGATGCTTGACTTGTGACCTAATATGTAAACTATTCTGTAGAATGTCCCACATGCACTTGATTCCTTGGAGTTAAGACTTGCAAATGATCCTATTGTATTATATGTCATGGCATCTGTCTGGTCTCACTGATCTTGGGAGGGGTCCTCTCTGCCTCTTGTGCACAAATGTTTGTTTCCTTCCCCAGATTTGGGAAGTCTCAGCTACAATTTGTACAAATATATCTTCTAGACCTCTCTCTTTCTCCATCCCCTCAGGGATCCCAATAATTCTGATATTGGAACATTTCAATGAGTCACTAATCTCTCTCAATTTGATTCGTTGGGTTGTAATTTGTTTTTCCCATGCTGCCATAGTTTCCTTCTTTTTTATCATCTTATCCTCTAGCTCGGTAATTCATTTTTCTGCTTCACTTACAATAGCATTCAGAGTATCCAGTTTAGACTGCATTTCATTCATAGCATTTTTAAGTTTGGCCTGATTAGATCTCATTTCTGTCCTTAGAAATTCTATGTTGTCATTAATATTTTTCTCAAGCCTAGATGATGCCTTGATAATTGTTACTCTGATATCTATTTCTGACATCTTGGTTCTAACCATACCCATTAGTTATGTGACAGAGGCCACATTCTCTGGTTGTTTCTTTTGTTGGGAGTTCCTCCTCTTAGTCATTCTGTTGAGGGGTGGTTGAGGGAACATACAGAGTCCTAATTATTGACCACAACCCAAGCAAGATGAACCTATTTTATAGGGAAGGGTCCTTATTGTTCTTGTTCTTCCAGCCTGTCTTCTGGGGAGGGGCCTGCCACACTGTTACTTAAGCAACACTGTTTGGGCAAAGTTGCCTGCCTCCCGTGGCAGGAGGATGGGTTCAGTGAAACTGAACTTTTGTTCAGTTTTTTGTGGTAACATACAGTTCAATATTGGTTTCTGGAGTAGGATTCAGTGATTCATCACTTGTGTCCAACACTCAGTACTCATCACAAGTGCCCTCCTTAATACCCTTCACCTATCTATCCCATTCCCCACCCACCTCTGCCATCAACTTTCAGTTTGTTCTCTAACATTCAGAGTCTTTTATGGTTAATTCCCCTCTCTTCTTCCCCCCACTCCTTGCCATATGTTCATTTGTTTTCTTTCTTTAATTCCATGTATGGATGAGATCATATAGTATTTGTCTTTCTCTGGCAGCTTATTTCACTTAACATAATGCACTATAGCTCCATCCATGTTATTGCAAATAGCAAGATTTTATTCTTTTTGATGGCTGAGTAATATCCCACTGCATAGTCATACCAATTCTTCTTTATCCATTCGTCTGTAAATGGACATTTGGGATCTTGCAATAGTTTGGCTATTGATGGTGCTGCTGTAAGTATCAGGATACATGTATTCATTCAAATCTGTATTTTTTTTCTTTAAATACCTAGTAAAACTTCCTGGATCATAGGGTAGTTCTATTTTTAACTTTTTGAGGAACCTAAATACTAATTTCCAGAGTAGCTGCACCAGTTTGTATTCCCACCAGTTTGTATTCCCACCAATAGTGTAAGAGTGTTCCCCTTTCTCCACATCATCGCCAATACCTACTGTTTCTTTTATTGTGAATTGTGGCTACAATTCTGACATGTGTAACATGGTATTTAATCACGGCTTTGATTCGTATTTCCCTGATGATGAATTAGGGTGAGAAACTCTTTATGAGTCTGTTAGTCATCCAGCACTCTTCCTTGGAAAAGTGTGTACATGTCCTCTGCCCATCTCCTGACTGGATTTTTCAGGCTTTTTTTAGTGTTGAGTTTGATAAGTTCCTTATATGTTTTGGATACTAAACTTTTATCCAATATGTGGTTTGCAAATATTTTCTCCCATTCTGTAGTCTGCTTTTCAGCTTTCTGAATTGTTTCCACAACTGTGAAGAAAGTTTTTATCTTGATGAAGTCCCAATAGGTCATTTTTACTTTTGTTACCTTTGGGTGCAGTGATGTGTCTAGTATGAAGTTTATATGGCCAAGATCAAAGAGGTTGCTGCCTGTGTTCTCCTCTAGAACTTTGATGGTTTCCTGTCTCACATTTAAGTCTTTCATCCATTTTGAACTTATTTTTTGTCTGATGTAATAAAGTGGCCCAGTTTCATTCTTTTGCATGTTGCTGTCCAGTTTTCACAGTATGATTTGTTGAAGAGATTGTCATGCTTACATCGGATATTCTTTCCTGTTTTGTTGAAGATTAGTTGACCATAGAGTCGTGGGTCCAATTCTTGGTTCTCCATTCTATTTCATTGAACTATGTATCTATTTTTGTGCCAGTACCATACTGTTTTGATGACTACAGTTTTGTAATATAGCTTGAAATCTACAATTGAGATGCCTCCAGTTTTATTTTTCTTTTCCAATATTGTATTGTCTATTTGGGGTCCTTTATGGTTCCATATAAATTTTAGGATTATTTCTTCTAGCTCTGTGGAAAATGTCAATGGTATTTTGATAGATATTGCATTAGATGTATAAATTGCTTTAAGCTGTATAGACATTTTAAGAGTGTTCTTCCAATCCATGAGTATGGAATGCTTTTCCATTTCTCTGCATCATCTTCAATTTCTTTCATAAGTGTTCTATACTTTTCAGAGTACAGATCTTTTACTTCTAGTTAGGTTTATTCCCAGGTATCTTATTGTTTTTTGGTGCAATTGCAAATGGACTTGCTTCCTTGATTTCTTTTTTGGTTGCTTCATTATTTGTATGTAGAAATGAAACAGATTTCTACATATTGATTTTATAACCTTCAACTTTGTTGAGCTCATATTTTAGCTGCAGGTATTTAAAAAAAAATACTTATTTAAGTTTCTTATTTCAACCAGTCCCCTGAATTGAGCTAAATATCTACCAGAGCACTCTGAACACCCATGAAATCAAGCTGAGGTGTAAGATTATACACTTCTGGATCTCCGTGGGGGAAGGATCATCAGTGGAGAAGCACAGAGGACTTGGGAATGTGCAGACTGATATTGCAGGATAAACAGAAGGGGGAGGGAGCAACCAGAAGTGACCCATAGGACAGTAATATGGAAGTGCCCTGTGCTTGGGGACCAGCAAAAGCTTGGCAAATGGTTAACAACACTCAAAAAGAACAAATGGACTTAAGGGGCAATTGTTGGGATCAGGTGGCCATAGGCACAGACCTAAGCCCATGTTTCCAGGACGACCAAAGCCAGTGCCCATCTGCTCCTGAGAGAAACTAGGCCCTGGCTGCAGTCAGCAGTACTTGGGTCCATGGGCACAATAGCCACCTCTGCTACCTGCACCACCACCAAAGCTGAACATAACCCCACCACACAGAAGAGAGAGTGGTGCAGGCTCCAGTTGGTGGTCCCCGGGTGCAGGGCCATCCACTGTCTCCACCGCCGCCAGGGCTGAGTGCACCCAATGTGGGCGTGGGCTCCAGGCAGTGGTCCCAGGAATGGCAGCCACCAGGACTGGGCATGTCTGGACCAGTATCACTCACGTTTTTGGTGGCACAGAGGTGTAGAGATAAATGGGGACCTCAGGTGACCACTG
This sequence comes from Lontra canadensis, assembly GCF_010015895.1. Lineage (NCBI taxonomy): Eukaryota > Metazoa > Chordata > Mammalia > Carnivora > Mustelidae > Lontra > Lontra canadensis. The sequence continues at coordinate 29,759,455 of NW_022631004.1, read as the reverse complement.
AGACCATGGCTGTGGGTGTTGCAGACCACCTGTGGGAGGTTGCAGTGTTCAACGGAATTTGCAGAGAGGGACACTGTGTATTCTGAACCATTCAGAGGGGAGGATACTGAGGCTTCTCTCTGAGGCAGAGGTCTAGGGGCAGACAGTTTACTTTGCTCTGACCCTCCATAAAGCCTCAAAAAGCCACCAAAGAACATAAACCTCCAGAGAACAAAAGCCTGAAAAACCAGTCTCCACAGAGCCTAACCCCTTGATAGGGGGCAGGGCAACTCAGCCTAAGCAACATTGAATGAAAATCAGTGCGGCAGGCCCCATCCCCAGAAGACAAGCCAAAAGAACAAGAGGACAACAACCACAGGGTCCTCATAAAACTGTAAAACCCCAACATCAGGGGAAAACAATATATTAAGTTCCTGGTATTTGTTGGAAACCTGTATATTGCATAGACACAACTTTTCTCTCTCTCTCTTTCTTAATTTGTTCTCATAATTCTTGTTCTTTTTTTTTAACCTATTTATCATTTCAATTAGATATTTAATACAATCAACATAGTAAATTTTTATTTTTTATTTTATTTATTTATTTTTAAAGATTTTATTTATTTATTTGACAGAGACAGAGAGATCACAAGTAGTCAGAGAGGCAGGCAGAGAGAGAGGAGGAAGCAGGCCCCCCGCCGAGCAGAGAGCCCAACGAGGGGCCCAGTCCCAGGACCCTGAGATCATGACCTGAGCTGAAGGCAGAGGCTTTAACCCACTGAGCCACCCAGGTGCCCCAACATAGTAACTTTTTAACTCGAACTTTTTTCATGCATATAACTTTGTTACTTTTTCTTGTGTGTATATATATATGCACATATATATACACACTATATATAAATATATATATATAAATTTATACTTAAAATATGAATATAAATAAAATACAAATAAATATATAAAATATAAATAAATATTTCTATATAAATAGAGATAGATATATAAAATATACAAATAGTTATAAATATATAAAATATGTAGTATATAACATATAATATATAGATATATAAATAAATATATAAATATATATAAAAGCTCCCATGTAGCCCTTTTTCCTTATCCAATACATATACATACACACATACCGGTTTTAATTTCCCTGTATCTCTAGAAAGTTGAGTTCTTTAACAAAGATAACAAGACACACCCAGGAAGAACTGAAATACCCTTCCTTGCCCATATTGAGGGATTGTAATCACCTTCCCGTCTTGTTCTTCTGTCAGCGTTTCTGTGTGTTTGTTTTGTTTTTACACTGTATAAATCTTATTCTTCAGGTTCATTTTGGCTGGGTTTTTCTTTTCTTTCTTTTTTTTTTTTGTTAGTTTGTTTATTTGTACTTCTTGTTTTTGTACTTTATACATCTTACTCTTGGGGTTCATATTGGCTGGGCTTTTTTCCCTCTATTTTTCTCTCTCTCTCTCTTTTTTTTTTTTTTTTTTTTCATTTTCTTTCTTTTTGGCAGTGACTTCTGATTGCTCTGAAACTTTCCAGGCTGCACTTTGCCTGGGATGTGGTTGGCATATTCAGCTATGTATCCCCTCAACCACCTCTCACCAAGATGACTAGGAGTAAGAACACCCCACAGAGGAAAAATTCAGAGACTGTGACCTCTGCCACAGAACTACTGGATATGGATGATATCAACCCAAATGATAAATAGATTAACATCCCAAGCAAGATGTTGGGGATAGAATTCAGGGTAACAGTTATCCAGGCTATGGCTATGTTGGGGAAAACCATGAGTAGCAACATAGAATCTCTAAGGGAAGAAGTGAGAGCTACTATGGTAGAACTTAAAAATGTTATTAAGAGATCCAACCTAATCTAGACACTCTAACAGCTAGGGTAAATGAGGCAGAAGACTGAATTAGTGATCTAGAAGTCTAACTGATAGAAAATAAGGATCAGGATGAGGCCTTGAACAAACAGCTTAGAGGCCATGAAAACAGAATTAGGGAAATAAATGATGCATGAAACATTCCAATGTCAGAATTATTGTGATCCCTGAGAGAGTGGAGAGAGTGGGAGGACTAGAAGATATAGTTGAACAAATCCTAGAGGAGAATTTTCCTAATCTGGGAAATGAAACAAGTGTTTGTATCCTAGAAGCAGAGGGGACACACACCAAGATCAATGAAGGTAGAAAGACCTCCAGACATGTGATTATGAAATTCACAATTGTAAATTCAGAGAATTTGTCTTAAGGGCAGCGAGGGGGAAGAGATTCCTTCTGGACATTATTCTGGACCACAGAAATAACATCAAATCTGTCCAAAGAAACCTGGCAAGCCAGAAAAGACTGGAAATATAATATTCAGGGTACTAAAAGAGAAAAACATACAGCAAGAATACTTCATCCAACAAGGCTGACATTCAGAATGGATGGAGAGATTAAGAGCTTCCAAGACTGGCAAGGTTTAAAAGATTATGGGACCACCAAGACAGCACTACAAGAAACATTAGGGAGGTTCTATAAAATAAGAAAGATTCCAAGAGTGTTATAGAGCAGAAATTTACAGAGACAACCAATAGAAACAAGGACTTCTCAGGCAACATGATGTCAATAAAAACTTATCTTTCAATAATCATTCCCAATGTGAATGGCCTAAATGCTCCCATAAAATGGCAGAAAGTTGCTGACTGGATAAACAGACAGGACTCATCCATATGCTGTGTACAATAGAGATTTGGAAACTAAAGATAACGTCTAGAGTTAAAGCGAAGCAATGAACAACCATCTATCTTTCCAATAGGCCTGAAAAGAAAGCAGGTGTAGTGATTCTCATATCAGATGAATTATATTTTAAGCTAAAGACTGTAGTCAGAGATACAGAAGGACAATACATCATTCTTAAAGTGTCTATCCACCAAGAAGATCTAAAAATTGTAAATATTTATGCTCCCAATATGGAAGCAGCTAACTATATAAGTCAACTGTTAATCAAAATAGAGAACCATATTGATAAGCATATGTTAATTGTAGGGGATCATAACATGCCACTTTCAGCAATAGACAGAACATCTAAGCAGAAAATCAACAAAGAAACAAGAGCATTGAATGACACATTGGACCAGATGGACCTCATAGATGTATACAGAACATACCACCCTACAGCTCATTCTTTTCAAATGCATATGGAACTTTCTCCAGAATAGACCACCTGCTGAATCACAAATCAGGGCTCAGTTGATGCCAAAAGATTGATTATTCCCTGCATATTCTCAGACCCAACCACAAGAAAAAGTTTGGAAGGAATTCAAACACGTTGAAGCTAAAGACCATCATGCTCTGGACGCCTGAGTGGCTCAGTGGGTTAAGCAACTAACTACCTTCGGCTCAGGTCATGATCCTAGGGTCCTGGCATCGAGTCCTGCATCAGGCTCCTTGCTCAGTGGGGAGTCTGCTTCTCTCTCTGCCTCTGCCTGTCACTCTGCCTTCTTGTGCATGCTCACACTCTCTCTGACAAATAAATAAATAAATAAATAAAAGACCATCCTGCTCAAGAATGTTTGGGTCAACAAGGAAATCAAAGAAGAACTTAAACAACTCATAGAACCAATGAGAATGAAGACATATTGGTCCAAAACCTATGGGATATGGCAAAGATGGTCCTAAGGGGGAAATACATAGCCATTCAAGTCTCATTCAAAAAAACGGAAAAATCCCAAATTCATCTATTCTCATTTTTTTTAAAGATTCTATTTATTTATTTGACAGAGTGAGCTCACAAGTAGGCAGAGAGGCAGGCAGAGAGAGTGAGAAGGAAGCAGGCTCCCTGCTGAGCAGAGAGCCCGATGTGGGACTCGATCCCAGGACCCTGAGATCATGACCTGAGCCAAAGGCAGTGGCTTAACCCACTGAGCCACCCAGGCGCCCCTCACCTACTCTCTTTACACCTTAAAGACCTGGAGAATCAACAAAATTTAAGCCAACTCCATGCATAAAAAGGGAAATAAGATTAGAGCAAAGATCAATGAATTAGACTAGAGATACAATAGAACACATCAACAAAACTAGAAGCTGGTTCTGGAAAGAATTATTAAGATCAATAAACCATTGGCCAAACTAATCCAAAAGAAAAGAGAAAGGACCCCAATTAATAAGATTATGAATGAAAGGGAAGAGATCACGACTAACACCAAGGACATAGAAACAATCATCATAAATTGTGATCAATAGCTATATGCCAATAAGTTAAGCAACCTAGAAGAAATGGATGCATTCCTAGAAACCTATAAACTTACAAGACTGAAACAGGAAGAAATTGACAACCTGAATGACCAATAAATAGTAAAGAGGTTGAAGCAATGATCAAAATCCTCCCAAAAAACAAGAATCCAGTACCTGATGGTATCCCTGGGTAATTCTATCAAACATCCAATGAAGAAATAACATCTATTCTCCTGAAGCTGTTTGAAAAAAATAGAAACAGAAAGAAACTTCCAGACTCTTTCTTTAAAAAAAAAAAGAAAATATTTTATTTATTTATTTGACACACACAGAGAAAGAGAGAGAGAGAGAAAGGGAAAGACATATCACAAATAGGCAGAAAGGCAGGAGGAGAGAGAAGGGAAAGCAGGCTCTCTGCTGAGCAAAGAGCCCGACGCAGGGCTTGATCCCAGGACCCTGAGATCATGACCTGAGCTGAAGGCAGAGACTTAACCCACTGAGCCACCAAGGCAATCCCAGACCCTATGAAGTCAGCATTACCCTGATCCCCAAGCCAGGCAACGACTCCACCAAAAAGGAGAATTTCAGACCAATATCCCTAATGAATATGGATGTCAAGATTCTCAACAAGGTCCTAGCTAATAGGATCCAATAGTACATTGAAAAGATTATCCACCATGACCAGGTGGGATTTATTCTTGGGATGCAAGGGAGGCTCAACATTCACAACCCAATCAATGTGATAGAACAAATCAAGAAGAGAAGAGAGAAGGACCACATGGTCCTCTCAATTGATGTAGAAAAAGCATTTGACAAAATACAGCATTCTTTCCTGATTAAAACTATTCAAAGTATAGGGATAGAGGGAACATTTCTCAACTTCATAAAATCTATCTATGAAAAACCCACAGCAAACATCATTCTCAATGGGGAAACACTGATAGCCTTCCTTTGAGATCAGCAACATGACGAGGATGCCCACTCTCTCCACGTTTTTCAACATAGTACTAGATGTTCTAGCAACAGCAATCAGACAACAAAAAGAAAATGTATTCAAATCAGCAAAGAAGAAGTCAAACTCTCTCTTCACAGATGACATGATACTTTATACGGAAAACTCAAAAAACTCCACTGCCAAACTACTAGAACTCATACAGCAATTCAGTAATGTGGCAGGATAAAAATCAATGCACAGAAATCAGTTGTTTTCTTATACACTAACATTGAAAGCATAGAGAGGAAAACTAGAGAATTGATTCCATTTACTATAGCACAAAGAACCATAAGATACCTTGGAATAAACCTAACTAAAGAAGTAAAGGATCTGTACTTGAAGAACTACAGAACAGTCATGAAATAAATTGAAGAAGACACCAAAAGAATGAAAACATTCCATGCTCATGCATCGGAAGGATAAACATTGTTAAAATGTTTATACTGCCTAGAGCAATCTATACTTCCAATGCCATCCTGATCAAAATTCCACTGGCATGTTTCAAAGTGCTGGAACAAACAATCCTGAAATTTGTGTGGAACCAGAAAAGACCCCGAGTCACCAAAGAAAAAGCTGGAACATCACATTGCCTGATTTCAAGCTTTATTACAAGTCTGTGATCAACAAGAAAACATGATACTGGCACAAAAGCAGACACAGAGACCAATGGAACATATTGGAGCCAGATATGGACCCTCAACTCAATGGTTAAATAATCTTTGAGAAAGTAGGAAAAAATACCAAGTGGGAAAAAGTCTCTTCAATAAATGGTGCTGGGAAAATTGGACAGCTATGTACAGAAGACAAGACTCGATTATTCTCTTATGCCATTCACAAAGAGAAACTGAAAATGGATGAAAGACCTCAACATGAGAGAAGAATCTATCAAAATCCTAGAGGAGAACATGGGCACTATCCCCTTCCACATCAGCCACAGCAACTTCTTTCAGACATGTCTCCAAAGGCAAAGGAAACAAAAGTGATAATGGAACTTTGGGGACGTCAGGAAGATAAATCTTCTGCCCAGCAAGTCAACAAAACAAAGAGGCAACCCACGAAATGGGAGAAGATATTCACAAATGGCAGTACAAAGGGCTGATTTCCAAGATATATAAAGATCTTCTCAAGCTCAATACCCAAAAAACAGATAATCACATCAAAAATGGGCAGAAGACATGTACAGACCCTTCTCCAAAGAAGACATACAAATGGCTAGCAGACACATGAAAAAATGTTCATCCCCATTAGCCATCAGGGAAATTCAAATCAAAACCACATTGAGATACCATCTTACACCAGTAGATTGGGAAAAATTAACAGGACAGGAAACAACAAGTGTTGGAGAGGATGTGGAGAAAAGAGGACCCTCTTACACTGTTGAGAATATAAATTCATACAGCAATTTTGGAAAATGTGTGGAGATTCTTCAAAAAATTTAAAAAAAGAGCTACCTTCTGACCCTGCAATTGCACTACTTGGTATTTACTACATAGATACAGATGTAGTGAAAAGAAGGGCCATATGTACCCCAATTTTTGTAACAGCTATGGCCACAACCACCAAACTGTGAAAAGAGCCAAGATGCCCTTCAACAGATGAATGGATAAAGAATATATGATCCATATATACAATGGTATATTGCACCTCCATCAGAAAGAATGAATATCCAACATTTGTATCAACATGGTTGGGACTGGAGGAGATTATGCTGAGTGAAATAAGTCAATCAGAGAAAGTCAATTATCATATGATTTCACTTACTATGGAGCATAAGGAATAACATGGAGGACCTTAGGAGAATTAAAAGAAAAGTGAATTGGGGGAAATCAGAGGGGGAGATGAACCATGAGAGAATGAGGACTCTGAGACACAAACTGAGAGTTCTTTTTTTTTTTTTTTAAGATTTTATTTATTTATTCTATAGAGATCACAAGTAGGCAGAGAGACAGGCAGAGAGAGAGAGGAAGTGGGCTCCCTCCTGAGCAGGGATCCTGATGTGGGGCTGATCCCAGGACTGTGGAATCATGACCCGAGCTGAAGGCAGAGGCTTTAACCCACTGGGCCACCCAGGTACACCCAAACTAAGAGTTTTGAAAGGGAGGGGTTTGGTGGGGTATGGGTGAGCCTGGTGGTAGTATTAAGGAGGACATGTATTACTTGGAGCACTGGGCATAGGGCATAAACAATGAATCTTGGACTATTGAAAAAATAAAATAAAATTAAAAAAAATAAAATGAAATTTAGGGAGAGTAGGCTAGGCCAGGAATAGATCAGATGACCCTGCTGAGACACAGAGGATAAGCCATAACTGGATGAACTGAAGTGTTTCTGTGCTGCCAAAGGAGACCACCCACTACTGACAGTAAGAGGGATCATTAGGTTTGCCATCTTGGGCAATTCTTCAACAGTAAATGTAGTGAGAGCAAAGGATAATATCTAGAAATCAGGTGACTTGAGTAGGATATGGGAGGAAAATTCCTCCTCTTCCAAGTTGTATCCAGTAGTGGTAGAGGGGTGGCTGTAAATTAAATGGCAATAGACAACTGCCAAAAGAAAAAATGAAGTTTATTTATGCATATTGGTAGCAACCAGAGTACTCATTGATGAGTAACTCACTCTAAAGCCAATGATAAAAAGTTTATAGAAAATATTTACAACCAGGAGAAGTATTTTAGGGTTACAGTGGGAAGATGTGGAAGGTTCAGTTGAATTTTAATGTTAATGAAAATGGACCGTTTGAGAGGCCAGATGGAAGAAGAGTAGGGACCGCCTCTCATCTGTTCCCTTAAATTAACTTGGCTATCTATCAAACCATTCTGAACACCCATGAATTCAGCCTGGGATGTAAGAAAATATTCCTGGAACTCTACACGTAGAATAGGAATGATTTTTGCAAGGTAGGAGTTCCAGAGATGTGGGTCTGAGGGGATATATTGGAAGATAAACAGATGGGGAGGGAGCTTCCATAAGCTGGCTACTGGAAAGCTATATAGCCCCAAAGAGCAAAATCAGAAGCCTTGGAAGTCTGCTCCAGTGAAAGACATCCCTATCTAAAAGGGGTTCAGGGGACAAAAAAGGCAGAATTCTAGGTGGGTCTGAGTGGTTTAAGATCCCAGAAGTCACAGAACAAATGGGGGAGCCAGTACCAGTAGAGTTTCCAAGCAGTGGTTGGGGGAAACTGATTATCGTCAGTGAGCCCAGAAGGAAACTCTCAGCTCAGGTCACCATAAATCTCAAGGCAGGCCAATCAGGTGACTGCTCTCCACCTGAGTCCCCTGAAAAGGACTGGAACATACAGACCCTCTACCATCCCTGGTAGGGGCAAAATGGGTGTGCCCATGACTGGGAAACAGATCTCAGGGCAGTGGCCCTGGAAAGGACAGTAGGGTGACACTCAGCTGTCCCTCAGGAATGGTGGAATGGATATGAGCATGAGCCCACAAACCATCTCAATCCCAGGTCACACAAAGGGCAGCAACACCAGATCTTTGGACTCTCCCCCAGGAGGATGGCTTTGGACATGCACCACAGGAGATTGTGAAGTTTTTCACACACAAAAGTGAAGACTTTGTCTCAGAGGGATTACTGGAGGAGGGGGGAACATGATGTTTTGGTTCTGGGGCTGGAGATAAGGGCAACAGCCATTTTTTTTTTTTTTTTTTATCTTCTAAAAATGTGCACAAAGTATCCAGGTTAAAACAAAAAAAAAAAAAAAGAGAAAACAAAACAAAACAAACAAATGAAAAAAAACTACACAGAGGACCAGCTTACACTCCCATAAGACTAAAACTTCAGCACCAGGGAAAAATAGCATATTGAGCTTGAGGTTTTTCCTAATCATTCTTTTATCTTTCAGTATAAAATTTTCCATTTTTTTCCACTTCAACTAGTTTCTCATTTTATCTACTCTCTATTTTTAAGTTGTTTTTTAACTTACTTTTTACATCTGCATTTTATAGATATATGCTTCATTTTTGGCTTTTTCCACACTTTATTTGATTATATCTATCTACCTATCATATCTATCTACTATATATATATATATATATATATATATATATATATATTTTTTTTTTTTTTTTTTTTTTTTTTTTTTTTTTTTTTTTTTTGCTTTCTTTGCAATTTTGGGGTTTACTGTCTTCTAACACATAGGTGAAGCTTCACTCAGGAACAAATGGATCACCCTGCTTTGTCCACTTTGTGAGATTATACTCTCACCTTCACTCCCTTTGTTTTTCTCTTTTTCTTTTTTGTGTTGTTTAATTTTTGACTGCATTTCTGTGTTGTTTTCTGACAACTTTACATTTCTCTAGTGTGTATTTTGCTTGGGTTATCTTTGATTCTGCTCATAAGATCACCCATTCTTCTCTGGGCAAAATGACCAGTAGGAGGAATTCACAACAAAAGAAAGAACTAGAGGTAATGTTCTCTGCTACAGATATAATCAATATGGATATAAGTAAGATGTCAGAGAGGCAATTCAGGATAGCAACAATAAAGTTAATTGCTGGGCTTGAAAAATGTATAAAAGATAGTAGAGAATCTTTTAGTGCAGAAATCAGATCTAATCAGGCCAAACCTAAAAATGCTATAACTGGGATGAAGTCTAAATTAGATCTTCTAACAGCTAGGGTAAATGAGGAGAAGAGAGAGTAAGTGATCTAGAAAATAGGCTGGTGAAAAGGTAAGAAGTTGAGGAAAAGAGAGAAAAACAATTAATAGCCCATCAAGAAAGGCTTCAAGAAATTAATGATGTCATGAGACATACCAATGTCTGAGGGGGAAGAGAGAGAGAGAGAGTGAGCCAGAAGTTATAAATGAGAAAATCATAGCTGAAAAATTCCATAATCTGTCCAAGAGGCAGAGAAGATCCCTCCCAAAATCAATAAAAATTGATCAACACCCTGATATATAATAGTGAAACTTTCAAATTTTAGAGAAAAAGAAACTCCAGAGAGGAGCTTGAGACAAGGGGTTCCTTACCTACAGAGAAGTGAACATGAGATTAATATCAGACCTATCCACAGAAGCCTAGCAGGCCAAAAAAGGGCCACATGATTATATTCAGGGTACTAAATGAGAAGAACATGCAGCCAAGAATAGTTTATACAGAAGGCCATGACTCAGAATGGAAGGAGAGATAAAGAGCTTCCAGGACAGACAGAGACTGAAAGAATATGTGATCACTAAGCCAGCCCTGCAAGAAATATTAAGGGGGAATCCTGTAAGCAAAAAGAAATCCAAGAATAACATAGACCAGAAAGAAACAGGCAATCTACAGAAAAAGGGATTTTATAGATAATAGAATGGCACTAAATTCATATTTTTCACTAGTTACTCTGAATGTAAATGAGCTAAATTTTCCAATCAAATGAAATACGGTATCAGATTGGATAAAAAAAGCAGATCCACATGCTGTTTACAAGAGACTCATTATAGACCTAACCACTTGCAGACTGAAAGTGAGGGAGTGGAAAACAACTTACCATACTAATGGACCTCGAAAGAAAGGTGGGATAGCAAGAAATAAAAGACATTCGAATTGGCAGAGAAGAAGTCAAATTCTCACTCTTTGAAGATGACGTAATACTTAATGTGAAAAACCAAATAGACTCCACCCCCGAATTTCTGGAACTCATACAGTAATTCAGCAACATGGCAGGATACAGTATCAATGCACAGAAATCAGTAGCATGTCTAAACACTAACAATGTGACTGAAGAAAGAGAAATTAAGGGACACCTGGTTAGCTCAGTTGGTTAAGCATCTGCCTTTATGTTGGGTCATGACCCCAGAGTTCTGGCATTGAGTCCTGCATCAGGTTCCTAGCTCAACAGGGAGCCTTCATCTCCCTCCGCCTAATGCTCCCCATGCTTGTGTTATCTCTCTCTCTCTCTCCCTCTCTCACTCTCTCTCTGGCAAATTGGTGAATAATTTTTTTTTTTTAAAGAAAGAGAAATTAAGGAATCAATCTCACCTACAATTGTACCATAAGCCATATAATACCTAGGAATAATCCTTACCAATGAAGTAAAGGATCTATACTCTAAAAACTACAGAAAATGAGGAAAACACAACATGATCAAAGAACATTTTGTGCTCATGGATTGGAAGAATTCAATGTAATCCCTATCAAAATACCATCCACATTACTCACAGAGCTGGAACAAACAATTGTAAAATTTCTGTGGGACCAGAAAAGACTCTAAATCACCAGGGGAATGTTGAAAAAGAAAACCAAAGCTGGGAGCCTCATAACACTTAACTTCAAGCTATATTATAAAGTTATGACCATCAAGACAGCATGGTATTGGCACAAAAACAGACACAGAGATGAATGAAACAAAATAGAGAGCCCAAAAATGGACCCTAAACTCTATGGTCAACTAATCTTTGACAAAGCAAGAAAGAATATCCAACGGAAAAAAAGACAGCCTTGTCAATAAGTAGTGCTGGGGAAATTGAATAGCCACATACAGAAGAATGAACTGGACCTTTCTCTTAGATTATACACAAAGATAAACTTAAAATGGATGAAAGATTTCAGTGTGAGACATGAATCTATCAAAATCCTAGAGGAGAACACAGGCAACCACCTCTTTGACCTCAGCCACAGCAACTTTTTGCAAGACACAACCCCAAAGGCAAGGGAAACAAAAACAAAAATGAACTTTTGGGACTTCATCAAGATAAAAAAAAAAACTTCTGCACAGCAAAGGAAATAGTCAACAAAGCTATTTGCAAAGATATTTGTAAATTACATTATAGATAAAGGGCTAGTATCCAAGATATATAAAAAACTTCTCAAACTCAACACCCAAAAAAACCCAAATAATCCAGTCAAAAAATGGGCAGAAGACATGAACAAACATTTCTCCAAAGAAGACATACAAATGACCAACAGACACATGAATAAAAAGCTCCACATTTGTATTTCCCTGATGACAGTGAAATACAAATCAAAACCACAATGAGATACCACCTCACACCAAATAGAATGGCAAAAATTAACAAGACAGGGAACAACAAATGTTGGCAAGGATGTAGAGAAAGGGGAACCGAACCCTCTTACACTGTTGATGGGAATGCAAGCTAGTACAGCCACTCTGGAAAACAGTGTGGAGGTTGCTCAAGATGTTAAAAATAGAGCTACCATATGATACCAGCAGTGACACTACTGGGCATTTACCCCAAAGATTAAGATGTAGTGAAATGAACACATGAATCCCAGTATTCATGGTATCAATGTCCACAGTAGCTGAACTGTGGAAAGACCTGAGATGTCCTTCATCTTTATTGAGATGAATGGATAAAGAAGTTGTTTGTCTATACAATGGAATATTGTTCAATCATCAGAAAGGATGAATACCCACCATTGGGACACCTGGGTGGCTCAGTGGGTTAAGCCTCTGCCTTTGGCTCAGGTCATGATCTCAGGGTCCTGGGATCAAGCCCTGCATTGGACTCTCTGCTCAGAAGGGAACCTGCTTCTCCCTCTCTCTCTGCCTGCCTCTCTGCCTACTTGTGATCTCTCTCTCTGTGTCAAATAAATAAACAAAATATTTAAAAAAAAAAAAAAAGAATACCCACCATTTACACTGATGTGAATGGTACAGGAGGGTATTATGCTAAGTCAAATAAGTCAAATAGAGACAGACAATTATTATATGGTTTCACTCATATGGGGAATATAAGGAATAGCACTGAGGATTTGGGGGAAAGGAGAGAAAACTGAATGAAAAGAAATCAGAGAGGGAGAGAAACCATGAGAGACTCTTGTCTCTGGAAAACAACTGGGGTGTTGGGGAAGTAGGTGATGGACATTAAGGAGGGCACATGATGTGATGAGCACTGGGTGTTATACACAACTGATGAATTATTGAACACTACATTTGAAACAAATGATGTAGTACTATATGTTGGTAATTGAATTTAAATTAGAGAAAATAGTTTGTCACTAGAGCAGCTGAATTCACAGGTAACTTCTTTAGAGAGACATTAATGGCATCTAATTTCTGGGGACTGTGCTTAAGTCTGATAAGGGACACTCAACTTTCTTCAACTTATTTAGCTCAGATTTTTTTTTTTTTAAGATTTTTATCTACCTATTTGAGAAAGAGAATGACCAGGAGAGAGCACAAGCAGGGACACAGCAGAGGCAGAGGGACAAGGAGGCTCCTTGCTAAGCAGGGAGCCTGATGTGGATCTCCATCCCAGGATGCTGGGATCATGACTTGAGCTAAAAGCAGAAGCTTAATCACTTGAGCCACCTAGGCTCCCTGAGCTAGGAAACTTTTAATTTAAAATAATTTTTATACCAACTCTGGAGGACCAAGTGAATCTCCACAAAGGTCAGCAGCAGCCATTAGGAAAAGCCAACACACGAGCCAGGCCCCCAACCCAGTTCCATGAGGAACTCAGACTGGGAAGGGGTGGGAAGAAGGTTTGCAGAAGAGAATTCCTGACAGAGAGAGAGAGAAAGAGAGAGAGAGAGAGAGATAAATTGACTAAATTACCACTAACTGCAAAGTTAACATTTGCATTTCTTCAGTCATTGGTAAAATGAGAGCATCAGAACAAATAAGCAACCACAGAAAATAAATAAATGTGTAAGCAGAAAGAGTTAGGAGTCCCCAGAAAAAGAAGGATAAGACACAGCTTTCATGACACAAGAAATCTTTTTAGGCTCCCAGCTATTTATATTTAGACCTTACCTGCTCTATTTTGGGGAGTGCACTTCCTGTAGAACTTCCTGGGAGGTGTTAGAACAAAGAAATGGAAAATCCTTTGTGGTTGAAGATTTTAAGGGAACAAAGGGAATGCAAAAACTGTCTCTACCAGGGACAGGAAATAGCCTAAGCATATCAGTGATAATAAATCAATGGTAAAACTCCAGTGCAGTTTCAGGAGTGAGGATTGACTTAACACATGTTCTTGAGTTGTTTTTGCAGGACTGAAACCATAATTCATAGGGATAATGAAATTAAAACTGTCACCATGAAGACTCCTTGTGACCCCCTTCTTCACAGGAATGTGAGGCAAACAACAGGAAGAGCTGCAGTGGCCTAGGCCAGTTTGAGCTGGACTGCCAACTCACACATATGCATATGGACCATGGAATGTCGGACAATTACCTCTATCTCAATATAATGTTAAAATATCCACCCAAGGAGAAGCACAAACCTCATTAACATAAATACAAGGTGCAAATAAATATGTTTCCTTAAAATGCATGCATGGCTACCTCTACATATTATGACAAAGCTTCAGTTTTTGAATACTCATCCTAACCCTAAATAAAAGGAACCCACCCACCCCTGCTGTAGGAGTCATGGCTTTGGAAATTATTCCCTGTGATCTCCTTATTTGCTGAAAAAAGTTTCATTTCTGTGACAACTCTAACTGGTTTAGTCTCTATCTGTGAATCGCCAAAGAGGAAACTCATGTTAGTTCAGCTACAAAGGAATTTATACTTTTTCCTGAAGCATATGTGAATTCTTGTGAGTAATTTCTATCTTTTCCTACATCACATATCCTTCAGAGTTGGTGAGGAATACGGGCACCTCCTAAAGTAATTCTTTAAAAAATCTTTCAAAGGCATACCAGCTCCAGTCTGAGACTATAAAGCTTTCATGCACCTAGCAGAGCTGCTGGAAATAATGGGGTGTGGGGGAGTGAGAGACTGGGAATCAATGTTAGATGATTTCTTGAATAATTAAAAATACCCAGAACAATTTAAAAATTACTGAAGTATATTTTTCTTAGTTAATCTGTAACTGTATCTAATTAGAATTATTACTAGAAAGCAACAGCCAACATAGTTTTGTAGACCCTGGGAAACTTGAAACCATGAAATCCCAATGTAAACCTCTACACACTGCTTCCGGATCTCAGTATACCCTAGGTAGACCCAGGCCAGACCCTCTCCTCCTCCTTTCCTCTTTCTGACAAAGTCTAATGTGCTAAAACACATGGTGTACTACTGGGAGCCACTACATTTAAGTGTTTAAGGAAAAATATAAATGATCATGGTCAAAGAAGCCAGCTATTCCTTGGCCTAAGAAACAATTATTAATTAAATTAATAATAATTAGCCAATCTAATGTTTATGAAGGGAAAAATGTTGTCATGTGACTTGCATTGGCTGTCTCTCCTAAAAACTGATCAAGTTACTTACTGTAGACTGAGCGTGAAGAATAGTGTTAAAGAGTAAAATTCCACGTGGGGGGCAGGGGCAGGCAAAGGAAGGTTACTTTCGGACAAATTCTTTCTCTTAATCCCTGGCTGTGATTTGCATGTAACTACAGCTGGCTCTAAAGCAACATGTGGGTTTGGCTCTGGGGAGTTCCCTGTAGAATTATCTAGCTTGCTGGTTTTTCATACAAAAAATGCAAACAATCAGGAACAGGCCACACCAAAATAATTAATTGGTATCAGCTGAAGCCTGCCCTACACATTCCACAAAGACAATCATTCTCTCTCTCTCTCTTTTAAAGATTTTATTTATTTGAGAAAGAGAAAGTGAGAGAGAGAGAGAGCATGAGTGAGAGAAGGAGCAGACAGAGAAGCAGACTCCCCACTAAGCAGGGAACTTGATGCCAGGCTCCACTCCAATTTCAGTGGGATCATGACATGAGCCAAAGACAGACACTTAACTGACTGAGCCACCCAGGCACCCCAAGACAATGGTTCTCAAACTTTACTGTATATTATAATTAACTGGGGAGATTTGACAAATGCAAGTGCTGAACCTTGCCCCCTATGAACTAAACAGTCTCTAAGGATGAGACACAGGCATCTCTATTTTTAAAAATTCTTCCAGATGATTTCCATATGTAGCCAACTCTCGGAACCATTGTCCTAACAGGGACCTCCAGGAATTATGATACTGACTTAGAAATATAGGAATTAAGGAATAGAATGGGCTTCTCCCCCAATTCATAGAGAAATAATAAATGAGAAAGACAAGACCTTCAGCACAAATTGTGAATATAATCATATTATTAGACATAAGTATCTGTGAGTTGCAGACTAAATCCCCCTCCTCCTCTAGCTTCAGGGGCATTTAGAAAGTGCAAAGATCTCTAGTTTCCTAGGCTGTTCTGGATTGTTCAGACAAGAAATAAACAGTTATTAAATCCAAATGTTGAGGGTTTATAGCCATAGGATGATAATAGTTTTGTTTTGCTGAATGCAATGGTAGGAAATGTTCCTGCAACCCTATGCAGAGTTGATAGATTGATAAAAATACAAAAGATAAAAGGTTCCTGCAGGTAACCTAACACCACAAGAGTTCAATTAAGAAGTGACAGGGTTATAGGAGATTAAAGAAAGAACAGGAAGAGTCATTGAGTGCTGCATGGGGAAGGGCCTGAGCTAGGCTGGCATACCTCAGTGAAGCAAGGGGTTTTCCTGATCCTGGACTATTGTTGATGTCCTGGCCTTCTGAAGAGCATGGTATATGATACAGATTATTTCAACATTTATGGAGCATCTCATATGTGCCAGGCAAGGACATAAAGTAAACGATATAGATACACCTTGTACTTTGATTTCAAGAAACTTAGGATCTGACTTTTCCCGTATATCACTCTAATGCCCTTGATCTAAAATACTCAAACACTCTCTGTACCTGGTTGAATAGTGGCTCCCCCAAAATTCATGTCTACCTAGAAATGTCTACCTGTTAAATCCAATGACAAATATTCTTTTAAGAGATGATAAAAAAAAAAAAGTAGAAATGGACATAGAAACAAAAAGGAAGTCCATATGAAAAAGGTGATGAGATTAAAGTGGTATGTTTACAATTCAAGGAACACCAAGGATTGTTGGCTACCACTCGAAGCTAGAAGAAAGGGATGAAATTGATTGTTCCTTAGAGACTCCAGAAGGAATCAACTGTATAGTCACCTTTTAGCTTTCAAAAGTATGAGAGAATATATTTCTCTTGTTTTAAGCCACCTAGCATTTTTTTCCTGGTAATTAGTTTTAAAGTCTTAGGAAACTAATACATCCCCCTAATGGTCTTCCTTCCTCTGTACTTGTGCCCCATAGCAATCAGAATAATCCTTTTGGAATGCAAGTCAGATTATGCCACTGCTTTAGTCAAAACTCTCCAGTTTCCATCTTATTCAGAGCAAAAGCCAGTGTCCTTTCAAGAACCTTCAAAGCCCTTGGCACTGGGGAGTGATGGTCTAGTCCCAGCTATCTTTCCAGCCACATTTCTTACTTAACCTTATGACTACCTCCCCTACTACTGACAGAGCTATAGCCACACTGAAATATTCCCAGAATTTTTTTCCCCCATGTGCCTAGGATGCTCTTCTCTGACAAATACTCCTTTGGCTCATTTTATTTTTCTTTTTATCAAGCCTCAAATAGCACAGCATCAAGAGATTCCTTCTTAGAACACTCTGTCTAAAGTAGTTTCACTCTTCTGTTTTCACCTTAGTTTGTATCTGACATTATATACACATACAGATAAGTATGAATATAGATGCGGATGTAGATTATTTATTTGTATACAATGAGACTTTCCCAACAGAATGAAATCTCTTTGGAAATTCTCCTTAAAAAAAAAAAAAATCTCCATGTCTATAAATTTTGTTTTGTTTGCTGCTGCATCCCTGTTGCTCCTTTCTGAAATATCATATCCTTGTGTTTTTGTCTGTCTTTTGATATACCACAGTTATTTTGCATTGAGGATATTTCTTTATATGTATTATCTCTTCCACTGGAATGCAAGGTTCTTAAAGTTAGGAACTCTGTTTCAGTCATACCTGCCTCAACTTCTTTCACTGCCCAACCTAAGATAATACTTTATAAAATTTATAAATACTTTATAAATAGTCAATGCTCAAAAGATACTATTTGTTTAGACCATGTTTTTTTATAAAGATAATTTTTCCTGATCTAGAGTTTTTAAATATAAAAATTGTATAAACCAAGATTTGAACTTCTTATTTTCTTAAGAGTTTAAAAATTGAGATCTCCTAAAGAATCTTGGACTTCTATGAATTCATTTTGGGAAGAAAGCAGTCCTACGAAAGGTTATAATCCAAATTATTAGTGAGAAGTGATCTTATTCTCTTTGATATTTATTAAATGTTGAGAACATATCTAGTACTTGGCCTATTTGATGTTGCTTCCTTAAAAATGCCAGGTATAGGGGCACGTGGGTGGCTCAGTGGGTTAAAGCCTCTGCCTTCAGCTCAGGTCATGATCCCGGGATCCTGGGATAGAGCCCAGCATCAGGCTCTCTGCTCAGCGGGGAGCCTGCTTCCTCCTCTCTCTCTGCCTCCCTCTCTGACTACTTGTGAATTCTCTGTCAAATAAATAAATAAATAAATAAAATATAAAAAAAAATGACAGGTATAATGTAGATCACATATTAAAAGGACTCCAAAAGCTCATTAATTTGATCTCCTTTCATTTTAAGATTTTTTTTTACTACCATGATTTTTTACTTACATGCCATGAAAAATATGGTATGGCTTAAAATATCTTATCTAAGAATAAAAAGAAAATACTTTCAGGGTTTTAACTAACATCTCTGGGAAGTCTTTTAAACCATTTAAGTACTCCTTTAAGACACCTATTTCTTTCTTTTTTTTTATTTTTTTAAATTTTTTATTTTTTCAGCGTAACAGTATTCATTATTTTTGCACCACACCCAGTGCTCCATGCAATCCGTGCCCTCTACAATACCCACCACCTGGATCCCCCAACCTCCCACCCCCTGCCCCTTCAAGACCCTCAGATTGTTTTTCAGAATCCATAGTCTCTCATGGTTCACCTCCCTTTCCAATTTCCCTCAACTCCCTTCTCCTCTCCATCTCCCCTTGTCCTCCATGCTATTTGTTATGCTCCACAAATAAGTGTAACCATATGATAATTGACTCTCTCTGCTTGACTTTTTTCACTCAGCATAATCT
Source organism: Lontra canadensis (assembly GCF_010015895.1). Classification (NCBI taxonomy): domain Eukaryota; kingdom Metazoa; phylum Chordata; class Mammalia; order Carnivora; family Mustelidae; genus Lontra; species Lontra canadensis. The sequence continues at coordinate 29,740,318 of NW_022631004.1, read as the reverse complement.
CTTCCACACCTGTCCATGTTGCTACAAAAGTTGGGGATTCATCCTTTCTGATGGAGGCATAATACTCCATAGTGTATATGGACCACATCTTCCTTATCTTGGTTCTTTCCACAGTTTGGCGACTATGGCCATTGCTGCTATAAACATTGGGGGTACAGATGGCCTTTCTTTTCACTACATCTGTATCTTTGGGGTAAATACCCAGTAGTGCAATGGTAGGGTCATAGGGAAGCTCTATTTTTAATTTCTTGAGGAATCTCCACACTGTTCTCCAAAGTGGCTGCACCAACTTGCCTTCCCACCAACAGTGGAAGAGGGTTCCCCTTTCTCCACATCCTCTCCAACACATGATGTTTCCTGTCTTGCTAATTTTGTCCATTTTAACTGGTGTAAGGTGGTATCTCAATGGGGTTTTAATTTGAATCTCCCTGATATCCAGTGATGATGAACATTTTTTCATGTGTATGTTAGCCATTTGTAAGTCTTCATTGGAGAAGTGTCTGTTCATATCTTCTGCCCATTTTTTGATATGATAAGACACCTATTTCTAAGTACCATACTTATAACTTCTTCAGATCAATTTTCCCAAATGAACTGATATGCTAATTAAAAGCATTCTTATTTATTCACTAATCTAAGACCCTAAAACTTTTTCAAAAGCCTCTTGCCTCTCAAAATAAAGGTGTTCCCAGGGCGAAGACTTAATCAAGAGTATCGGCTCTCAGAATGATTTGTCCAAGGAAAAATTTGCAAAGGGCATATCTATAAATTATTCATGAAACTTCAAACTTTAAATAAACTTTATTTCAACAACTGGCTTAAGTCCATATGACTTTAAAAGATGAGAATCCAAAAGTATTCACCCACCTTTCTTTTTCTTTCTTTTTTTTTTTTTTAGCTTAAAATGATGATTTAATTTTTATTTGAGAGGAAACAACCTATAAAACAATGTTCTTGACACATGGAGAAATAATATACTTAAAAGAATACAGCACCAGAAATTGGGACACTTGGCTCCAGACTCCTCTCTGTCCCATATGCCCTTAGACAAATAATTTCATTTCTTCTGGGACTCAGTTTCCCTGTTTGTAAAATTATGGGTTTGGAGAGGTTGAGTTCTCCAACAGTTCTAATATTGTATGATTTTATATAGCTACCCATGGTATTGTTTTGGAAATACAACTTTTTATCATACTTAAGTGCTTAAAAGTTCTGTCTTTTAGGCTTAAGTTTCCACTATTTCCTTCAAAATTCAGATTTAGTTTTAGATTAATCTCTGGATCTATTACTAAACATTTTCAAGATGGCGTATTAACCCAAAGATTTGTAATATGAAGGTAAGCCTTAATTCAAAGTAGATAATAAGATACCAAATATAGCATTTTAAAATTTGATTTTAAGCCAGAAAATGTTATATTTGAGAAACTAATCTAATCCTACTAAAACTATTAAAATTTTTATTTCAAGTATCTATAAGTTTGTTATTAAACAGATAAACAGGAAGGGAGGAGAGAGAGAAAGAGAGAGAGTGTGTGTTGAACTTAAAGCCCTGTGCTCACAGAAAGCAGTGATGTTGGCAAATATTTCTGTGTTGTGAGAAGCAGCCAGACACAAAGGCCACCCTGTTCTTGCATATCCCCCTCCCTACTTCTTCATTACTCCCACTAAGTCTTGTGCACTTTCTTGTTTCTGTACCCTATAAAACTCCTGAATCCTTCTTTTCCTTTGAGACACTTCTCATTAATGAATGTTCCTTCTATTGTAATAGCCTGAATAAAATGATCTCCTTCATTGTCTGCTATCTTTTGTCTTCGACTGTAGATAGCAGGGAGTGCTGAGCAGTATGATGGAATGGGACACAGTCTGCTATTCTAAGTTAGGTGGTCAAGGAAGGTCTCTGTGGGAGTGACACATAAACTAAGACCTAAATAACAGGAGAGAGCAAACCATGGACAGAGCAAGGGGAAGGGCCCTCTAGGTGTGGTGTGGGATGTAAATATCCTAATGAAGGAACAAGATTGATGTTTTCCAGAAGTGTGGAGCTGGAGAGTGGAGTATGGTTACAGTCCAATGGTACTAGAGAAGACTGAGAAAAAGAAGTAGACAGAGAAATTATCATGAAGGCTTTGTAGCACATGGTAATAATGTTAGATTTTATTCAAAATACAGTAGAAAGCACTGAGATTTTTAAGCAGCCTAATAATATTTAGAAAGATAATTTTGTGGGGTGCCTGGGTGGCTCAGTGGGTTAAAGTCTCTGCCTTCAGCTCAGGTCATGATCCCAGGGTCCTGGGATTGAGCCCTGCATCAGGCTCTCTGGTTGGCGGGGAGCCTGTTTCCCTTCCTCTCTCTGCCTGCCTCTGCCTACTTGTGATCTCTGTCTGTCAAATAAATAAATGAAATCTTTTTTAAAAAAGGTAATTTTGACTCTTACATGGAAAATGAATTTTATATAACAAGAGTAAAAAATTGTAAGTCATTGCAATTGTCAGTCAAAAGCTGATAGTGTTTTGTAGTGGTGGCTATGCGGAAAAGTAAATGAATATGTTTAAGATATTTTTAGAGATAGAGTTAATAGACCTTGCTGTAGGATTGGATGTTTGGTGGGGAATAAAGAACAAAGTGGAATTAAGAAGGACTCTCAGGTTTTTGTTTTTGGCTTGGTCAACTGGTTAGACACCAGTACTAATGGGGTCAAAGAGTCTTCTGGGAGGAAACTAATTAAGATTCATACCCAAATTCAGATATTAGGGGGAGTATTCTGAGGTAGGTATTAGACTTGCTACTAGTAAAGGCATGTGAGAACACAAGATAGTTGAAAAAAATAAAAGACAGGTGGCTGTGTTTATACTTTAAATTGGTCAAGCAAGTCATGTAGGTTAAAGTGCATGTAACTGAAAAGAAATTTGTCAGGTACCTACTATGTAGTAATTCTTACAGTATTCTGTTCTTGATCATTTACTTTTCTAATTCTTTATGCAGTCCCTGGATGATCTCATCAATTCTCATGTCTTCACCTAACACATGTAAAGCTAAATACAATTGAAATCTTTATAGTCAATGAACTTTCCTGTGCTGTGTGTGTACACATACATGTGGGCTCATTCACATTCATGCACAAACCCATACAACTCTCCATTAGATATCTATTGAATGTCCTACAAGTATGTGAAATTACACAGAACACAGAGAAGCATACATTATCTTCTCTTGAAATATTCTGCCAGTCTTTATCCTGTTTTTGATAATTCAGTGAATGACATCAAAGTCCAGCCTTTCATCCATCCAGAAACTTGACTGTCACTCTGGATGTTTCCTTATCTTACCCTCATCCACATCTAACTAAGTTCCAATCATACAACCTCAATCACATTATTCATATTTCTTCATATCCTTTTTCTGTGACTTTAGATTGTAGGAGAGAAAAAAATCTATATTCTCTTAGGGTCTCTAGCTGGTTCTGTGAAATAAACAACAGAGAGATTAAGAAAAGGCTTACATATTTATTTGATCTTATAACTTTTATGTGGAATAGGGTGGGTAAGGAGGTCTTCATAAAAAGAAATCTTTCAAAGAAATGGCTAATCTTTGAGACTTTTATGCCATTTGAACAAAGTGGAATAAATTTAAAGAGAACTAACAAGACAAAGGAAAATAACTTTAAGCTTCCAGAGATAATAAATTGCAAGGAAGGTAAAAACATGGGAAACTAATGGTAAATAAGAAGGAGTTAGTAAGGTTTGTTTGTGTAGACTCTTTCTCAGTGTCATCTCATCATTGGTGATAAGATTCTTATTCCCTCCCTTGTTTAAGTAGGAGATGTGGTACATCTTCACAAAGGATTTTATTATCTTATATTCAGGTAAGTGGGAGGAAGGCAGAGATCTCATCCTGTGCCCTTTTTCTCAATTTCCTTGAGTTCAAAATAATCCTTATGCCAGAATGGCATATTTTGGAGTAACATTCTCATCTACAAGATCATGTAATCATTATCCCACACTTGAAATGTAACAGCAGAATTCTAACTAGTTTCCTAGGCTCTAATACCTCAATTCATTTTCTGTACCATAACCAATGCATCATATCTAACACATAATTATTATCATGTCATTCTCAAGAAACAAAAAAGGTCTCAAATACACAACCCTACACCTAAAGGAGCTGGAGAAAGAAGAGCAAAGAAAGTCTAAACCCAGCAGGAGAAGAGAAATAATAAAGATCAGAGTGGAAATCAATGAAATAGAAACCAAAAAAACAGTAGAACAGATCAATGAAACTAGAAGCTGGTTCTTTGAAAGAATTAGTAAGATTGATAAACTTCTGACAGACTTAAAAAGAAAAGAGAAAGGGTTCAAATAAATAAAATCATGAATGAAAGAGGAGAGAACACAACCAACACCAAAGAAATACAAACAATTAAAAGAACCCACTATGAGCAACTATATGCCAGCAAATTTGACAATCTGGAAAAAATGGATGCATTCCTAGAGATGTATAAACTACCAAAACTGAACCAGGAAGAAATAGGAATCCTGAACAGACCCATAACCAGTAAGGAGATTGAAGCAGTCATCAAAAATCTCCCAGCAAACAAGAGCCCAGGGCCAGATGGCTTCCCAGGGGAATTCTACCAAACATTTCAAGAAGAATTAATACCTATTCTCCTGAAACTGTTCCAAAAAATAGAAATGGAAGGAAATCTTCCAAAGTCATTTTATGAGTCCAGCATTACCTTGATCCCAAAACCAGACAAAGACCCCACCAAAGAGGAGAATTATAGACCAATATCCTCGATGAACATGGATGTGAAAATTCTCACCAAAATACTAGCTAACAGGATCTAACAGTACACTAAAAGGATTATTCACCACGACCAAGTGGGATTTATTCCAGATCTGCAAGGTTGGTTCAACATCTACAAATCAATCAATGTGATACAATATATTAATAAAAGAAAGAATAAGAACTATATGATACCCTCAATGGATGCTGAAAAAGCTTTTGACAAAGTACAGCATCCTTTCTTGATCAAAACTCTTCAAAGTATAGGAATAGAGGGTACATACATCAATATCGTTAAAGACATCTATGAAAAACCCACAGCGAATATCATTCTCAATGGGGAAAAACTGAGAGTTTTTCCCCTAAGGTCAGGAACGTGGCAGGGATGTCCACTATCACCACTGCTACTCAACATAGTACTAGAGGTCCTAGCCTCAGCCATCAGACAACAAAAAGCAATAAAAGGTATCCGAATTGGCAAAGAAGAAGTCAAGCTCTCACTCTTTGCAGATATGATGCTTTATGTAGAAAACCCCAAAGACTCCACTCCAAAGCTGCTTAGAATTCATACAGGAATTCAGTAAAGTGTCAGGATATAAAATCAATGCACAGAAGTCTGTTGCATTTCTCTACACCACCAACAAGACAGGAGAAAGAGAAATTAGGGAGTCAGTCCCATTTACAATTGCACCCAAAACCATAAGATACCCAGGAATAAACCTAACCAAAGAGGGAAAGAATCTGTACTCAGAAAACTATAAAGTACTCATGAAAGTAATTGAGGAAGACAAAGAAATGGAAAAACGTTCCATGCTCATGGATTGGAAGAACAAATATTGTGAAGATGTCTATGCTACCTAAAGCAATCTACACATTTAATGCAATCCTTATCAAAATACCATCCATGAGCAAATATTTAGGAGCAAATAATCCTAAAATTTATATGGAACAAGAAAAGACTCCGGATAGCCAGAGAAATGTTGAAAAAGAAAGCCAAAGTTGGTGGCATCACAATTCCAGACTTCAAGTTTTATTATAAAGCTGTAATCATCAAGACAGTATGGTACTGGCACAAAAACAGACAGATAGATCAATGGAACAGACTAGATAGCCCAGAAATGGACCTTCAACTCTATGGTCAACTAATCTTCAACAAAGCAGAAAAGAATGTCCAATGGAAAAAAGACAGTCTCTTCAAGAAATGGTGTCCAGAAAATTGGACAGCCACATGCAGAAAAATGAAACTGGACAATTTCCTTACACCACACACAAAAATAGACTCAAAATGGTTGAAAGACCTCAATGTGAGAAAGGAATCCATCAAAATCCTTGAGCAGATCACATGTAGCAACCTCTCTAACAGTCACACAACAACTTCTTCCTAGAAACATCCACAAAGGAAAGGGAAGCAAGGGAAAAATGAACTATTGGGACTTCATCAAGAATAAAAGGTTTTGCACAGCAAAGGAAACAGCCAACAAAACCAAAAGACAACTGAAAGAATGGGAGAAGATATTCACAAATGACATATAAGATAAAGGGCTAGTAGCCAAAATCTGTAAAGAACTTCTCAAACTCAACACCCAAAGAACAAATAATCCAATCAAGAAATAGCCAGAGGACATGAACAGACATTTCTGCAAAGAAGACATCCAGATGGCCAATAGATACATGAAAAAGTGCTCCACATCACTCGGCATCAGAGAAATACAAATCAAAACCACAATAAGATGCCACCTCACACCAATTAGAATGGCTAAAATTAACAAATCAGGAAACAACAGATATTGGTGAGGATATGGAGAAAGGGGAACCCTTCTACACAGTTGGTGGGAATGCAAGCTGGTGCAGCCACTCTGGAAAACAGCATGGAGCTTCCTCAAAAAGTTTAAAATAGAGCTTCCCTATTACCCAGCAATCGCACCACTGGGTATTTACCCTAAAGATACAAATGTAGTATTCTGATGGGGCAAGTGCACCTGAATGTTTATAGCAGCAATGTCCACAATAGCTAAACAATGGAAAGAACCTAGATGTCCATGAATAGATGAAATGGTAAAGATGTGGTAAATATACACAATGGAATACTATGAAGCCATCAAAATAAATGGAATCTTCCCATTTGCCATGATGTGTATGGAATTAGAGGTTATTATGCTGAGCAAAATAAGTCAATCAGAGAAAGACAATTATCATATGATCTCCCTGATATTAGGAATTTGAGAGGCCGAGTAGGGGGTTTGGGGGCTAGGAAAGGAAAAAATGAAACAAGATGGGACCGGGAGGGAGACAAACCATAAAAGACTTTTACTTTCATAAAACAAACTGAGGATTCCTGGGTAGAGGGGACTGTGGAGAGAGTGGTCGGGTTATGGACATTGGGGATGGTATGTGATATGGTGAGTACTATGAAGTATATAAGCCTTTGGATTCATAGACCTGTACCCTTGGGGCAAATAATATATTATGTGTTAATAAAAATTATTAATAAAAGAAAAGAGTTAGGTAATGGCATAAAATGTCTAAATAACAATGAGATTAGGCCATTCTTTTTGTTATCTCCGTCATTTTCTCCTTAAAATAGGGAAAATGTCTTCTTATCATGTGAAACTTTATAAAAATACTGGCCATTCATACAATATCACTAATAAAATCTCTATAAATTCTTAAAAATAGACATGGTACAGACAGCCATGATCACAGTACAATAAAACCAATAATAAATAACATACTAAAAACAAACAAACAAACAAACAAACTGACAGTAAGGAAGTGAAAAACAAGAACATTCTCACAAAACTGTGATTTAAGCGGGTAATAAAATATAAATATATGGCAGAATCGTAGAACATAATAATCATAAAAACATTACATATCAGTACTTACAGAATTCAGCTAAAACAATGAAAATGCATCTAAGCACTAAATCAATAAGAATTACGAAAATAAACATCTATTCAAGAGATTAGAAAAATATAACAAAATAAACATAAGGGAAATAGAAACAAGAAAAACAGAAATAAAAACAAAGGAGGAGGAGCAAGATGGCAGAGAAGTAGGAGACTTTGTTTCAACCGGTCCCTTGAAGTGAGCTAAATATATACCAGAACACTATGGACGCCCATGAAATCAGGCTGAGATGTAAAATTATACACTTCGGGACCTCTAAGGTGCCAAAGACATCAGTGGAGAGGTAGAGCAGAGTGGGAATGCTTGGACTGATATTGGAGGATTAACAGAAGGGGGAGGGAGAAACCAGAAGCAACCCATTGGAAAGTAATACCCCAACATGAAAGTGCCCTGTGCTTGGGGACTAGCATTAACTTGGAGTCTGGTTAAAAACACTCAAAAAGAACAAAGCGTCTTAAGGGGCAAGTTGTGGAATTGGGTGGCCACTGGCATGGCCCTAAACCCACAGTACCAGGATGGTCACTGCCGGAGCCCACCTGTGCCTGAGAGAGCCCAGCCAAGGTGCCAGGCCATAGTCCCTGAGCCCAAGTGGCTTTCTGCTGCTTGCATCACTGCTGGGGCTGCGTGCATCCTTTCTGCAGCTGGAAGAGCCAGAGCTCCTACCATATGCCGCCACTGCCGCCAGGTGTGAGTGCACCCAGTGTGACCTGGACTCCAGACAGCAGTCCCGACAATGGCAGCCACTAGAATTGGGCTCCCTGGACCAATATCACTTGCGGTTTTAGTGGCATGGGGTGCAAAGTGAAGCAGGGGCCTCGGGCAACCACTGAGACAGTGGCTGGGGGTGTGCACAACCTGTTGAGGTGTTCAGTGGATCTTGCAGAGGGGGAGTCTGTGTGTTCTGGACCATCCTGAGAAGAGCAGACTGAGGCTTCTCTCTGAGGCAGAGGGCTGGGTGCTGACATTTTACCTTGCACTAACTTTTTGCAAAGCCACGAAAAGCTGCAAAAGAACAAAAACCTCCAGAGAACAAAAGCCTGAAAAATGTTTTCCCAGAGCCCAGCCCATTGTTAGGGGGTAGGGCAACTCAGCCCAAGCAAGAATGACTGAAAAACAATGCAGCAGGCCCCTCCCCCAGAAAACAAGGCAAAAGAACAAGAGGACAACAGCCCCAGGGTCCCCATAAAACTGCAAATCCCCAACATGGGAGAAAAAATATATTAAGCCCCTGGTATTGCCCCCAAACCTGTATATTTCATAGATACAACATTTTATTTTAGTCGTTCTCACAATTCTACTTCTTTTATTTTTTTAACCTACCTACCACTGCAACTAGATGTTTAATACAACATATTACATAATAACTTTAACTTGAACTACCTGTATTTCTTATTATTTTCTTTTTATTAATATATACATAAATACAAGCTTCAGGATAATCCTTTTTCCCTATTCAATACTGCCCCTATATACTAACCAGTTTTAATTTCCCTATATCTCTGGAAAGTTGTGTCCTCTAACAAAGTAAACAAGATACACTCAGGAAGCACCAAAATAACCTTCCTTGCCCACAAGGGTCTATCCACCAAAAAGATCTAACAATTATAAATATTTATGTCCCCAATATGGGGACATACTACATAAGCCAACTACATAAGTCAACGGTTAATCACATAAAGAATTATATTGAGGGGCACCTGGGTGGCTCAGTGGGTTAAAGCCTCTCCCTTCGGCTCAGGTCATGATCCCAGGTCCTGGGATTGAGTCCCACATCAGGCTCTCTGCTCTGCAGGGAGCCTGCTTCCTCCCCCCTCTCTCTCTGCCTGCTTGTGATTTCTCTCTCTCTGTCAAATAAATAAAATCTTAAAAAAAAAAAAAAGAATTATATTGATATGAATACATTAATTGTAGGGGACTTTAACATGTGACTCTCAGTAATAGACAGATCATCTAATCAGAAAATCAACAAAGAAACAAGACATTTGAATGCCACATTGCACCAGAGGGACCTCATAGATAGACACATAACAACAGAATACTATATTCTGTTGTATGTAGTATAATACAATACTACAAACAACAGAATACTCATTCTTCTCAAGCACACATGGAACTTTCTCCAGAAGAGACCACATATTGGGTCACAAATCAATGTTTAAAAATACCAAAAGATTGAGATTATTCCCTGCATATTCTCAGACCACAATGCTTTGAAACTGGAACTCAACTACAAGAAAAGAGTTTGGAAGGAACTCAAACACTTGGAAGCTAAAGACCATCCTGCTCAAGAATGTTTGAATCAACTAGGAAATCAAAGAAGAACTTGATGGAAACCAATGAAAATGAAGACATATCAGTCTGAAACCTATGAGATATGGCAAAGGCAATCCTAAGGGGGAAATACATTACCATCCAAGCCTCACTCATAAAAATGGAAAAATCCCAAATTCACCAACTTTCTTTATACCTTAAAGAATTGGAGAATCAACAAAAAATTAAGCCAACCCCACACACAAGAAGGGAAATAATCAAATTTCGAGCAGAGATCAATGAGTTAGACACTAGAAATACAGTAAAACAAACCAACAAAACCAGAAGCTGATTCTTGCAAAGAATTATTAAGATTGATAAACCACAGGTCAAACTAATCTGACAGAAAAAAGAGAGGACCCAAATTAATAAAATTGTAAATGAAAATGGAGAGATCACAACTAACACCAAGGAAATAGAAAGAATCATCAGAAATTATCATCAACAGCTATATGCCAATAAGTTAAGCAACCTGGAAAAATGGATGCATTCCTGGAAATCTATAAACTTCCAAGACTGAAACAGGAAAAAATTGACAACCTGAATAGACCAATATCTAGTAACGAGATTGAAGCAGTGATCAAAAAACTCCCCAAAACAAGAGCCCAGGACCTGATGGATTCCCCAGGGAATCCTCCCAAACATTCAAAGAAGAAATATTCTCCTGAAGCTCTTTCAAAAAATAGAAAGAAAACTTCCAGACTCTTTCTATGAAGCCAGCATTATCCAGATCCCCAAACCAGGCAAAGACCCCACCAAAGAGGAGAATCTCAGACCAATATCCCTGATGAATATGGATACCAAGATTCCCAATAAGATCCTAGCTAACATGATCCAACAGTACATTAAAAATATTATCCACCATGACTAGGTGGGATTTTCCCCTAGGATGGAAGTGTGGTTCAACATTCACAAATCAATCAATGTGATAGAACATATCAGTAAGAGAAGAGAGAGGAACCACATGGTCCTCTCATTTGAAGCAGAAAAAGCATTTGACAAATTCCAACATCCTTTCCTGATTAAAACTCTCCAAAGTATAGGGATAGAGGAACATTCCTCAGCTTCACAAAATCCATCTATGGAAAACTCTCAATGAATATCATTCTCAATGAGGAAAAGTTGAGAGCCTTCCCATTGAGATCAGGAATACGACAAGAATGCCCACTCTCACCACTTGTTCAGCATAGTACCAGAAGCCCTAGCAACAGAATCAGACAACAAAAAGAAATAAAAGGTATTCAAAGTGGCAAAGAAGAGGTCAAACTCTCTCTCTTCGCAGATGGCATGACATTTTATTTGGAAAACCCAAAGGACTTCACCCCAAACTATGAGAACTCATACAGCAATTCAGTAATGTGGCAGGAAACAAAATCAATGTACAGAAATCATTGATTTCTTATACACTAACAATGAAAGTATAGAGAGGGAAATTAGAGAATTGATTCCATTTACTATAGCATGAAGATCCATAAGATACCTTGGAATAAACCTAACGAAAGAGGTAAATGATCCATAATTGAGGAATTACAGAACACTCATGAAAGAAGTTGAAGAAGACACAAAAAATGGAAAGCATTCCAAGCTCATGGATTGGAAGAATAAGCACTGTTAAAATATCTATACTGCCCAGAGAAATCTATCAATGCCATCCTGATTGAAATTCCACCAGCATTTTTCAAATAATCTCTTCTAGTTCTATCCATGTTGATAGAAATGTTGGGTATTCATCCTTTCTGAAGGCTGAGTGATATTCCATTGTATATGTGAACCACATCTTCTTTATCTATTCATCTGTCAAAGGGCATCTTTGTTCCTTCCACGGTTTGGCTATCATGGACATTGCTACAATGAACATTGGGGTGCATGTGTCCCTTATTTCACTACATCTGTATCTTTGGGGTAAATACCCAGTAGTGCAATTTTTGGGTGATAACATAGCTCTATATTTAACTTTTTGAGGCATGTCCACACTGTTTTCCAAAGTGACTGTACCAACTTGCATTCCCACCAACAATGTAAGAGTGTTTCCCTTTCTCCACATCTTCTCCAACATTTGTTGTTTCCTGTCTTGTCAATTTTTGCCAACCTAACTAGTGTAAGGTGGTATCTCAATGTGGTTTTGATTTGAATTCCCCTGATGGTTAATAAGGTTGAAGATTTTTCCATGTGTCTGTTAGCCATTTGAATGTCTAGTTTGGAGAAGTGTCTGTTTGTGACTTCTGCCCATTTATTGACTGGATTGCTTTTTGGTGTTGAGTTTGAGAAGTTTTTTATAGATCTAATATTGATATCAGCTCTTTGTCTGATATGATTTTTGCAAATATCTTCTTCCATTCCGTGGGTGGCCTTTTGTTTTGTTGACCATTTCCTTTGCTGAGCAGAAGCTTTTTATCTTGAGGAAATCCCAAAAGTTCATTTTTTCTTTTGTTTCCCTTACCTTTGTAGATGTGTCATGAAAGAAGTTGCTATGGCTGATGTCGAGCTGGTTACTGCCTATGTTATCCTCTAGGATTTTGATGATTTCCTGTCTCACATTGAGGTCTTTCATCCATTTAGAGTTTATCTTTGTGTAGTTTCACTTATTTGTGGAACATGAGGAATAGCATGGAAGACTTTAGGAGAAGGAAGGGAAAAATGAAGGTGGGGGAAATCAGAAGAGGAGACCCTGGGAAACAATCTGAGTGCTTTAGAGGGGAAGGAGGTAGGGGTATAGGTTAGACCAGTGATGGGTATTAAGGAGGGCACATATTGCATGGAGGTCTTATATGCAAATAATGAATCATGGAACACTACATCAAAACCTAATGATGCACTGTATGGTGATTAACATAAGAAAGAAAAATTTAAACATAAAAACAGTAAACAAAAAGTACAGAGTTAAATTCCTTATCACCACAAATTAATACTGAAGAGTCCAGTGAATTATTATAAAAGTAGTCAAAGATAAGTCCAGATAGTCACATGTTAAGAAATATGAATGGCACATACTGCATGGAACACTGGGTGTGGTGCATAAACAATGAATCTTGGAACACTGAAAAAATAAAATTTTAAAAATATACATGGTTTTAAAATTTATGAAAAGATATTCAGACTCAGTTATAATAATAAAAATGCAAACTAAAATTACAAAAAGGTGATTAAAAGAAAGAAGAAGAAAATTCCATAAAAGATTGTGTCAGTGAGAGTGCAGGGGGACTAACTCTTACACTGTAAGGGGGAGAGTGTACTGCCACAACTGCCTGCCGGGGAAACTGAGCACTGTATTGTTCAGTATTAAAAATTGATATACATTTTAACCTAGCAAATCTTTTAAGTTATTATCCTACATATAAATTCTTACAAATGCGAAGTGGTAAATATACACAGATACTAATTACATCGTTGTTTGTAATAACAAAATATTGAAAATGAACTTAATATAGTGAAAAGCTAAATAAATTATACTGTATCACTGTATTGCTATATGTTGTCACTTCAAAGATGTAGCTCCATCTATACTGACTTGGGAAGATCTAAAAATATATTAAGTGAAATAATTATGGAACAATGTGTTTGTTACCTCTTGTGTGGGGTGAGAGAGACTACCTTTTCACTGTATTCCCTCATGAGCCTTCTAAGTTTTTGTACATATGCATAAATTATATATTAAAAATAAATGAAAGTAATTTAACATTATCTAATTTGAATATCTGTTTATGAAAAAACTGATTTTAAATCAATTGCTGAAATGACATGTTCACACTGAAAATTATTTGGGTTGGAAAATGGAACATGGAAGAAATATTTACAAATTTAGTATTATTTCATCTGAGGAAGGAAAGTCTGAAGTAGTTGTTTTCAATTTTGTGTACAGTAGTGGTGAAGAAAATAATGACAACCAGCTGTGTTTCATTTCTGCTGAGCCTGCAGCAAGGATGAAATAGAGTAAAAGGGATGGAATTATAAAAAACAACTCAGGGCCTGGGTCTTACTTAGCTCCTAACTAGGTCAGTAGAACATGCTTTTCTAGGGGAGTTGCTTAATGGTCTCTTTCTGATTCTCTCTGGGTATCATCTTTAATAAACACAGAACAATTGTTTCCCTGATACAAGAGAGCTGGATGAGGTTATTGCAGGACAATGAAAGATGGGGAGTCTTACAGGTTACTGTGGGGCAACAGGAACTGGCAGTCCTGCTCTCCTGACTGGGAAAGACTCACACTTCTGATCCAGTCACAATGGCTTCCAGATGGAAGGAACAGTCAAGGCAGAGCATCACAGAGTAGTGAGATGCCTCTCTGGATGCTCTTCCAGTGGACTATAGAGGATCTCCTATGGGAGTGTTTGGGAGATGGAGCCAGGACCAGTACTAGATGGGTGGAGAAACTAAAAGAACACTCTCAAAAGGAAGAGAAGGAGTAAAGAAAGAGCTGGCAGAACCATCAGAGAATTAACATGAACCCAAAGTAAATTAACTTTTGATATTTAGGATTATTTCAGTTTTTCCTATCAAAATACTGAAAATAACTTTCATTTACTTTTAAATTCTCTAAAGGATTACTTATCCTTCTGCTTTTTGGCTTGCTTTTCTCTAAGTTTCTATGCACATAGACTTCCTGAGTGTTCTGTCCTTTGCTTAGAATTAAAAAAAAAAAAAGAGAGAGAGAGAGAGAGAGTTCTGTGGATCAGGGGCTTTTACAGGCTCTTTGGAGTTGATGAGGACAAGGCAACTCCCTTCTGTCAGTGGAATAGGCTAATACTATATGATGTGATTTAATATATGAAAAAACCTTAAGGAAAATAAACACTTGCAGGGGACATAGTTATTCCTCAGCTTAATAAATTATACTCTAGCAAAAAAAAAAAAAAAAAAAAGTCCAAATGTACCTTTAAATATAAATGTTTTTAGAAGAAGAAAGAATTTAATGGTAAGGAAAATGAAGGCCAAATCTCAACATGAAAGCAGAGGAGTGTAAATTAACAGAAAAACACAACATGAAATCCCACATGATTAATAAAAGTTAGCCAAAGTTTAGTTCTATTTCTTAGAGCCAAAATAAGACAGCTAAAATGCAAGTACCCCTAGGAGAGGTTATTTACTGAATTGAATTGTGTAAGTGACTAAGAATATTTTTCTTCCCCCCCCCACCCCCGGGGATTGGTTTGATTTGAAAAAAAAAAAAAGAAAGAAAGAAAGAAAGAAAGAAAATATTAGCTTTCCAAAGACAATCAAGTCTGTTTCTAATATTCTCTCTCGTCTTTCTGATATTCTCTCTAATATTCTCTCTTGTCTCCTGCTTCTCAGGATCCAATGATAGAAACTACTCTGGCTTCTATGCTCCAACCTTTGCCTGAACCCCATCTAGGATGTATGCTAGCAGAAGAAGTGGCTTAAGACAACACAGAGCAATTTTGGTTTGGGGATTTATTGAACTTTGTACTGCTCAAAATCTTTTCTTCCTTTGCAATGTAGCATTTCTTATTCTCCATTTCTATTAAGGTACAATTCTAAGAGTGATTCTTTGGTCAGTGGGTATAGAATCATGTCCCAGCAGAATGAGATAATCACATAGTATATTTTTCCTGTCCCAATAATGCTTTTCAAAATGTGAATAAAATGATGTTATAAGATGCTTTGAAGGGAAAAATAAGGGGAATAAAGAATGTTGAAATCCAGAAACATGGATTTCAGTCTTGGTCCCTCTTCTACTTACTAACCACGAAACTTTGGACAAAGCATTTCATTTGTCTGTGACTTATTTCTAAAATTGGCAATAACATACTAACTGCCTAAAGGTAGGAACAAATCTCTATAGGACCATTTATTTTTTAAAGATTTATTCTGAGAAACAAACTGAAGGCTTTGGAGGGGAGGAGGTGGGAGGTTGGGTGAGCCTGGTGGTGGGTATTATGGAGGGCACATATTGCATGGAGCACTGGGTGTGGTGCATAAACAATGAATTCTGGAACAGTGAAAAGAAATAAAAAAATAAAAATTATAAAAGTTTATTTATTTATTTATTTATTTATAGTGAGAGAGAGAGTTAGTGGGGGTGGACAGGAAAGAAAATATCAAGCAGACTCCCTGCTCAGCAGGGAGACCCATGAGGGGCTCGATCCCATGACCCATGAGATCATAACCTGAACTGAAAGTAAGAGTCAGACTAAGCTACACATGCAACTCACTACAGGACCATTTAGGTTCTATTCTGTCCAAGATGCAGTGAAAGGATAGCATAGAGCCAAGGGTGATTGATGAGACAGAAAGAGGTATGACTGTATGTATAATAGAGGCCTGAGCTTTTTTTTTAAAGCAAAGAAGTCAGTTTCCCAAGACCATGTTAGGACCAAATAGATATTTCTTTTTTTTTTTTTTTTAAGATTTTATTTATTTATTTGACAGACAGAGATCACAAGTAGGCATATAGACGGGCAGAGAGAGAGGAGGAAGCAGGCTCCCTGCTGAGCAGAGAGTCCAATGTGGGGCTTGATCCCAGGACCCTGGGATCATGACCTGAGGCAAAGGCAGAGGCTTTAACTCACTGAGCCACCCAGGTGCCCCCCAAATAGAGATTTCAAATTCCTATTTGTGGGAGTCCTACTCTCATCATGAAAATATTGTAATGTACCTTAGTCCACATTAATATAATTTAAAAATTTAAAGTATATTTATATTTTTACTTTAAATTTTTTTTTTTGTAATTTATTTTGTGAATTACTAATGTTTTGGCACTCCTGGTACATTCTCAGGAATTCTTGTAAAATTTAAAAAAAAAAACTTGAAATTGTGCTAAATGTAATGAAATTTTTTTATTAACATATAATGTATTATTTGCTTCAGGGTTAGAGGTCTGTGATTCATCAATCTTACACAATTCACAGCATTCACCATAGCACATACTCTCCCCAATGTCCATAACGCAGCCGCCCAATCCCTCCTCCCACCCCCCTGCAACCCTGTTTGTTTCCTGAGGTTTTTTTTTTGTTTTTTTTTTTTTTAAGTACTAAATTCAGCGTTTAATAAAGTTAACATGTATTTGTGGTCATTTAATTAAATAGATTTCTATTTGGATTTTGTCAATTTGTCAGCATATTTCAAAGCCTGTAATATATTCTGTAGGTCTCAAACCCTAAAAAGTTTCAAGTCCATAAGCACTATAGCTCTAGTGTCTTTTGAGCAAAGCAGTCCTCCAGCTGCCAGGCTCATGGTAACAGTAGGTCAGAGTTGAGGCCAAGCTTTCTACCTCAGGGAAGTACTGCCCTGAATTGCTGATTTAGGGGACTCTGCACACTGTCAGAGGCAGGAGTCCTCATTAGCTGATTTTCATATTGTGGAGTTGGGGCCTAACAAAGAAAGGAAAACAGAGTTCAATCAGATGTCATTTAAATTCTGTGAAATTTTTAGTCCAAACTAAAATAAAATAAATTAACTACCAAACAAAAGCAAGATCCAACCAAGCCATAAAGGAAGTTGCTGTAACCTTCAGTTTATATGCTGATTGACTCAAATAAATTTGAAGATATAGGAAATAATATAAATAAGATAGTGGAATAAACACATAAATATGATGATGGAACCCCAACAGAGAGAGATGGGCTTGGAATCTTATGATATAAAAGCCATAAAAAGGGGCTCAGCCAGTCTTTTATTGGCTCAATCACTTTCCAGGTGTTCCAGTTGTCTTTGTTGTATAGAAAAACTACCCTAAAACTTAATGGCTAAAAAAAGTGTTATTTTTGCATTTCAAAAATGTATATACAGGTTAAGAATTCAGACAGATTCCCCAGGAATGGTTTGATTTAGAAGGAAATACCTGAAACTGCAACTGGGTTGATGTAAATTGTTGTGGGCTGGGAGAGGTCAAGCTGACCAGACCTCCCTCCCTCTATCCATATATGACATCTGCTTGTGACTAGTTTGGGCTTTTCTGAGGTGTGGTGGTCTGGCTGTCAAATTTCTTACATAGCAACTGGCCTCCTTCAGAGTGAAAATTCAAAGAGATGAAGAGGGGGAGCAACAAAACTTCATTACTGTAACATTCTAGTAGTTATAATCAAGTCACAGATTCTGAAAGGAGTGACTACACAAAGGTGTGGATTGCAAGAGGCATAGTTTATAGAGAAAGCCATCTTTGAAGAATGTCTACCATATCAGCTTTCTTATACTGGTTAAAAGACTATGATTGGAGAAAGCAAGCCCAATTTGCCTGAAATACTCAAACTTTTAACCCTGGGAAGGCTCAGAATTGTATATAGAGAGATAACAAAACTTTCTGTAATAATTCAGGGCTAAATTTAGGAATCATTTGTATATTTTGTGCTATGTTTAAGGAAATTTGTTATATTCATGCGTATCTGACAGATTACCATCAAGAGTCCAATTGGACATGTGTTATTAAGTAATTTATGTTAGTCTTGAGTTTTTAGGAAAATAGGATAAGAGTACATGTTAGTAAACAATAGTGGAATGTTTAAGGGAATTTAGGATTCACAGTGTTATAAAACTTAATTTATTAGATTAAGGGGAGTGGTTAGATAAAAGAGTTTTGCTTTTCAGTTTTGACATTCCAAGTGCTTCAGAATAAGCACTTACAAGTGCTTATAAAAGCAGTTTAAGGATAAACCAGTTCACGCCGGAGCCCTGGGAAGGAAGCGTCCCTGTTGGATCCGGCGTCTTCGCGGGACTCTCAGAAAAGCTACCACCAGGTAGATGCCGCCTGTCACCATGGGTAAAGGAGACCCCAACAAGCTGCGGGGCAAGATGTCCTCATACGCCTTCTTCATGCAGACCTGTCGGGAAGAGCACAAGAAGAAACACCCGGACTCTTCCGTCAATTTCGCCGAATTTTCCAAGAAATGTTTGGAGAGATGGAAGACCATGTCTGCAAAGGAAAAGTCGAAATTTGAAGATATGGCAAAAAGTGACAAAGCTCGATATGACAGGGAGATGAAAAATTACGTGCCTCCCAAAGGTGACAAGAAAGGAAAGAAAAAAGATCCCAATGCTCCTAAAAGGCCTCCGTCTGCTTTCTTCCTATTTTGCTCTGAACATCGCCCAAAGATCAAAAGTGAACACCCTGGTTTATCCATTGGGGATACTGCAAAAAAATTGGGTGAAATGTGGTCTGAACAGTCAGCCAAAGATAAGCAACCGTATGAACAGAAAGCAGCAAAGCTAAAGGAGAAATATGAAAAGGATATTGCTGCATATCACGCCAAGGGCAAAAGTGAAGCTGGAAAGAAGGGCCCTGGCAGGCCAACAGGTTCAAAGAAGAAGAATGAACCAGAGGATGAGGAGGAAGAGGAAGAGGAGGAAGAAGATGAAGATGATGAGGAAGAGGAGGAAGATGAAGAATAAATGGCTATCCTGTAATGATATGTGTGGAGTGTGTGTGTGTGCTCAGGCAATTGTTTTGCTAAGAATGTGAATTCAAGTGCAGCTCAATATTAGCTTCAGTATAAAAACTGTACAGATTTTTGTATAGCTGATAAGATTCTTTGTAGAGAAAATACTTTTTTAAAAATGCAGGTTGTAGCTTTTTGAGGGGCTACTACATACAGTTAGATTTTAAAGCTTCTGATGTTGAATGTTTCTAAATATTTAATGGTTTTCTTAATTTCTTGACTTGTGTATTGTAGCACAGCAAACTTGTAGGAATTAGTATCAATAGTAAATTTTGGGTTTTTTAGAATGTTGCATTTTGTTTTTTTAAAAAAATTTTTGTAATAAAATTGTGTATATTAAAAAAAAAAGCAGTTTAAAATGATTGTAAAAATATGATCAAGTTTTATATAGGGTGATAATTTAAGTCATAATGTTCAGTATAAACACTTGATAAATGATAATCAAAAGCTTTCTTAAAATGATTGTTAAAATTTACTGATTTGGGGGGAAGGGCAAGATGGCAGAGAAATAAGTTTTATATTCTTAAATATTCTTGATGATAAGAACCACACCCATCATTGGTGGTTGCATAGTCTTTTATGCCTTGCCGGTCTTGGAAACTCTTTTTCTCTCCATCCATTTTGAATGTCAGTCTTGCTGGATAAAGTATTCTTGGCTGCATGTTGTTCTCATTTAGTGCCCTGAATATATCTTGCCAGCCCTTTCTGGCTTGCCAGGTCTCTGTGGACAGGTCTGACGTTATTCTGATGGGCTTTCCTCTCTAAGTAAGGAGCCTCTTTGTCCTAGCGGCTTTCAAGAGATTATATCTACAATTATGATTCCTCAATTCGACTATCAGGTACCTTGATGTTTTTCTGGAATCTATAATCTTGGGTGGAGATCTTTCATCCTCTAGTACAGGAATGCTGGTTCCATTCGCTAGATTGGGAAAAATTTCATGAAGATCCTGTTCCACTATATCTTCTAGACTTCTTTCTTTCTCCTCCCCTTCAGGGATTCCAATAATTTTGACGTTGGAACGTTTCATGGCATCATTTATTTCCTGATTCTGTTTTTGTGGCTTCTAAGCTGTTTGTTCCAGGCTTCCTCCTGATCCTTTCTCTCTCTCTGTTTGTCCTCCAGATCACTAATTCTATCTCCTGTCTCAGTTACCCTAGCTTTGAGAGAATTTAGATTAGATTGGAACTCATTGAGAGCATTGTGAACCTCATCCCTGGTAGCTTTTAACTCTGCCCTAACATTGTGAACATTATCCCTGGTCGCTTTCAGTTCTGCCCTAATCAATTCCGTTTGGTCATCCATGGCTTTCTCCAACCTAGCTATTGCCTGGATAATTGTTAGCCTGAATTTTCCTTCCGACATATTGTCTATGTCGATAGCCATTAGCTCTGTTGCAGAAACCCCATCCTCTGTATTTTCTTCTGTTGGGCATTCCTCCTCCTAATCATTTTGGTGAGAGATGACTGAATGGATGTAGCTGGATGTATTGACTGTGGTGCAGTCAAGGTGCACCCTAGAATGTTTCTGAGCAATCAGGGTTCCCCACCCAAATGAGAGAAAAAGGAAAAGAAAAAGAAAAAAGAGAGAGAGAGAGACAGGATAAATAGGGAAGATAAATAGAAGGTTCAGCCCAAATGGGCCCCAAGGCAAGATTGATGAAGTATACAAACAAAAAGACTGATAAAAGTATATGACAAGACAAAAAAAAAAAATATATATATATATATATATATATATGCAAATAAAGGAAGAACCTCATCAAAAAGAACCCCAAGTATAAGATTTATATACTATCAGGACAAAGACAAAAACACAGAAACAGTGGTGGAAGAAAAAGATGGGAGAGTGGTGATAAATTTTCAGTCTGGGTGAGGAAGGTTATTTTGATTCTTCCTGGATATATCTTTATATCTTTGTTAAAGGACTCAACTTTCCTAAGATAAGGGGGGATTAAAATTTGGTTTACCTATAGGAGTAGCACTGATTGGGGAAAGGGGATTACCTTCAAGTTTAACTCTATATGAATATTAGAAAATAAAAATTAGAAAGGAATAAACTAGACTACACTAAACTAAAATTTAGAAAAGAAAATAAAAAATAGAAACGCAAAAGAAAAACACAGGTGTATGTATCAAAAAGTTCAGGTTAGAAGGTTATTTTGGAATTTGATGTACTGGACATCTCACTGTGATGATAAATAGGTTAAAATTATTTATATATATAAAAAATGAACTAGAATAGTGGGAACGAATTAAAAATAAAAGTTGTCCTATGAAGTAGTGGTGGTTGTTCTCTTGTAGTCTTTTTTTTTTTTTTTTTTTTTTTTTTTCTTTCCTGGTTGGTTTTCTGGGGGAGAGGCCTGCCACGTGGATCTTCAGTAAATGATATTCCCTGAGTTAAGTACTCTCGCCACCCCTCAAGGGGGTGGGCTCTGAGGAAACTGGTTTTTTTCAGGCTTTTGTTCTCTGGAGGTTTTTATGTTTGTTCACTTTTTTTTTTTTCTCCTTGACTGCTTTTGATGTTTTTTGTAGGTTTAGAGGGAAGCAAACTGCACCCTGACCTCCCTCTCAGAGAGAAGCCTCAGTCTGGTCCCCTGTGGGTGTTGCAGAGTCCATATAAATTCCCCCTTGGCCGCTGGCAGAACAGGTTCCGAGTAGCGGTCCCTGGGGATGCAGGATCTTCTGCTTGTACCCAAAACCACGGCAGCGGGGACTCTCTGGGCAGCTCCAGACTGCTAGAGAGGTTCCAAGCAGGGATCGCACACTGAGATTTTCCCGCTGGCCTGGGCTGGGAGTGCCTGGTTTTTCTGGGTCTAAGAGCGCCGGTTTTGCACGCACCTCTCTCATGGGAGGCTGTGGATCACACGCGTGTCTCAGGCTCTGGTAGCAGGGCGCAGGTCCGAGAGCACCAGGCTGGGCCTTTGCGCATTTCTCTCAGGGGAGGGTTTGGGGCACGCACACGACTCAGGCTCTGAAACAATGGCGCAGGTCTAAGAGCTCCGGGCTGGGCCTTCACACACCTCTCTCAGGAGAGGGTGAGGGGCACACACACTTCTCAGGCTCAGTAGCACAGCTCAGTATTCTGCCATCTGGTGAGGCTCCCAGCCCCTCAGAGGAGCCGGACCCTATGCATTCTTGGGTGCACTGGCATCTCAGGGACCAAGACCTGGTTTCTCCGCCACACTCTCTCTGGCTCAGCACCAGAGGAGGTTGTCCTGGGTCCGGGGACTTAAGCCCCTGTCCCTAGCCGCCCCGATTCCCACAACTTCCCCCGCCCCCGCAATCCTTCGTTCTTTCTGAGTGCTTTCAACCAGTCTCCAAGTTAATGCTGGTCCCCAGATGCAGGGCACTCTCGTATTAAGGGTATTACTTTCCAATCTTTCACCTCTGGTGGCTCCCTCCCCCTTTTGTTTATCTTCTGATATCAGTCCGACTTTCCCATTCCACTTTACCTGACCACTGGCGTCTTCTGCCCCTGTAGAGATCCAGACGTGTATAATTCTGATCTCAGGCTGATCTCATGGGTGATTGGAGTTCTTTGGTAGGTAATCAGCTCAGTTTAGGGTACAGGTTGAAATGGCGCCTCCTCCTACTTCCCTGCCATCTTATCTCCCCGCCAAAGAATTACAACTAGAGGTTTAATGAAATATATTCATAATAACCTTTTAACTTGAACTTTTCTCATGCATATACCTGTGTTTCTTTTTCTTTTCTTTTTTCTTTCTCTCTTTCCCTCTTTTTTTTTTTTTTAACAAATTGATATAAGCCTCAAGGTAATCCTTTTTCTCTATTCAATAGTACTCCTATATATAAACCAGTTTTAATTTCTCTGTACCTGTGGAAAGTTGAGTCTTTTAACAAAGATAACAAGATTCACCCAGGAAGAACTGAAATAATATTCTTCGCCCACCTCGAGGGTTTCTAACCATCTTCCCACCTTATTCTTCTGTCACTGTTTCTGTGTATTTGTTTTTGTTTTTGCACTATATAAATCTTATTCTTGGGGTTCATTTTGGCTGGGTTTTTCTTTTACTTTCGTGTCTTTTACTTTTGTCGGTCTTTTTGTTTGTCCGTTTTTGTTCATGTACCTTATATATCTTACTTTGGGGGCTCATTTTGGCTGGGTTTTCTCTTTTCTTTTTCTCTTTTTCTCTTTTTTCTTTCTTTTTGGTGGTGACTTCCAATTGCTCTGATATTTTCCAGAGTGTACCTTGCCTAGAGCATGGTTGACATATTCAGCTATACATCCCCTCAACCACCTCTTACCAAAATGACTAGGAAGAGGAACACCCCACAGAAGAAATATTCAGAGACTGTGACCTCTGCCACAGAACTAGTAGTTATGGACCTAAATAGTATGTAGGAAAAGGAATTCAGGGTAGCAATTATCCAGGCAATGGCTAGGTTGGAGAAGACCATTAGTGGCAACATAGAAACTCTAAGGGCAGAAGTGAGGACTGATCTGGCAGTATGAAAAAATGCTATCAATGAGATCCACTCTAATGTAAATATTCTAACAGCTAGGGCAAATGAGGCAGAAGATCGAATAAGTGATCTAGAAGACAAACCGAAAGGAAAGAAGGATCAGGAGGAGGCCTGGAACAAATAGCTTAGAAGCCATGAAAACAGAATTAGGGAAATAAAATATCATCCTCAATGGGAAAAAGCTGAGAGCCTTCCCACTGAGATTAGGAACATGACAAAAATGCCCACTCTCGCCACTGTTGTTCAACATAGTACTAGAAGTCCTAGCAATAGCAAGCAGACAACAAAAAGAAATAGAAGGTATCCAAAGTGGCCAAGAAGAAGTCAAACTCTCTTTCATCACAGATGACATGATACTTCTATGGAAAACCCAAAAGACTCCACCCCCAAACCACTAGAACTCATACAGCAATTCAGTAATGTGGAAGGATACAAAAATCAATGCACAGAAAGCAGGTGCTTTCTTATACACTAACAGTGAAAATATAGAAAAGGAAATTGTAGAATCGACCCCATTTACTATAGCACCAAGAACCTTAAGATACCTTGGAATAAACCTAACCAAACAAGTAAAGGATCTGTACTCCAGGAACTATAGAACACTCGTGAAAGAAATTGAAGAAGACACAAAAAGATGGAAGACCACTCTATGTTCTTGGATGGGAAGAATAAACAATTTAAAAATGTCTATACCACCCAGAGCAATCTACACGTTCAATGCTGTCCCAATCCAAATTCACTGGCATTTTTCAAAGTGCTGGAACAAACAATCCTGAAATTTGTGTGGAACCTGAAAAGACCACAAGTTGCCAAGGAAATGTTGAAAAAGAAAAACAAAGCAGGGGGCGTCACGTTGCCTGATTTCCAGCTTTACTACAAAGCTGTTATCACCGAGACAGCATGGTACTCGCACAAAAACAGACACAGACCAGTGGAACAGAGCAGAGAGTCTAGGTATGCACCCGTAACTCTATGGTCAAATAATCTTGGACAAAGCAGAAAAAAATATCCAGTGGAATAAAGACAGCCTCTTCGATAAGTGGTGCAAGAAAATTGGACAGCTACGTATAGAAGAGTGAAACTTGACCATTCGTTGTCTTACACCATTCACAAGATAAACTCGAAATGGATAAAAGACCTGAACATGAGGCAGGAATCTATCAAAATCCTAGAGGAGAAAATACGCAGTTACTTCTTTGACATCGGCCATAGCAACTTTTTTCAAGATATGTCTCCAAACGCAAAGGAAACAAAAATGAAAGTAAACTTTTTTGACTTCAGCAAGATCAAAAGTTTCTGCACAGCAATGGAAACAGTCAATACAACAAAGAGGCCACCCATGGAATGGGAGAAGATATTTGCAAATGACAGTACAAAGGGCTGATATCCAAGATCTATAAAGAACTCCTCAAACTCAACACCCCAAAAACAGATAATCATGTTAAAAAATGGTCAGAAGACATGAGCAGATGCTTCTCCAAAGAAGACATACAAATGGCTTACAGACCCATGAAAAAATATTCATCCTCATTAGCCATCAGGGAAATTCAAATCAAAACCACATTGAGATACTACCTTACACCAGTTAGAATGGCCACAATTAACAAGACAGGAAACAAGTGTTGGAGAGGATGTGGAGAAAGGGGAACACTCTTACACTATTGGTGAGAATGTACGTTTGTGCATCCACTATGGAAAACAATGTGGAGATTCCTTAAGAAATTAAAAATAGAGCTAACTGTGACCCTGCAATTCCACTACTGGGTTTACCCCAATGATACAAATGCAGTGAAGAGAGGGGCCATATGTACCCCAAAGTTCATAGCATCACTGGCCACAATTGCCAAACTGTGGAAAGAATCAAGATGCCCTTCAGCAGATGAATGGATAAAGAAGATACGGTTCATGTACACAATGGAATATTACGCCTCGATCAGAAAGGATGAATATCCAACTTTTGTGTCAGCATGGACGGATCTGAAGGAGATTATGCTAAGTGAAATAAGTCAAGCAGAGAAAGTCAATTATCATATGGTTTCACTTGTGGAGCTTAAGGAATAACATGGAGGATATTAGGCGAAGGAAAGGAAAAGTGAATTGGGAGAGATCGGAGTGGTAGGCAAAGCATGAGAGACTGGACTGAGAAAAAAAAAAAACTGAGGGTTTTGTTAGGGTGGGTTTTGAGAGGATTGGCGAGCCTGGTGGTAGGTATTAAGGAAGGCATGTATTGCATGAAGCACTGGGTGTGGTGCGTAAACAATGTATCTTGGAATACTGAAAAAAATAAAAATAAATTTTAAAAAATACTGTATTTTTTAATTTACTAGAACTCATACAGCAATTCAGTAATGTAACAGGATACAAAATCAATGCACAAAAATTATTTGCATTTGTATACACAAACAATGTAACTGTAGAAAGAGAAATTAAGGAATTGATTCCATTTACAATAGAAGCCAAAACCATAAGATACCTTGGAATTAACCTAACCAAATAGGTAAAGTATCTATACTCTAGAAACTACAGAAACATTTATGAAAGAAATTAGGGTAGATGGCGCACCTGGACGGCTCAGTTGTTAGGTGTCTGCCTTCAGCTCTGGCATGATATCAGGCTCCTGGGATCAAGCTCCGCACTGAGCTCCCTCTTCTGCAAAAGGCCTGCTTCTCCCTCTGTCACTCCCCATGCCTCTGTTCCTTCTCTTGCTCTGTCTTTCTGTCAAATGGATGAATAAAATCTTAAAAAAAAGAAGAAAGAAAAGAAAAAGAAAGAAATTGAGGAAGACACAAAGAGATGGAAAAACATTCTGTGTTCATGGATTGGAAGAATAAACACTGTTAAAATGCTTCTTCTGTCCAAAGCAATCTACACATTCAATGTAATCCCTATCCAAATACCATCCACATTTCTCTCTGGTTGGAACAAACAATCCTAAAATTTGTGTGGAACCAGAAAAGACCCTAAATCACCAGGGGAATGTTGAAAAAGAAAAGCAAAGCAGAGGCCATCACATTGCCTGACTTTAAAATACTTAACAAAGCTGTGATCATCAAGACAGCATTTTACTGGCACAAAAACAGACACATAGACCAGTAGAACAGAATAGAGAGCTCAGCAATGGACCCTCAACTCTATAGTCAACCAATCTTTGACAAAGGAAAACATATCTAATGGAAAAAAGACAGTCTCATCAATAAATGGTACTGGGAATATTGAACAGCCACATGCAGAAGAATGAAACTGAACCTTTCTCTTACACAATACAAAAGATAAACTCAAAATTGATGAAAGACCTCAATGTGAGACAGGAGTCCATCAACATCCTAGAGGAGAATATAGGCAGTAATCTCCTCAACAACAGCCATAGCAGCTTCTTTCATGACACGTCTCCAAAGGCAAAGGAAACAAAAGCAAAAAAGAACTTTTGGGATTTCATCAAGATAAAAGCTTCCTCACAGCAAAGGAAACAGTCAACAAAACTAAGAGGCAACCCACAGAACAGGAGAAGATATTTGTTAAAGACATAGCAGATAAAAGACTGGTATCCGACCTCTACAAAGAGATTCTCAAACTCAACATCTAAAAAACAAATAGTCCAGTCAAGAAATGGGCAGATGACATGAACAGATACTTCTCCAAAGAAGACATGCAAATGGATGACAGATGCCTGAGAAAATGCTCCACATCACTTATCATCAGGAAAATACAAATCAAAACCTCAATGAGTTACCACCTCACACCAGTCAGAATGCCTAGAATTAACAAGAGAGGAAACAACAATTGTTGGTGAGGTTGTGGAGAAAAGGGAACCCTCTTCCACTGTTGGTGGGAATGCAAGCTGGTACAGTCCCTCTGGAAAACAGTATGGGAGTTACTCAGGACATTAAAAATTGAACTACCTTACAGTTTAGCAATAGCTCTACTGGGTATTTACCCCAAAGATACAGATGTTGTGTAATGAAAGGGCACCTGCGGCTCAATGTTCATAGCTGAAATGTCCCCAATAGCCAAACTGTGGAAGGAGCAAAGATGCCCTTTGACAGATGAATGGATAAAGGAGATGTGGTCCAGATATACAATGGAATATTACTCAGCCATCAGAAATGAATATTTACCATTTGCATCAAAATGGTTGGAACTGGAGGGGATTATGACAAGTGAAATAAGTCAGTGAGAGAAAGACAATTATCGTATGGTTTCAGTCATATGTAGACTATAAGGAATAGTGCAGAGGATCATAGGGGAATGGAAGGAAAACTAAATGGGAAGAAATCAGGGAGCGAGACAAACCATGAAAGACTCCAGCCTTGGGAAACAAACTGAGGGTAACAGAAGGAAGAATGGGTCTGGGGATATGGCAAACAAGTGATAGGTATTAAGGAGGGCATGTGATGTGATGTGCTTTGGGTGTTATACACCACTAATGAATCATTGAACACTACATTTAAAACCAATGATGTACTATATGTTTGCTAATTGAACATAATAAAAAAACCTAGGATTTTTAAATATTTACATCAATTAAAAATTAGTTTTATTTAAAGTAGCCACAAAGAGTCTTTAATATGCAAGAAGTCATTCATACATAGGAAGCACCTTAAATTGATACTTCTGATTCCACCTTAAACCTCCCATTCCACTAAACTCAGTTTACTCAGCCTTAGGGCCTCAGAATTAGTAACTCTAGTGCAAATACCTATTAATCTATTTAGAGTTAAAGTATCAGTGTTTTATTTAACATTCTCTGAACAAGGAAGCAGCCTCAAAGGCAATCAGAAGACATATTTGGGAGACTGTACATTTCCACACAAATCCAGGGCCTGAGTTTATAAAATGGAGAAGAGGAAGATTATTATTATTATTATATATTATATATATTATTATAATTATAATATTATTATTATATATTATATATTATTATAATTATAATATTATTATTATATATTATATATATTATTATAATTATAATAATTATTATTATTTTAAAAAATAATATTCACTCCAAATATAAAGTAAGTGATGAAAGAAAACATATTTAAAATGAGAAAAGCATAATAAATTATAAATTTAAAAATATTACAAAATCCAAAGATAATATAATTTTATCAATTAATTCATTCTATAACACATTTTTTCTATCTTTTAAACATTTTTTGGGCTGCATATTCTGATTTCCTTTTTATAAAACAATGATTTTATAATAGAGGCTAGAAGTAATATAAAAGTTTATGCACACAATATTTCTTCTAGTGTGAATGAAATTGTTCTTCATCATTATTACAAAAGTTTCCTCCAGCTTCACATTTTTTGTTGACAATGTAATGTGAATTTCTAAAACTTTTGTCAAATTTGAGTAATCCTCTAACAAATTTCTTTCATATGTGGGCTTTAAGATTTGGGACATCTTTCCATAAACTAGCTTCTGGCTCCATACGTTTTAAACTTTTTCCCTCCTATACCTCTGACATCCTATGTTAGTTCATAGTTATGCTTATGTGTCAAAACAACTTCTTACCTTCACTTTTATTTCCAGTGCTGGATGGTTGCCACAGTCAGCAGTAGGGTTTTTCCTAGAAGCTATGCTTATGCCATAACAGGTAGCAATAACTACATGATATTGTAACAAACCACATAATATAGCCCTCTAAACAGAATTCAAATGTATTCCTTTAAGATTCCTA
The DNA here is from genome assembly GCF_010015895.1 of Lontra canadensis. NCBI lineage: Eukaryota > Metazoa > Chordata > Mammalia > Carnivora > Mustelidae > Lontra > Lontra canadensis. Next base: position 29,710,761 of record NW_022631004.1, on the reverse strand, counting down.
AGCAATCAGCTTTGACTTAGCAAGATCTCAATATTGGTGCCATGTCTCCAACACTACCCTGTGACAGGGAAGTCAGAGTGGTGAGAGAAAGTGGCCCTGACCAATTGGGGTCAATAAATATCTTAATTTGCAAATTTTATAAAAATGTATAAATATATTATCACATAACATATGCACAATTTGTGTTAATTATTTATAATGTATCACATAATGTGATTAATCTACATATTTGTATTTCACTAGTTTTCCCACCAATGTTCTTTTTTCTTTTTTTTTAAGATTTTATTAATTTATTTGACAGAGAAAGAGAGGTCACAAGTAGGCAGAGAGGCAGGCAGAGAGAGAGGGGGAAGCAGGATCCGCACTGAGCAGAGAGCCTGATGTGGGGCTCAATCCGAACCTGAGATCGTGACCTGAGCCAAAGGCAGAGGCTTAACCCACTGAGCCACCCAGGTGCCCCCCCACCAATGGTCTTCTGGCCTGTGAACCAAACTAGGATTCCACATTATATCTGGTTGTCCTATCTCTTCCATCTCCTGTATGCCATTCCCATGGTCTTTCTTTGTCTTTTATGACTTTTGTACTTGAAGTGTACTAGCCAAATCAAACATACGTTGATTTGGGGTTGTCAGATATATTCTCCTGATTTAATTGAATTTATGCACATTTGGAAAGAATACCACAGAAACTATATACATTTTTCAGCTTACCACATTAGGAGAGACATGAAATCCGTATGCCTTTTTACACATGATGATAACTTTGACAATTTGGTTATGTTTACCTCTGCAATGTTTCTCTGAAAACTTATAATTCTTCCCTTTGTAATTAATATTTATTTTATGGGGAAATGCTTTGAGACTTCATGAACATCCTGTTTCTTATCATACTTGCACTAATTCAAGCATCCGTTGATGATTTTTGCATGCACTAATAGAATTTTTAAAAGCTAAATTTTTGAAAAAAAAATAAAAGCTAAATTTTTTAATTTGGGACCAAAGCCTATTTAATAAAGCAAGATTATGGCCTTCTTGAATATTTCATTTTGAATATTCTTGAATATTTAATTTTCATTAGTCCTTCAGCTGATGAAATATCTTTTTTTTTTTTTCAAGAAAGACACTATGCAAAAATGCTTCCCAAACTCTATTACAGAGCAGACTTATTTTTGTTGCTTATACCCACAAGGTCCAACCTAACTAGGCAGTGGTCTTTTTCACACTAATAGCCTGATGCGTATTGCTCCACTATTTGTTATTGTTAAAATTTTCATTCCTTTATAGAAGTAGTTTTTGGATACTAGCCCTTTATCTAATATGCCTTTTGCAAATATCTTCTCCCATTCTTTTGGTTACCTTTTAGTTTTGGTGATTGCTTCCTTTGCTGTGCATAAAATTTTATCCTGATGAAGATCCAATAACTATTTTTGCTTTTATTTCCCTTGTCTCTGGAAATGTGTCTAGCAAGAAGTTGCTGCAGCCAAGGTAAAAAATGTTGCTGCCTGTATTCTTCTCTAGGAATTTGATGGATTCCTGTCTCACATTGAGGTCGTTCATCCATTTTGAGTTTATTTTTGTGTATGGTGTAAGAAAGTAGTCCAGTTTCATTCTTCTGTATGTGGCTGTCCAGTTTTCAACATCTCTCATCATCAAGCAAATGGAAATCAAAATCACAATGAGATACTTCACACCTGTCAGAATGGCTAAAATAAAGACACAGGAAGCAATAGGTTTTGGCGAGGATGCTGAGAACACTCTTAAACTGTAGGTGGGATTGCAAACTGTACAGTCACTCTGGAAACCAGCATGGAGGCTCCTCAAAAAGTTAAAAATAAAACTACCCTACAATCCAGCAATTGCATTACTAGGTATCAAAAAGAATGAAATCTTTCCATTTGCAATGATGTGGTTGGTGCTAGATAGTATTATGCTAAATGAAATAAGGCAGTCAGAGAAAGACAAATAAGCGATTTCACTCATATATAAAATTTAAGAAACAAAAGATAATATAGGGAAATGAAAGGAAAAATAAAATAATAAAACAGAGAGGGATGCAAACTATAAGAAACTCTTAACTATAGGGAACAAACTAAGAATTGCTGGATGGGAAGCAGGAGAGGGCCAGGGTAACTGGGTGATGGGCATCAAGGAGGCCATTTGATGTAATGAGCACTGGGTGTTATATGTAACAATGAATCACTAAACTCTACCTTGGAAACTAATAATACATTATATGTTAACTGACTTGAATTTAAATTTAGAAAAAGAAAAGAAAAAAGTAGCTGTCCTTTGTAATCTTCCAAATTCCTGGAGTTTTCTCTGTATAACTTGAAAGTGTAATCAAGAATACATACAGGGGACACCTGGGCATCTCAGTCAGTTAAGCATCTGCCTTCAGCTCAGGTCATGATCCTGGAGTCCCAGGATCAAGTTCCAAATCAGGATCCTTGCTCAGCAGGGAGCCTGCTTCTCCCTCTGCCTTCCGCACCCCTTGCTTGTGCTCTTTCTCTCCCTTCCTCTCTCTCTCTCTCTCTCTCTGACAAATAAATAAATAAATAATATTTAAAAAGAATAGATATAGAGATGTCTTTCAGTGATTTTTGTTTGAAATATGGCACTTTTAGTCTGCATATTCATTCAGATATGTATGCAAATAGATGTTTCTAATTTAGGAAAGGTTTATGCAGGTAAGTCTTTCATCCTTTTGTTCCTTATGTTTTGATTTTTCCCTAAAGATCATGTATATTTCTGAGGTAGCATCTTGCTTCTTAAGTTGTCTATTGTGTCCTTCAGGGTTTTATCTTGGTGACCTTCCTTTACATTATAGAGAGACTTTTCAATTTTCTCATCTATATACATCATTCAGTTTCCTAAAGTGTCATTTTATTCTTTATTCCCTTCAAAGGGTATTTAAATTATTCTGTTGAATTTCTAATTTAGGGGAAAAACCTTTACTTCATATAGATCCCTATTTATCCAGTCCTCTTGTGTTCTTATTTCAGCCTGTTCTTTGTTATTTTCCCTCCTATTTAATAGAGACTAGAGCTTCTCACATATTATTGAGGTAATAAATGGTTTTCTTAAAGTTTCTTCTTTTAGAATTTTCTATAATTTCAGGATATTTGCACTCCTCAATCTTAATATAATATAGATAATAAATATATACATATGCTTTTTTAAAACAAATTTCATGTTGTTTTATTTCCTATATACTCAGATATAAGTGAAGAAACCCCAGTAGACTTATCTTTGGCAGAGTGTGTGGTTCTCTCTGGCTCCACATTTCTCATATTAATGCAGTTGTGGCTTCTGAATGTTACAGAGAGGTAACAATTATGGAGTTAGAGCCTCTAAGCCAATTCCTAAAACTTAAATGTTCCTCTACTGTGACTGCTTTGAACTAAAGTGGAATATTTTTATGTGTTACTTCCTAGGTTTCTGATAATTTGAACAGATGGAATATATTCAAAACCTACTGTTCTCAGATTGCACTACTTCCAGGGCTTTAGGTCTCGTTCATTGCTTATATTGATTTAATTGTAGGGATTGCAGATGATTCTTACCTTTCATAAGATAAAAGTTTTTATAACATGTTTTTGTACAATATTTCCCAAGTCCTACAAGTACTCAAATTTTTCGATTATATAATGGTTGGTATACACACACACACACACACACACACACACACCATACCAGGCAGGATACAGTAGCTTATGTTATAATAATAGATGACTCTCAATAAGGTTGAGATTCATAATTCTATTACAGAGAAGGGCTAATTTGTATAGCCACTAAATCAAGCTATATATGTGATATGCATGTGTTATCTATATATAAAACATAAATGTACACTACTGGGACACTCGGGTGGCTCAGTCAGTTAAGCATCTGCCTTTGGCTTAGATCATGATCTCAGGGTCCTAGAATATAGTGCAGCATTGGGTTCCCTGCTCAGCGGAAGACTGGTATTTTACTCTCTCTCTGCCCCTCCCCATGCTCTCTCCCAGATAATTCTCCCAGAATCTTGTAGTTGCCATTTTCTTGCTTTAAAGAAATGTCTAATATCACATTAAATACCTCTTCAATTACTTAGTTTTGTCTTTTATCCATTATATTCAGACTCTTGTATACACACTGACACACAAAATTTTAAGGTTTGCTCACTGTTACTGCTTCTGAATAAAGTTATGTTTTAGCACTATCATAATCTTTGCATCTCTAAGTGTTTGTGAAATTATTTGAATATTTTAGTTAATCCTTAAGTTCATAAATGGAGTAGAAAATGGGAAAAATAAGTATTGATGGTAATAATAAGAAGTAAAGGACTTAAAAACTAAATATAAGAATGGAAATAATTAGAAATGTCAAAATTTGTTATTTTAGCCTTAATGAGATGTTTATTTTTTAAAATTTTGTATATTTAAGCCATATCTTCATGTATTCACTTGTAAAGGAAAATGGAAAAATAGAATAAATGAATTCTAGATATAGATCCAAAAGATGGAGTATAATTAAATAAGATATTAAATGACTTTTATACATATTTGTAAGCATGACTTATGCTCAAAATTAAAAGGCTATATATGCATTTTTTCCAAGGTGCTATTAACCAGGGCTCCTTCACTTCTCTCAGTTTTCTAAGTGGATTTTTAGAACTACAGACTTCATGTCACTATAGGAGAAGAAAGGTAGCACTGTGGAGGCAGGGTAGGAGAATTAGTGGTGAACTCAAACTTAGCTGGCCAATTTTATGGGTGGTAACAATTTTGTCTTTCTTACCTAGGGTAAATGTAATGGAAGGATGGAACAAAAGATGGGTTTTTGTTGTTGTGTTTTGTTTCTGTGTTTGTTTTTGTATAAGCAATCTCTAGGTGTTAATGATGGTAGAACAGTAAGTTTTATCTCTATTTTTCATTTTCAGGCATTGGAATAACTTTATTATTTGTGGAAATTCCTCAAAATTATCCAGAATTGTTTTATTTTTGTATTTTTCTTTTGCATCTTTTTGGTTATTTTAGTTCAGAAAGGAGAGACATTGAAGGGATGACTATCCAGATGCCATTTCTAATGAAAAGTCAACAGTTAATATTGGTAAGGAGAAAAAATACAGCATTAAATATAGTAGTTCAAATCATTTAAAAACTCTTATTCCAATTCAGTTTCCCATCAGTGCTCTAGGAATGAAGGGTCAATTTGGAAAAGTCTTGTATTTCACATTATGACCTCTACATTCACTGGGCATGAAGCATTCTAGAGAAAAAGGGCATGAGCAGAGTGGTAGTAATGTATTTTACACTGAATTTAATCATATGGGTCATTTTTCCAGGCATGGCTTTGTTGAATCTTGACCAGATGTTGAAAGTATTTAGTAAAAATTCAATGTAGATAATATTCCATTAATCTAGGAAATAACAGGAGCCACCAGGCCATTCTGGCATCTAAAAATACTTTTTTTTTTTTCCATTTTGGGGCCTATATTCCTTTTTAATTTTTTAAATTTAAATTCAATTTGGATAACATATACGGTATTATTATTATGTCAAGTGACCTCCTTAATGCCCTTCACTGATTTACACCATGCCCCATCCACCTCCCCTCCAGCAACATGAAGTTTGTTTCCAATTCTTAACAGGCCTATATTCTAAAGATGATTCCTTATATACTGATATGTTTTCAGATCTTTCTTTTTTCAGCCCTTTTTTTTCAATCTATTGTGGTGGTGCCTCACTTTATTTGTTTGTTTGTTTGTTTGTTTTCCAGTATTCCAAAATACATTGTTTATGCACCACACCCAGTGCTCCATGCAATACATGCCCTCCTTAATACCTACCACCAAGCTTGCCCATCCCCTCAACACCCTTCCTTAACAAAACCCTCCCACAGGCAGTGTGCACACCCAGCTACTGTCTCAGTGGTCACCCAAGGTCTGTCTCTGCACCACCATGACACTGAAACCATGAGCGATATTGGTCTTGGTGTGCCCAAACCCTGGCGGCTGCCATTGCTAGGACTGCTGTCTGGGGTCCAAGCCCACACCCACGCCCAGGCGCTCTCACCTTGTGGAGGCACAAGCTACAGAAGGCTATGGGATAAGGGCCCCTGACCTGAATCCATACTGTGTTCTCTCAGGAGCAGACTGGGTGTGCTCAGACCCCACAGCCACACAGGTCACAGATGGCAGCCAGCCCAGAGACTGTGGGCCAGTGCCCATACCAGGCTTTCTCAGGTGCGGGGAGGGGTGTACCCAACCCAAGTGGTGGTGCAAGCAGTGGAAAACTGCAGACTCAGGCACCACAGACTGAACTCCCTGCTGGTCTCTCTCTGGCATGGGTAGTCACGGGTGGTAGCTGTCCTGGGACCGTGGTCTTTGGCCTGTGCTGGTGACTGCCCAATTCCACCAGTTGCCCCTCAAGATATTTTGCCCTTTTTGAGTGCTTTTAACCAGTCACCAATTTAATGCTGGTCCCCAATCACAGGGCACTTTTATATTGGGTTATTACTTTCCAATGGGTCACTTCTGGTGGCTCCCTGATCCTTTGGTTTATTCTCCAATAACAGTACAAGAGTTCTCACTCTCTGTTACATCTCCAGTGATGTCTTCTGCCCCCAAAGAGATCCAGAAGTGTATAGTCTTACATCTCAGGCTGATTTTGTGGGTGTTCAGAGTGTTCTGCTAGATATTCAGCTCACTTTAGGGGATGGGTTGAAACAGGGCTCCTACTACTCTGCCATCTTTCCCCTCTCCTGGTCCCTCACTTTTTGTTGTGATTCTTATCATCAAGAACATTTAAGAATATAAAACTTATTTGACAAGTAGATTTCTTTTTGACTGAATATTGTATTCCTTCATTAATAATTTAGGCTACTACTTCTCCGATAGCAAGAACCCTATTTTTTCTATTTGCCAAATGATTCTGAGATTTTTATTTTAATTGGTAAATAATCTATCAGGATGTTTTCATAAAGAACCTAACAAATGATATCATAAAAAAGCTTTGGAGATCTGGATCTTCTTATTAAGTAGCTGTTTGATATTGGGTCAGTTATTGACCTTCTCTGTGTCTTTGTCTTTATTCTAAAAGGAGGATACAAATAGTTATTATTCCCTTACCAATGTTGTTGTTATTATTATTGTGTATGAAAATTCTTTGAAAAGTAAAGCTCTGTTATAAAAATAAGAACTCAAATAATTATTCAGGAGATATTTATTAAGTACCTACCATGTGCCAGGCCTGTTTTGAGTTCTGGGGAAGCAACAGTGAATAAAACTGGAAAATGTCTTTACTTGTAGGGACCTCATTTTTTTTGGGGGGGGGGAATATGGTAATCAAATGAACAAATAAACATATTGTTTATCATGTACTGAGGCATACTATGGAAAGAAATTTAAGCAGGAAGGGTGGAAGGAAAATACTGTGAGTCAAGGGTGGACACATTTTATATAGGATGATCAATGAAGTCCTCTGTAATAATGTAACACTGAGCAGAGAGTTGAATAGAGAAAAGGAGGAAAAATATATGCTGAAAAACTACTCAGCAAGAGTCAAGGTCAATAAAACAAGCCAAGAGCATTGGCTGTTTCTATCCAAAGGTAGACTTCTAATTTCTCTTAATTCTCAGATCATTTTCTGAAGCATTAGGCAGTTCTTAATTAGGATAAATTTGGTAATATGTGGAAAGTTCTTTCTTGTTTGAAAAGCACCATGTTGTTGCTAATTCATTTAGGTTTAAATAAACTGGAGCCTTGATAATAGTACCTGATATTTGTTAAAAATATATTCATATCTAATGTCCTGTGACAGTCACAAAAGTTTTGAGGTGAATCAGATGTTGTTATCTTTGTTTCCCAAATGCAGAAACTGAAAACAGAAAGTGATTTGCAAAGCTCTGTAACTAGTTCTTGTTGGAACTAGGATGATCTCAGCATTTGTTGAACCCCTGCCCCTGGAGTCATTTCCTTGGAATATATGGGAGATTTCTAGAGACTTCACTGGCTTGAGTTTAATCTTTATGAGATCCAACAGGGGACATAATAGCCTTATCATATCGGCCCACCAGGGTGCAGAAAATAAACACATGACCAGAGAGCTTGAGACTGCCTGGAAAAAGGCCCCAAATTCAAGATCTTGTAAATGAACCAACAGATTTTGGCCCTTTGTCTACTGACTGACTATAGTGGAAAGCTTTCTTGAAGCTGTTGTTTAAGTACCAGAGAGTCCTGGGTGTCTAAATAGAAAACTGGGGTGTGAGTGGACCTCTAGCAGAGCTTCTGCCAGTCACCATCAGTCTCCTGGGGCCTTATTTCACCCTTCCTATCCTGAGTGTCACTGAGCAGCAGCTCTGTAAGAGCCAGTGATATTTTTAGTTCTGTTCTTCCCATGATTACAGGGGTCATTCTATTTGTTTCCCAGTTAAATGGAAACAATTTCAATCAGTGGCATTACTCATCCTTCCAAGTACTGGGACTCAGTGAACTTCAGTCAAGGGAGAGATGTGTACCAAAAAAGGAAGCGTGCTGTCACCCAAATGAGTGGGAGACCCAAAACTGCTGCTGGGTGAGGCTTTTTGTTTAGACAAATCAGCTTCTCACAAAAATGGGGCTTTGAGATCATCATCTACTGTATACTTTCCATGGAAACTTGGAACCAAGTGTTCTATATCTCTCAAACAGAGGGAGAGAAGAAAATAAAACAACAACAATAAAGATAAGCTCTTTCTTCCCTCCCTGTCTTCCTATCCTTCTTATCTTTCCATGACTTTCTTTTCCCTCCAAGCATGGGAATGTTGGTGACCTAGAGATAGTTTGGTGAGTGGAAAGAGGTGTGGTGTGGAGGGATTACATGGTATCTGAAAGTAGAACTGTGAAGCAAGGAGGGACACATAAAATAATGAGCTGAGTACATGACCTAAGTCCTTGTAAGATGTCACATACACTTATATGCACATCAATGTGGAAATAGCTGTATGTGTAGGTATAAAGTTTAGCTATATATAAATATGTGTGTATGCATGTGTACATATATACATAAATATATTTCTTGCTTTTTTTTTTTGCCCATAAAGCCAATAAGAAATAACATACTAATAACAATAAACAAGCACATACCACCTAGATCTTGGTTTCTAAATACCATCCTCCATTAAGGGGAACCAGGACTCCCTAAAATAGGCTGATTTTATGACTACAGTAAGAAAATTCCAAGGTGAGTCTGAAACATCTTCCTATATAAAAAACTAAGGATGTGCTCAAAGAATATTGGAGATATACCAAAAGGACAAAGGACACAGAACTTTTACTGGCAAAATCTCAGACAATTTGAGTATCAAGATAAGTACTGAAGGTCATATTACAAACCAATGAATAAAACAGAAATCATAAGTCTGTTAAATAAATAAATAAATAAATAAATAAATGGAGGAGAAGTAAAAGTTGTTTCTTACATTAGACTGTCATTTAGTAAATGTAGAAGTGATGATTTTATAGGGAAAGAAAACGTTTCCTTCCTTCCCTTCTTGGCTCTTTGGCTGGTCTAATAATTAAATTGACATAAGACAGATTAAGAAAAGAAGAAACAAATTTTAATTTCCTAGGTGCAGGAGCTCACAAAAACATAAGACTCAAAGAAGTGACCAAAATAAACAGCTTTTATACCTTTTAGACAGAGATACAATATATTTGCGGAGAATTGACAAAACTAAGGAGTTTGGGTCTGGGGTAAATTGGTGAAGGTGTAACAAGGTTTGTTTCAGTCTTAAATCTCTGGTGATAAGGATGTCTCTCTGTCTTCTGGTACAGGTAAGGTACCTTTCACATGGAAGATTTACCTCCTGCTTTCAGGGGGACACCATAGAGTTGATTGTCCTTCTTGTACCAGCGCCTTTTTAAGTAACTTTAATTCAAAATGATCACAATGTCACAGTGGTATATTTGGGTGGCCTTCAGGAAACCTCATCAGTTTGATTTTCTCCTCTGAAACTTCCTTGGCAGTTTCACATAACAAAATTTGAGCTGATGGATTTGGAGAACAGAATCAGTTTAGTAGCTGGTAAAAGATCTACAAAGGGAGGAAAAAAATACACAGATCAGAAGAATGAACAAATAGGGGAGAAATTGAAGCACATTTCCCTACAACCCATTAAGGCAGTTCTCAATATTGGGAATAGATCAGTCAATAAAATGGCTGTGTTTCATTTATCTGATAGAAAGTATTAATCTTTTTAAACAGATGTAAGTTAGATATTACTTGTCGTATTTAGTTTATATAAAGACATTTTTCACGACCCCTTCCTGGGTAGTCAGTGTATCTACAGCATGACTTTGGAGGGTTAGTTGTTACCTTCTGACTGGAGGAGCTCAAAAGTCTGCATAGTGGCATTGTACTCTTTTTCTATTACCATAGAGAGATTTAAGATTGCCTTTTCCTGGGTCTTAATTCTTGGGAATTCATTAAGTCTCAAAGCTTAGAAATAAGGTCCTCAACATTGAAAAGAACTTGGAGTAGTAATACACAAGCAGATTTTCTACAATTTCTCATCGCATATGATGACATGGCATGACTTTATGAAAATGGAACCTGAGTTTGTGATTAATCTGATTGACATTTAAAGTGGAATATCTGGTGAAAGAGGAGCCAAGAATCCAAGTCCACATCATCCTGACCATTAGATGGAATACTTTATATACCTTGTTGCCACATAAGAAAAAAAGACCAGTGTGATTCAAAGATAAATTCAGAGCAGAATTCACAGTTTTCCACATCTGAGACATTCCCTGACATTTGCTACAAGTAATGTTATCATTGCTACATCTCCACTTAACATACACTCCTGTTAGTTTGTAGGAGCAGAATACATTGCAAAGTGCCTGGAAAAGGAGGCCTTCAATCTAGTTTTGGCAGCTATAAAGCTTAGTTTTGTCACCTGGCCAAGTTAGTCCAGATTTTTATCCATTCATATATAGTTTGGGGTATTGGGCAGTCTAATCATGGGAGTAGCTGAGATAGCCCAAGTCATACAAAGGTGGCCTATGAACCATTCAAAACATTTTGTGATTTGTCAACATCTGTGCTATAAAACATAATGCTACAGTCAATTTTAATCTCCCTTAAAAGCTTGAAAATGTCTGTGAAATCAAACTACAGGGCTTGATTGAAATATTTTCCTGGTATGTTACCCAGGAAAGGTCCAGTGGCATGTCTGTTTTGAATACAAAGGGAAACTTTTTCACCTACTGTCTTTATCTGCATAAAGTACAGTTTTTGAGCTTCTATAGAGGTTTTCCCAGTTCAAATAACTCACTAGAAGAAGAAATCAAGTGATGTTTTTTTGGTTGTGGATAATATACCCTGTCATTCATCCATCTTCCATACTTAGTCCACCAGGTATTCACATGGGCAGGAACTTTTTGTTTAGGTTATTTTGCACTATCCAAATGTTGACACAATCAATTGATGGATTCACTAGGGTTTGGTAAAGTAGCATAAATGGGTCTTTAGATTGCATGTGACTTGTTGAAAAAATAAGGCTTAATAGGAGCAAGACACAGATTGAAAGAGAATTATTATATAAAACCTAGAAGGGGATTAGGACAGATTTAAACAATTAAACTCCAGCCAGTCTTCTAATAAATAATAAATAGGTAAGAAAAAATATTCATTAACAAGCTCTGTGTGTGTGTCTGTGTGTGGTAGGGAGTCTTACAAAGAAAGGAAACAGGTAAAAGCAAAGTTTCTTGATGTTAGGAAAAGTTGTGGCCATTTTTGCTCCAATTCTCTGAAGAGGAATGGAAAGCCACACAGAGATCAGTTTCCACTGGGCCTATTCCACCAAAATGGGGCAGGGGGGGCGGTGGAGCAACTCCGCACTGGCAGAGTTACCTGAGAAACAGTGTGTCAGGCCCTTCCCCCAGAAGACAGGCTGGAAGAACAGCTGGATGACAATTCCATGAATCCCATAAAATTGTAAAATCCCGAGGGAACTTGGGATTTATAATGAATTATAAATGGGAATTATAATTTATAATGCTAAGGGAACATTATATATTGAGCTCCAGGTGTGGCCTCACAACTTGTTTATTTTTTGGATAAAATTTTCCTTTTTTTTTTTCTTTTTTTTCTTCTTATGATTTTCTGTTTTTTTTTGTTTTTTTTTTTTCCCTTTTTACCTTCTCATTTTAACTAGATGTTTATTGTATCAACTTTTATTCCACAGTAGCTTTTAATTTGTATTTCTTCAGATGCACATTTTAAATAAATATATGCATTGTTCACAATTCAATTTTACCTTTACATATATACAAATTTTAATTTCCTTCTAAGTTTGGGACATAGTATCCTCTAACACAGGTCAAAATACATGCAGGAACAATGGAAATACCCTGTTTTGTCCAATCTGAGAGATCATAGTCCCCCTTCTCTTCCTTCTTCTTTTCTTTTTTAAAAAAAATTTAAAATTTTATTCTTGTGTTTCCTTTTTGGCTTTGTTTTTTTGGTGGTGGCTTCTGACCACTCCAGATTATGCTAGTGTGCATCTTGCTTGGGTTTTAGTTGATATTTTGGACTCTACTCATTCACTCTATCATCCCCCAACAGAATGATTAGAAGGAGGAATTCTCAACAAAGAAAAGAAACAGAGAAAATCTCCACTGCCACAGAATTAATGTATATGGATATAAGCAAGATGTCAAAGATAAAATTCAGGATAGCAATCATAAAGTCAATAGCTAGGCTTGAAAAAGAAAAAAGCACTAGTGACAATGTAGAATCTGTAAGAGCAGAAATGAGATCTAATCAGACAGAACCAAAAAAATGCTATGAATGAGATGCGGTCTTAGCTGGATACTCTAACCACCACGGTAAATAAGGCTGAAGAGAGAATAAGTGATCTAGAAGATAAGCTGATGGAAAGGAAGGAAGTCAAGGAAAACAGAGATAGGCTTCTAGTAGCACATGAGAAAAGGTTTCGAGAGATTAATGATAGCATGAAAGTTCCAATATCAGAATTATTGGGGTCCCTGAGAGGGTGGAGAGAGATAGAGGGCTAGAAGGTATATTTGAGCAAATAATAGATGGGAAATTCCCTAATCTGGGAAGGAAACAAGCATTCAAGTCCAAGTGACAGAGAGAACCCCTCCCAAATCAAGAAAAAATAGATCATCATTCAAACATATAATAGTGAAGCTTGCAAATCTTACAGCCAAGGAAACAATCCTGAGAATAGCCAGGAGAAGAGGTCCCTTACATATGGAAGGAGGAATATCAGAACAACTTCAGACCTATCCACAGAAACCTGGCAAGCCAGAAGATCTGGCAAGACATATTCAGGGTTCTAAATGAGAAGAACTTGCAGCAAAGAATACTTTATCCAGCAAGGCTGTAATTCAGAATGGATGGAGAGATAAAGAGCTTTCAGGACAAGCAAAAAGTAAAAAAAAAAAAAAAAAAAAAAAATGTGACCACTATGCCAGCCCAGCAAGAAATATTAAAGGGGGTTCTGTATGTGAAGAGAGACCAAGAGTCACATAGGCCAGAAAGAAACAGAAAATCTATAGAAACAGGGACTTTACAGGCAATACAATGGCACTGAATTCATATCTTTCAATAGTTACTCTGAATGTAAATGGGGAGATGTTCCCATGAAAAGACACAGGGTTTCAGATTGGATAAAAAAGCAGGACCCATTCATACGCTGTCTACAAGACACTCATTTTGAAGTGAAAGACATCTCCAGATAGAAAGTGAGGGGGATGGAGGACCATTTACCACACTAATGGAACTCAAAGGAAAGCTAGGGTAGCAGTCCTCATATCTGACAAATAAGACTTAAAAAAAAAAAAAACTGTAGTAAGAGATGTAGAGGAACACTATATCATACCTAAAGGATCTATCCAACAAGGATATCTAACAATAGTAAATATCTGTGCCTCCAACATGGGAGACACCAACTACATAAACCAACTGTTAAATTAAGACAGGGAGCGACAAAAGTTGGTGAGGATGTGGAGAAAGGGGAACTTCCTTACATTGTTGGTGGGAAGGCAAGCGGGTACAGCCACCCTGAAAAATAGTATCAAGGTTGTTCAAAAGTTAAAAATAGAGCTGCCTTATGACCCAACAATGGCACTATGGGGTATTTACCCTGAAGATACAGATGTAGTGAAACAAAGGGGCACCTGCACCCCAGTGTTCATAGCAGCGATGTCCACAATATCCAAACCATGGAATGATATAAGATGTACTACAACAGATGAATGGATAAGGAAGATCTGGTCATATATACAATAGGATACTACTCAGCAATCAGAAAGGGTTAATATCTACCATTTACATTAACATGGATGGAACTAAAGGGGATTATACAACGTGAAATAAGTCAATGAGAGGAAGACAATTTTCATATGGTTTCACCCATATGTAGAATATAAGGAATAGCATGAGGACCATAGGGGAAGTGAGAGAAAACTGAATGGAAAGAAATCAGAAATGGAGATAAACCATGAGGAACTTTGCACATTGAGAAGCAAAGTGAGGGTTACAGAGGGAAGGGCATGTGTGGTTAGGGTAGCCAGGTGGTGGGTATAGGTGGACATATGTCATAACAAGCACTAGGGGTTGTACGCAACTAATGAATTTTTGAACACCACATCAAAAACTAATAATGTACTATATGTTGGCTAACTGAACTTAATAAAAGCAAAAAATAAATAAATAAAATGAGTTCCCTGGTCTGACTCAATCCATAAAATAATGAAAATGCAAAGAACCTGTTATTAATTTATTTACTACTGTCATGATATTAATTTATTTATTAGTGTTGTAGCGCCAGATACTTACAGTATCCCTGAGGTATGTGAGCCCATATTAACTGTCTCCCTCTAAATGTAAATTCAGCTATCCTTCAATCCATCCACTAAACATGCAGACAATAACCAAACAGGCCTCGCACTGAAAGCTGTCACCAGATCCTGCAGCGTTTCTGGTTTATGGCTAACAGAGTTGAGAGTCCCCTCCCCAGCTCACAGGCCATAGCTGGTTTCTCTGCTCCAGTGCTTGAGAATTCTGCTAGCTCAGGCACCCCTTTCTCTCTGTGACCCCAAGGATCCAGAGACCACACGGTCCCACCTAGGATTCGCCCCACTTCACCACTGAGCACTTTTCAGGCAGCAACATCTCTTACTGGAGCAATTTGTAATGGGTCTGATTTTGCACTCTGGAGCATATCAGTTTCTGGTAGCTGGCTTATGGAGGTTCCCTCCCTACACCCCCTTCCTCGATGCCCCCACTCTTTATCTTCTGATGAAGTTTTACTTACACATATTCCTACCTAGCAAAAAAGAGGTCACTTTTCTATTTGTAGAATTCCAGCAATTCTTTTCTTACATCTCAGGTTGAATTCATTAGTATCAATACCTATTGATGTCTTAGGAACCAGAAAAAATGAGGACCCCTATTCTTCCACCATCTTGCCTCCCTCTTTATATGTTTATTTTAGAGAGAGAAAGCATGCAGGGGGAAGGGGCAGAGAGTGTGTCAAGCAACTCTGAGCTGAATAGGAAGCATGATGCCAAGCTCCATCTCACAACCCTGAGGTCTTGACCTGAGCTGAAACCAATAGTTGAACACTTAACTGACTGTGCCACTGAGGTACCCCAATGGAAGCTTATTATTTATTTTTGTTGTCTGGTTGCTGTGGCTAAGACTTCCAGTACTACATTGAATAAAAATGGTGATAGTGGACATCCTTGTCTTGTTCCTGACCTTAGTGGGGGAAAGCACTTGGCTTTTCCCCATTTAGTATGATGTTTGCTGTGGGTTTTTCATCTATGACCTTTATTATGTTGAAATGTGTTCCCTCTAAACCTACTTCATTGAGGATTTTTATCACAAGTGAATGTTGTACTTTATCAAATCATTTTTCTGCAACCATTGAAATAATCATATGGTTTTTATCTTTTCTCTTATTGATTTGATATATCATATTGATTGATTTATGAATATGAACCACACTTGCAGTACAGAAATAAATCCAATTGATGGTGGTGATTTTTTTTTTTTTTTAATGTGCTGTTGGATTCAATTTGCTACTATTTGTTGAGGATGTTTCCATCTATGTCCTCTGGAG
Organism: Lontra canadensis; assembly: GCF_010015895.1. Classification (NCBI taxonomy): domain Eukaryota; kingdom Metazoa; phylum Chordata; class Mammalia; order Carnivora; family Mustelidae; genus Lontra; species Lontra canadensis. The sequence continues at coordinate 29,694,643 of NW_022631004.1, read as the reverse complement.
GTAATGGCTTAGAGCTTTCTTTTTTTGTAGTGACTTTATCCAGTTTTGGTATCATGTTAATGTTGGCCTCATGGAATGCATTTGAAAGCTTTCCTTTCTCTTCTATTTTTTGGAATAGTTTGAGAAGAAACTCTTATTTAAACTCTTATTTAAATGTTTAGTAGAATTCACCTATGAAGTCATCTAGTCCTAGACTTTTGTTTGTATGGGGTCTTTTGATTATTAACTCTTATTTAAATGTTTAGTAGAATTCACCTATGAAGTCATCTAGTCCTAGACTTTTGTTTGTATGGGGTCTTTTGATTATTAATTCAATTTCTTTGCTGATAATCAGTCTGTGCAAATTTTATATTCCTTCTTGCTTTAGTTTCAGTAGGTTATATGTTTCTAGGAATTTGTCCATTTCATCTAGGTTGTTCAATTTGGTAAAATGATTTTTCATAACATTCTCTTATAATCCTTTGTATTTCTGTGGTGTTGATTCAGTTCCGATTTTATTTAAGTCCTCTCTCTCTTTCTTCATTATGAGTCTCACGAACAGTTTGTCAGTTTGTTGATCTTTTTTAAAAAGCACCAACTCCTGGTTTCATTGATCTGTTCTAATGTGTTTTTTTTTTAATTTTAATTAATTGATTTATTTTACTTTCTATTTCGCTTATTTCTGCTCTAATCTTTGTTACTTCCCTCCTTCTACTGGTTTTGGGATTTGTTTCCTCTTCTTATTCTTTTATTTTTTTTTATTTTTATTTTTTAGCTTTTTTGGGTGTAAGGTCAAATAGTTTGAGATTATGAGATATATATTGCTTCTTCAGGTAGGCCTGAATTGCTATAATCTATCTCTTTAGAACAGCTTTCGCTATATCCCCAAATATTTGGACTGCTGGGTTTTCATGTTTATTTGTCTCTGTGTCTTTTTTTTAATTTCTTCTTTGAATTCTTAGTTTAGTTTTATTAAAATCTAATTTTAATAGGAGCTGAATGGCACAATAAAACAAAGTGGATTTCTTGGTCTTATTGTTATTTATCCTCCATGTATTTGTGTTTTTTCCAGTTTTGTTTTGTTTTGTTTTTTTCCTTTTGGTCAATTCTTAGTTTCATTAGTGTTGTGGTTGGAAAAGATGCATGGTATAAGTTCATTTTTATTTTAATTTATTGATACTTGTTTTGTGGCCTAACATGTTATATGTTCTGGGTAATGTGATCTTGAAAAAAAATGCTTATTACACTATTTTAGGATGGAATATTCTGAATACCTGTTATATGCATCTGGTTCAATATGTCATTCAAAGCCACTGTTTCCTTATTGATTTTGTGTATGAATGGCCTGTCCATTGATGTAAATGGGGTGTTAAAGTCTAATTGGGGCATCTCTTAAGGACTGATCCTCTTCAGAGGAATTTAAATCTGGATGAATTTCTAATAAGTATGTTACTGACTGGTCTATCACAGCTGCTAAATCAGGAAATGAATAGGTAAACCCTAGTGTGCTACTGTGACTACCTGCTCTCTCGTAGGGAATCCCAGGGGGGCTGGATAAATTGAGAGAACAGCCTCTGGCTTCATTCACAACACTTGCCAAACTTGGATAAGCTCATTGCAAGAGAAGAAAATAACTCAAGAAATGAACATTTGGAAAAGAGTAAGGGAAAAATTTATTTTGGGTGCTGGCAGCCAGGGGAAATGGCTGGTTAAATCTTATAAACCCACCTCTCTGCCTACAAGATGGACAGAGTTTTATGAGGAAAGATTAGGGGAGAAAGTATTAGAGAGTAGACAGAAAATAGGTGATCATGGACAGCGGTTGGTATGTGTTCAGCCCATGATCAAAGACAGGGAAGAGAATATGTGAGGTGTGATCTTCTCAGCATTCCATTGCTATTAGGGCTTTTCTGGTCTGACATTGGGATATTCCAGTCATTGCAATACACCTTCATCAATGCATCAAGAAAGTATGACAAGAAAAAAACACAATACTTTACAATTAGCATTATAATTAGTTAAATGATCTTATCTATTTCTGGTTTTAATTGTTCAGGTCTATAGTTAAACAAGAGGGCTGCTAACAAAGAAAGTAGGAAATTTAAAGTTTTGTCTGAAAGTGGAGAAATAAAAATGCATTTCTCTTTACATTTCACATTAAATGTAACATAACAGATCACCAAAAAGTTTTGCTGGTGAGGAGCTGGAAACTAGAAATGCATAGTGTTGCTAAGAAAGCTGAAAGATATTGGAGTGGCCTAAGATATTGGTAATGAAATAGATTGCCCTGAGACTCCAGTAGCCTCATTAGAATCAGAGGTGACAGGTAGAGATAAATCCTCTCACCAGATGGTAAATTCCCACCAGTTTCAATTTTAAAATCCAGATTTTGATCCTTTAAAAAAAAAATTTTAATGGTGAACTCTGGGATGTGGCTGAGGGTCAGTTGATCTTATCAGTCAGTGGTGAATTGCCTCATAGGACAAGAAAAAGTTGACCCTTTGGGGGTGCTGGAATCTAGGGGGATTATTTTTAAAATTTTTCTTTCTCTTATGTGCAGGATAATTATGTTTCCAATGGCCTACTTTTCCTTCTTCCTTTTTTTTTTTTTTTTCCCTTTTACAATGACTGCAAATGTCTAGAGGAAAATAGGAAGGGCTGAATTTCCTACTAAAGTGGAAATTAAAATGTTCTTTTCTTTAAAAAGAAAAAAAAAAGATTTCTGTGCTCTTTAGCTTCTGGGTTCAGTGTGGTAATGCCTTTGAAAATTGTGCATTAAGCACGCAACAAAGACATTCAGATGCTCTCCTTTCTGAGTGTGCAAGTTCATTACAGGGTGGAAAGCCTCCAAAATTGCACCTACCAAGCCCTGAATATCATCCTTTAGCTGAGCTATTTTCTGGTCACTTTTAGGAGATCCTGGGAGAATTTCTGGCCATCTGCTTTATTGTTGTGAGGGGAGGTTTTCTGTCTTGTTTAACTACAGTATAATCACGGGAAGTGAAAAACACCCCTTAGCAGTCTCTGTGAGTAGAGTTGTGAATGGCTACTAATCTTTCAAATTGTCTTCTAAATTTGGTAGGATATTCTGAAAGTAGATGTAAAAAGGCTTTATAACTGATTACCTACCAAAGAACTCTGATCACCAATGAAATCAGCCTTAGATCAGAATTGTATATGTCTGGATCTCTACAGGGGCAGAAGACACCACTGGGCAGGTAAAGCAAAGTGGGAACATCAGACTGATATCAGAAGATAAACAAAAGGGGGAGGGAGCCACTGGAGGTGACCAATTGGAAAGTACTACCCCAATAGAAGAGTGCCCTGCATCTGGGGACAAGCATTAACTTGGAGTCTGGTTGAAAGCACTCAAAAAGAGCAAAGGATCATGGGGTGAAATTGTGGGAATTGGGGCTGTTAGGTACAGGGGCTTAAGTCCCCAGACCCAGGACAGCCTCCCCTGGCTCTGAGCCAGAGAGAGTGCGGCAGAGAAACAAGGTCTTGGTCCCTGAGCCACCAGTGCGCCAGAGAATGCGTGGGGTCTGGCTCCTGTGAGGGGCTGGGAGCTTTGCCAGACAGCAGAATGCTGCGCTGTGCTATCAGAGCCTGAGACGAGTGCACTCCACACCCTCCCCTGAGAGAGGTGCGTGCAAGCCCAGAGCTCTCAGACCTGGAAAGACTGTGCACTACCAGCCCGGGCCAGTGGGAAAATCTCAGTGTGCGATCACTGCTTGGAACCTCTCTGGCAGTCTGGAGCTGCCCAGACAGCCGCCTCTTCCGTGGTTTTGGGTACAAGCAGGAGATCCTGCATCTCCAGGGACCGTGACTCGGAACTTGCTCTGCCAGTGGCCTAGGGGAAACTTAATGTGCTCTGGAGACCCAGAGGGGAGCAGACTGAGGCTTCTCTCTGAGTGGAAGGTTGGGGTGCAGTTTGCTTTCCTCTAAACCTCCAAAAACCAATAAAAGCTATCTAGGTGAGAGAACAAATGAACAAACATAAAAACCTCCAGAGAACAAAAGCCTGAAAAACTGGTTTCCTCAGAGCCCACTCCCTTCAGGGGAGTGGGAGGACTTAACTCAGGGAACATCATTGACTAAAAACCCATGTGGCATGTCCCTCCCCCAGAAAACCAACCAGGTAAGGAAAAAAGAAAAAAAAAAGACGACAAGAAAACAACCACCACTACTTCAGAGATACAACCTTTATTTTTAACTCGTTCTCACTATTCTGGTTCATTTTTTAAATATATAGATAATTTTTTAACCCATTTACCATCACAGTGAGATGTCCAGTACATCAAATTCCATAATAACCTTCTAACATGAAATTTTGATACATACACCTGTGTTTTCTTTTTGCTTTTCTATTTTTTTTAAATTTTGTTTTAAATTTTAGTTTAGTCTAGTTTATTCTTTTTTCTTATTTTTATTTTCTAATATTCATATAGAGTTAAACTTCAAGGTAATCCCCTTTCCCCAATAAATGCTACCCCTATAGGTAAACCACTTTTTAATCACCCTTTATCTTAGGAAAGTTGAGTCCTTTAACAAAGATATCAAGATACATCCAGGAAGAATCAAAACAACCTTCCTCACCCACACTGAGAATTTATAACCACTCTCCCATCTTTTTCTTTCACCACTGTTTCTGTGTTTTTGCGTTTGTCCTGATAGTATATAAATCTTATACTTGGGGTTCTTTTTGATGAGGTTCTTCATTTTTTTTCTTATATATATATATTTTTTTTCTCTTGTCATATACTTTTATCAGTCTTTTTGTTTGTATACATCATCAATCTTACCTTGGGACCCATTTAGGCTGAACCTTCTCTTTTATCTTCCCTTTTTTTCCTGTCTCTCTCTCTCTCTTTTTTCTTTTTCTTTTCTTTTTTCTCTCATTTGGGTGGGGAACCGTGATTGCTCAGAAGCGTTCCAGAGTGCACCTTGACTGCACCACGGTTGATACATCCAGCTACATCCATTCAGTCATATCTCACCAAAATGACTAGGAGGAGGAATGCCCAACAGAAGAAAATACAGAGGATGGGCCTTCTGCAACAGAGCTAACGGCTATCAACATAGACAATATGTCAGAAAGATAATTCAGGCTAACAATTATTCAGGCAATACCTAGTTTGGAGAAAGCCATGGATGACCAAACAGAATTGATTAGGGCAGAACTGAAAGCCACCAGGGATGATGTTCAAAATGCTCTCAATGAGTTCCAATCTAATCTAAATTCTCTCAAAGCTAGGGTAACTGAGACAGAAGATAGAATTAGTGATCTGGAGGACAAGCAGATAGAGAGAAAGGATCAGGAGGAAGCCTGGAACAAACAGCTTAGAAGCCACAAAAACAGAATCAGGAAATAAATGATGCCATGAAACGTTCCAATGTCAGAATTATTGGAATCCCTGAAGGGGAGGAGAAAGAAAGAAGTCTAGAAGATATAGTGGAACAAGTTCTTCATGAAAATTTTCCCAATCTTGCGATGGAACCAGCATTCATGTACTAGAGGACGAACAATCTCCACCCAAGATTTTAGGTTCTCAAAACTCCTCGAGACACATAATAGTTAAGAATGAAGAATTATTATTGTAAGCAGACCCTCTTAAAAGCAGCTAGGACAAAGAGGCTCCTTACTTAGAGAGGAAAGCCCATCAGAAGAACGTCAGACCTGTCCACAGAGACCTGGCATGCCAGAAAGAGATGGCAAGATATATTCAGGGCACTAAATGAAAAGAACATGCAACCAAGAATACTTTATCCAGCAAGACTGACATTCAAAATGGATGGAGAGATAAAGAGTTTCCAAGACCTGCAAGGCATAAAAGAGTATACAATCACCAAGCTGACACTGCAGGACATATTAACGGGGGTTCTATAAAAGAGGAAAAATCCTAAGAATAGCACTGAACAGAAATATAGAGACAATCTACAGAAAGGAAGACTTAAAAGGTTACATGATGTCAATAAAAACATATCTATCAATAATCACTCTCAATGTGAATGGCCTAAATGCGCCCATAAAACAACACAGGGTTGCAGATTGGAGAAAACAATAGGACCTATCCATATGTTGTCTACAAGAGACCCATTTTGAATCTAAAGATACACCCAGACTGAAAGTGAAGGGATGGAGAAGCATCTTTCATGCCAATGGGCCTAAAAAAGGCCGGGGTAGTGATTCTCATATCAGATAAATTAGATTTTAAACTAAAGACTATAGTCGGAGATACAGAAGGACACTACATAGTTCTTAAAGTGACTATCTACCAAGATGATCTAACAATTGTAAATATCTATGCTCCCAATATGGAGCAGCCAATTACATAAGAAAACCTGTAATCAAGATAAAGAGTCATATTAATATGAATACATTAACAGCAGGAGATCTTAACATGTCTCTCTCAGTAATAGACAGATCATGCAAGCAGAAAATCAATAAAGAAACAAGAGCATTGAATGACATGTTGGACCAGATGGACCTCATAGATATATATAGAACATTCCACTCTAAAACAACAGAATACTCATTCTTCTCAAGTGCACATGGAACCTTCTCAAGAATAGACCACATACTGGGTCACAAAACAGGACTCAACTGATACTAAAAGACTGAGATTATTCCCTGCATATTCTCAGATCACAATGCTTTGAAACTGGAGCTCAATCACAAGGAAAGGTTTGGAAGTAACTCAAACACCTGGAAGCTAAAGACCACCTTGCTTAAGAATGCTTGGATCAACGAGGAGATCAAAGAAGAACTTAAACAATTCATGGAAACCAATGAGAATGAAGACACTTCCGTCCAAAACCTATGGGATACAGCAAAGGTCGTCCTAAGGGGGAAGTACATAGCCATTCAAGCCTCCCTCAAAAAAAATGAAAAATCCGTAATACACCAGCTGTCTCTATGTCTTAAGGAACTGGAGAATCAACAACAAATCAAACCAACTCCACACATAAGAAAGGAAATAATCAAGATTAGAGTAGAGATCAATGAGGTAGAAACCAGAGATACAGTAGAACATATCAATGAAACTAGAAGCTGGTTTTTTGAAAGAATCAATAAGATTGATAAACCATTGGCCACACTAATCCAAAAGAAAAGAGAGAAAGCCCAAATTCATAAAATTATGAATGAAAAGGGAGAGATCACAACTAAAGCCAAGGCAGTAGAAACAATCATCAGAAGTTATTATCAACAGTTATATGCCAATAAGCTAAGCAACCTAGATGAAATGGATGCATTCCTGGAAAACTATAAACTCCCAAAATTGAACCAGGAAGAAATTGACAACCTGAATAGACCGATATCTGGTAATGAGATTGAAGCAGTGATCAAAAACCTCCCAAAAAACAAGATCCCAGGACCTGATGGATTCCGTGGGGAATTCTACCAAACTTTCAAAGAAGAAATAACACCTATTCTCCTGAAGCTGTTTCAAAAAATTGAAGCAGAAGGAAAACTTCCAGATTCTTTCTATGAAGCCAGCATTACCCTGATCCCCAAACCAGGCAAAGACCCTACCAGAAAGGAGAATTTCAGACCAATATCACTGATGAATATGGATGCTAAGATTCTCAACAAGATCCTAGCAAACAGGATCCAACAGCACATTAAAAAGATTATCCACCATGACCAGGTGGGATTCATTCCTGGGCTACAAGGATGGTTCAACATTGGCAAATCAATCAATGTGATAGAACAAATCAATAAGAGAAGAGAGAAGAACACATGGTCCTCTCAATTGATGCAGAAAAAGCATTTGAGAAAATCCAGCATCCGTTCCTGATTAAAACACTTCAAAGTATAGGGATAGAGGGAACATTCCTGAACTTCATAAAATCTATCTATGAAAGACCCATAGCAAATATCATCATTAATAGGAAAAAGCTTGCAGCATTCCCACTGAGATCGGGAACATGACAAGGATGCCCACTCTCACCACTCTTGTTCAACATAGTATTAGAAGGCCTAGCAACAGCAATCAGACAACAAAGAGAAAGAAAGGGTATCCAAATTGGCAATGAAGAAGTTAAACTCTCTCTCTTTTCAGATGACATGATTCTTTATATGGAAAACCCAAAAGACTCTACCCCCAAACTACTAGAACTCATAAAGCAATTCAGCAATGTGGCAGGGTACAAAGTCAATGTACAGAAATCAGTGGCTTTCTTATACACTAACAATGAAAATACAGAAAGGGAAATTAGAGAATTGATTCCATTTACTATAGCACCAAGAACCATAAGATACCTGGGAATAAACCTAACCAAAGAGGTAAAGAATCTGTACTTGAGAAACTACAGAACACTCATGAAAGAAATTGAAGAAGACACAAAAAGATGGAAGACCATTCCATGATCTTGGATCAGAAGAATAAACACTGTTAAAATGTCTATACTGCCTAGAGCAATCTATACTTTTAATGCCATTCCAATCAAAATTCCACTGGTATTTTTCAAAGAGCTGGAGCGAATAATCCTAAAATTTGTATAGAATCAAAAGAGACCCCCAATCGCTGAGGAAATGTCGAAAAACAAAAATAAAACTGGCGGCATCACATTACCTGATTTCCAGCTTTACTACAAAGCTGTGATCACCAAGACAGCATGGTACTGGCATAAAAACAGACACATAGACCAGTGGAACAGAGGAGAGAGCCCAGATATGGACCCTCAACTCTATGGTCAAAGAATCTTCAACAAAACAGGAAAAAATATACAGTGGAAAAAATACAGTCTCTTCAATAAATGGTGCTGGGAAAACTGGACAGCTATAATCAGAAGAATGAAACTCGACCATTCTCTTACACCATACACAAAGATAAACTGAAAATGGATAAAAGACCTCAATGTGAGACAGGAATCCATCAGAATCCTAGAGGAGAACATAGGCAGTATCTCTTCAATATCAGGTATAGCAACTTCTTTCAAGATATGTGTCCAAAGGCAAAGGAAACAAAAGTGAAAATAAACTTTTGGGACTTCAGCAAGATCAAAAGCTTCTGCACAGCAAAGGAAACAATCAAGAAAACAAAGAGGCAACCCACAGAATGGGAGAAGATATTTGCAAATGACAGTACAGACAAAAGGCTGATATCCAGGATCTATAAAGAACTCCTCAAACTCAACACACACAAAACAGATAATCACATCAAAAAATGGGCAGAAGATATGAACAGACACTTCTCCAATGAAGACATACAAATGGCTATCAGACACATGAAAAAATATTCATCATCACTAGCCATCAGGGAGATTCAAATTAAAACCCCATTGAGATACCACCTTACACCAGTTAGAATGGCCAAAATTAGCAAGACAGGAAACAACGTGTTGGAGGGGATGTGGAAAAAGGGGACTCTCTTCCACTGTTGGTGGGAATGCAAGTTGGTGCAGCCACTTTGGAGAACAGTGTGGAGATTCCTTAAGAAATTTAAATAGAGCTTCCCTATGACCCTGCCATTGCACTCCTGGGTATTTACCCCAAAGATACAGATGGAGTGAACAGAAAGGCCATCTGTACCTCAATGCTTATAGCAGCAATGGCCACAGTCGCCAAACTGTGGAAAGAACCAAGATGCCCTTCAATGGGATGAATGGATAAGGAAGATGTGGTCCATATACATTATGGAGTATTATGCTTCCATCAGAGAGGATGAATACCCAACTTTTGTAGCAACATGGATGGGACTGGAAGAGATTATGCTGAGTGAAATAAGTCAAGCAGAGAGAGTCTATTATTATATGGTTTCACTTATTTGTGGAGCATATCAAATAACATGGAGGACATGGAGTGATGGAGAGGAGAAGGGAGCTGAGGGAAATTGGAAGGGGAGGTGAACCATGAGAGACTATGGACCCTGAAAAACAACCTGATTGTTTTGAAGGGGTCAGGTTTGGGAGGTTGGGGGAACCAGGTGGTGGGTATTGGGGAGGACACATATTGCATGGAACACTGGGTGTGGTGCAAAAACAATTAATACTGTTATGCTGAAAAGAAATAAAAAAAAAGTGCTTTATATTTTCAAAAATTTGTTTTTATACAAGGGAAATGAACTCTTTGCTGTCGGGTCCAGCTTAGCAACCACAATGAAGATTGCATAGGAAGGCCCCAAACTGGTAGTACCTGATTACTGATCACTGGATGAAAGGAGAAGTTGCAAGCCAAAATAAAACAAATCCTCACCACCACCTGTCCCAGGTATTTCTACTACATTCATTCCTGATATTTAGCATTTATAGAAATAAACTCTGTACCTTGGATGTGGAGGTCAGGGCATGGTGTTTTCTGTAAATCTTTTAAGGAAAGAGATGATAAAACAAGTAGGTGTGTGTTTAGGGATTTTCTGAGGATACTGGAAATTTGGAGAGTTGAAGAAATTTGTTGAGGTGGTAGGGTTGTATTTTGAAAAGGGGAATTTAGACCAGGGCCAAACACCCAAAAAATCTTCTGGAGGGTTAGAGACAGGAATTTGGGAATAATAAGATGTATGAGATGGTGGAAAGAGGGAATTTAGATTAGATGTGGATTTTAATTTTTGTTCTAAGTTTTCTGTTTTTTTTTTTTTTTTTTTTTTTTCATCTTGTTAAAGGATTCCCTAAGGCTAGCCATGTTATTCCTTTGTGTCTTTTTATGGAAAGACTTGAAGGTGACTTCTGAGGTTTAGAATAATTATTTACCATGATTGTGAGAGGCATTACTGAAGTGGGTGCAGAAGATACAGCATTCATAACTAAAATGTTTTCTCTCAGGGTTATCGTAAGTGATCAAAGAAATTTTTGTCATAAGCAGTAAGTATAGTATAGTAAAAACAATGTCTCTTCCTTCTCACAGGAATTTGTGACACCTCTAGTCACAGACCCACTGATGTGTGACACTGGGCAGGCACTACTGGGGTGGGACTTATCTTGCAGTCTCAAGATAACAAAGGTTGAGATGACAAAGGCCTCTAACGGACTGGGACCTCTTATGACAAAATCCTCTGAGAGCTGGCATGACTGAACAAAGAAAATGCTATTTGTGACTTTGTATCTCAGAACCCAACTGTATTTAACTGGCCACTAGATTCACACCTTTATGTGTTCCATCTGGATGACAGGGACCAGAGATTCTGGTCACAAAACCAAGCACTCAGGATACGGAATAAGATGAAAGGAAAATTGTTTTCATTTTTTTTTATATAGGGAACCCACAGCAAAGTTTGACTAAACAGACACTGGTCCAGTAGGAACTATGAACTCAGTGATGTGTGAGGCTGGCCCACCAGCAGGCTTGTAGTAACTATGATTGAGTTCTAGTCTGTTGACAAAAAAGTGAATAAACCTTTTAGAATCCCTAAAAGTTAAAAAAGAGAGTTTTATTTGAGCCCAAGGTAGGACAGCTGCCCAGGAAACATACTCTTCATGAGGAAGAAAGTGAGCTAGAAAATAAAAAGATTTTACAGGGTTATGTACATTTTTTTTTTTTTACATCTTGTAAAATCTCAAAAGATTATAGGTTTGTATAAAGACAGGAATCACGAATTTTGTTTTATTTTTAAGATTTTATTTATTTATTTGACAGAAAGAGATCACAAGTAGGCAGAGAAGCAGGCAGAGAGAGAGAGGAGGAAGCAGGCTCCCCGCTGAGCAGAGAGCCAGATGCGAGACTCAATCCCGACTTGAACTGAAGGCAGAGGCTTAACCCACTGAGCCACCCAGGTGCCCAGGAATCACGAGTTTTAATGTCAGGGAATGCAATGGATAGAAGCATTAATTGATATCTGAACAATAGGATATTTTTTCTTTAGGGTACTTATTTATAAAACTGATGTACAGTGTATGTTTGGTGGGCCGTAAATCAGGCTTTTGTTTTACACGAAGTTTATGTACAGTCATGCTAACTTAGAGAGAAATTTAAAATGGCTTCTCATATATCAGGCCTTTAGAGAGGGTTTTGTTTTGTTTTTGTTTTTGTTTTTTCCTTTCTAATCAACCCTTTGTGAAAAACTACACAAAAGACAGAAACAAAAGAGGGGCACCTGAGTGACTCAGTTGTTTAAGCATCTGTCTTTGGTTCAGACAGTTATACCAGGGTCCTGGGATTCAGCCCCAAGTCCAGCTCCCTGCTCAGTGGGGAATCTGCTCTCACTCTGACCCCCCACCCTTCTCATGCTCTGCCTCTTCCTTGCTCTCTCTCTCAAATAAATAAATAAAACCTTTTAAAAAAAGACAGAAACAAAAGGAAGCAATGACTATCTCTGGGAGGAAAGGGATCAGTGGAAATGAAGACAATTTATAACAAATCTTTATCAAAATCACTGTATGCAAGAAATTAATTCACACAAGTATTTTTTCCTGATATTTTAAATTTAGGCAAAGAAAAGGACTTTCACTATTCTTGCTTCCACCAGACTTTGCAGGCAGAGATCCAAGGGGCTTTTGTGGTAAAAATTTCTACCTTATGCCAGCTACTTTCAGAAGTCCCACGATCTCTCAGTTGGAGTAGCTCTGATGTGGGCAGTGTCCAGCCAGTGGAGGATCTCATATTAGGCACTAAAACTGTAAGGAAGGAAATTTTCCTTTCTTCTCTGCTTGGTTCTAGTCTAATAATTTAATGGACACAAGACAAATTAACAGATTTTAATCTAAAAAATCTGGGAGTTTGTAGAAATATGAAACTCAAAGAAGTGACTAAAGCAGGCATGTTTTGAACAAAAGGACAATAAATTCACAAGGAATTGACAAGATGAAGAAATTTGGGCTTGTGTAGTAAATTGGTGGAGAAATAGGTTAGTCTATATAGCCTTTGCAGCCCTGAGTTCTCTATCTCTTGTGATAAGTATATCTCTCTACCTTCTGGTATAGGGAGGGTACCTTTCATATGGAAGATTAACTTCCTGCTTTCAGAGGCACAAGGGAGGGTCAAAGTATCCTTATACCAACTGTTTAAGTAACTTTGATTCAAAATGATCAATATGCCAAAGTGGCATATTTTGGAGTGGCCTGCTCTGAACTCCATTAGTGGAAATAGAGAATAATTCTTTGTCATCCATGACAGTGATAGTTGATATAGGCAGGAATCATCAATGGATGTGCAAGTTGATGTGCAGAAAGGGAAAATTAATGTCCTCTCTATCTTTCTAGGTTTTTAGCTAAGACTTTTTATATAAAAGACAGATAGATTAACAATAGAAAAACAAACAGATGTTTAATGACCTATAAACATCTGTATACATGGGAGATTCCCAGGAAAACTGAGTAACACACACAAATGGCTTGAGACATCACCTTAAATACCATCTTTAGCTGAAGATAAAAGATATTGGGGTCAGGAGAGGGAGGAGTGGCTTATGGGAGGTTATTAGGGAAAAGCACATTAAATCAGGGTAAAGTTATTATGTAGATTTAAGTAAGTGACTTCTTCATTAATGAGGGTGCCTGTGATTTAGAGGCTTTCTTCTTTTCCTTGTAGAGAAAGGGATACAGCCTTACAAATGGAGATTTCAATCAGAGGGGAAAAAGAGGAGCAAACCAAGTAACAGAATCCACTCTAGAGAAAAAACTGTTGGTTACCAGAGAGGAGGTGGGGTAATGGGGGAAATATATGATGCATTTGTTGTGATGAGCACTGGGTGTTGTATGTAAGTGTTGAATTACTAATTGTACATGTGAAACTAATATTACACTGTATGTTAACTAATTAAAATTTAAATAAAAACTTTTTAAAAAAGAAATTTCCATTATAAATGTAAAATGTTCCTTACAAAAGAGTAACCTCCACTCAGTTTTCAGAGCTTCACCTATGTCTGATGTTTCTTAAAATTAACTATCTCAGGATAATCCTTATGCCAAACAGACACATTCTGGTGTGTCATATTCCATTCCTCTTCAATGGAGGAGGTTTGGTGAGAAATAGGATATTGGTAATATTGGATTATCTCCTTACTAAGTGCTAATATAACACAAAGAAAATGGCAATTTTTATTGGAAATAAACCTGGAAGAGACCAACTTGACAAGATGATCAAGGGTAACATGAACAGCTATGGTCTGGACCAACATTGTGCCCCTCATGACTGATGAGCTATGAAAGGAGCAGCAGAAATTTTGTGGGATTCCCTGGCAAGCATGCTTGGCCTGAGACTGGCCAGGGCAATGTTGAATGGGCCCAGGTTAAGGGACATTTTGCAGAAAGAAATATCTGAGAAGGACCAAAACAGCAGGAGACAGGAACTGTTCCAGATTGAAGGAAACTGATGCAATATTATACTATGATCTGAATGTTTGTACTCCCCTCAAATTTATATGTTGAAACCATAACCTCCAATATGATGTTACTCAGAAGTGGGGCCTTGAGGAAATCACTAGGTCATGAAATTAATGCCCTTATAAAAGAGGCCAGGGGAGAGTTTCTTTGCCCTTCCACCATGTGGGTGAAGGGTGAAGAATATGTTACTCCAATATATGTTCTTTTTTTGGTCATAAGAATTATCTTAAGCTAATTATTTTGAGAAACTGCACACCCAAACGAATCTCTGAAAGCAGAATAGAAGTAACCTTTTGTAAAAAAAAATCTTCTTATAAAGGAAATTTCCATTACAAAGTGGTGAAAACTTTTTCACCTTAGAGATTTACCAGCAGGGAAACATTTGTTTGTGGAACATTTTCTCCTCTCACCTTCCTGTGAATTGCTTTGAAGCCCCATACCTAATCATTTCAGATTCCTATCCCAGCTCAGGCTGATATATAAGCCTTAATAATCTGACTGCCTTTTGAGTCTCATGTTTTTTTGGGCTCCCATATGTACTTATGTAATTAAAATTGTTTTATTTCTCCTGTTAATCTGTCTTATATTATAGGCAGGTCTCAACCATGAACCAACAGAAGGATAGAGAAAAAGTATTATTTCTCCCCTACATGAAGATAAAACAAGACAACTGCCACAAGAAAAGGACCTTCAGCCCAATAATGCTGGCATCCTGATCTCAGACTTCCACGTTCCAAAATTCTAAGAAATAAATGTCTATGTTTATAAGATACCCAGACTATGGACATGGACTAAGACATCTGACAACTAAATGTGTTACTAGTTTCTGCATAAGATCCTAAACCAGAAGGGAAAAAAATAAGTTTCTGAAACAAGGAGGAAAATCTGAATGGAGTCTATAGATCTAATGCTTGTGTTACATTGGTGATTTTCTGATTGGGAAGGTTATAGATGGTGATGTAAAAGAATGTTCTTATTTTTAGGAGTTACACATTATAGTATTAGTATTAGTTATTAGTTATTAGTATTATAGTATTAGTATAGTATTAGTAGTATCATTTCTGTGTGTGTGTATATATATACACATATACATAGAGAAGGGAGAAGAGGATGAGGATGGAGATAATGTAGTAAATAGAAATTTTAAGTGGAAAAGCTAGAGGTTTTTATACTGTCCTAGCAACTTTTCTATAGATTGAAAACTATTATGAAAAACTTGCTTTTAAAAAAGCAAACAAGGGGCCCCTAGGTGGAACAGTTGGTTTAACATCTGACTCTGGTTTCAGTTCAAGTCGTGATTTCAGGGTCATGATGTCAAGCCCCAAGTGTGGCTCTGTGTTGAGTTTGGAGTCTGCCTAAGGCTCTCTCCCTCTGCTCCTCCCCCCGAACTCTCTCTCTCAAATAAATAAATAAATATTTAAAAATTAAAAACAAACAAACAAACAAACAAAATTCATGACCATTAAATCTTGTAAGAAGGAACAAAAATAGAAACTCAGAGTCCCAAATTAAACTAAATAAAACAAAGCATTATAAAATGACACTGAGATAAGTTTTGAAATTTAAAAATATGTTTATTTCATTCATCTAATCATTTCTCATTAGTTCCATTACACAGCAGAAACTGTGTCAAGTGTTGGACTAATACCAAGATGAATGAGGTGTGAACCCTAGTTAAGGATACAGTTATGTATAAACATGATTAATAACTCCAGCCTAGGTGACACAAAGATTTCATGCTTTCATTGCTCACTCCAGTCAAAAGATTGTAGCAATTACTGGTGTTAAATTGATTAAATAAGGCCATTAGCCATAACACCTTAGCAGCATAGGTAAGCAAACCAAAACTAAGCCTATAAATGCCACAAAGTTAAGAAATCAAAACCTAAGGACAACCAGTTACAAATAATTAACTAGTCTATTCCAAATAATGCAATTCCTTAAAATCAAATAATTTCCTTGTTTTGTTTTCACAATTTATCTACAAAAATCTTTCCTGGCACAAAAGTCCTCAAACGGAGAAGTTTAAAAACTGAGTTGCTAATGATTGCTTTCCTTCCTTCTCATTCTATAACATTCTCTGTGCTACTACTGATCCTTTTTTATCAATGCTGTCTTACCCAAAGTAAAGGGAACCATTAAATCACTCCTTGACAAATCTCTAGGCACAGGCCTTATTCCCTGGCTTGGAGAGTTGAATGCTCCTAACCACTTATGGTTTGTTGTTGCCTGATTTGAGGTGATTTTTGTTAAAATAAAGTCTTAAAACATTTAATAACCCAGTTTTCTATTTTAACAGTGGTAAAATATAAAAAGAGAAAAACAAAGTGACATAGGTAAGTAAGCTCAAAAACCAGACAAATATTTCTATGAGCTGGAAGTTGAGCAGTTAACAGGGCTAAAGGGACAAGCTCTGATTTTGGAGATAGGTACTGTGGCCAGAATTGAGATTCTGCCAGGAAAAGATGACTGAAAACAAGTCCTATTTGAGCAAAAATAATTGGGGTGAGGGTATAAAGGGCACTAACCTGAGTCAAGCTTTTAGCTAGAAGTCAAAGGCTCTGGTAAGGATCTTCCTGCCAGTGAAAAGTTAGAAACAAAACATAACTTTGAATTGGGACATTAGACAAGTGTAGGAATGGGAAGAAGGATAATCATGAACACAGATTGCTTTAGGTGCTTTACATATATTAATTAATTTATTTTACAACCCTATGAGGGAAGGATACTGAGGTACATAGAAATACAAATTGTAACTACCCCTTTAATTTTTAAAAGATTTTATTTATTTAAGAGAGAAAGAGAGAAGGGAGCACAAACGGGGGAGTGGCAGAGAGAGGGAGAAGCAAGCTCCCTGCTGAGCAGGGTGCCTGATGTTGGGCTTGATCCCAGGACCCTAGGATCATGACCTGAGTTAAAGACAGACACTTAACCTGCTGAGCCATCCAGGCACCTTGGTGATTATCAGTTTTTAAAAAAACAATTTTATGCTGTGCATTTTTTCACACCGCAGTATCTCTAAAATCTGAAAGGATTCCAGAATTTCTTTTAGAAAGCAGACACTTATAATGCAAGTTGTCACTGACAGAGCATAAGAATCTATACTAGAGTGAGGGTCAGGGGTACAAAGAACTTCATAAAGACATGTGAAGAAATGCTTTTGCTCTAGTTGGCACAGGGATGAACATGATGTGAAAAAATATGGAACATCATATGTTCCATATGAAACACTTTCTGAATTGAAAGAGGTAAAGATATTCTAGGAACATGTTAGCCATTGACTTTTTTATATAGAGAGAGTAATATATAATAAAAATGACATCTAAGTCAAAAGAATTCTTTTTTGATAAGTATAAAATAAAATTACATGTAATAACAAAGCATTATAACACGACTTAATTGTCAGTTTTTTATTTTATTGGTACATAGAATGCCATAAAATTATGGATTTCATAGAATATGAAACATCCTGGATTTCATAAACTATGATACATTGCTTTTATTTAATTCATAGTTCCTGACTAGGGATTCGTTCTCTGCACCACCTTTGATATACCCAATATCAATCCAGGGCAGGAATGAGCTCCAAATTATCATTAAAGATCTTCTTACTTGGAGTTCTAGAAGGCCAGATGGAAACAACCACAACCTTATTAGACAGAAAAAGGTAAGCCCAAGTTTACCTGAAGCAAGAGAGAGAAGAAAATTTTTCTCCTTAAAATGAGCCTGTCACTCAACATCCCAAAACCCATGATATGCAAATAAAATAGACAACAGACACAAAAATCAGAAAAGGTATTCTTTCCATATAGAATTTTGTTTGTAGTACAATATGAAAAATACTTAAAAGTAAAGATGCCTGTGATGTTTGGGGAGATGAAGATGCAATTTGCATTAAAAATAAGAATTATATTTAAAGGCAGCAACTAAAAGAAGAATGATATTAACACTAATGTGGAATTTAAGAAATAAAACAATAATAGAAAGGAGAGAGAGAGAACCAAACCAAGAAAAACAAGAAACAGATGTAAATATAGAGAACAAACTGGTGGTCACCAGAAGGAGATGGGTGGGGGAATGGTTGAAGTAGGTGATGGGGATTAAGGAGTGCACTTGTGATAAGCACTGGGTATTGTATGGAAGTGTTGAATCACTAAGCTGTATACCTGAAACTAATATTACACTGTATGTTAACTAACTATAATTTAAATAAAAACAAAAACAATTTAAAAAAATTTTTCTGAAATATGGTCTTCCCATTATTTTATTTTTTTAAGTTTTTATTTTATTTTATTTTATTTTATTTGTAGATGTAAAATTTTCTTTAATATTCTTCATAAAATGTGGTTGAGGCTTTTAAATATCATAAAGTTGGGATGAGTACAGATAATTTTACAAAAAACTGTATTTTGGCAAACATTTTATTGATATTATAAATGAAAATATAGTTGGAGCTTTAAAATGGCACTTAATCTGTTCTATCAGAGTCTGCCAAATAAATTAGATTCTTTGGAAAAAATCCAAACTTGGTATTATGGAGGCAAAATTAACTCTTACTTGACAGATACCGTCATTTTGCCATAAACCAAAGGACCCATAAGTACACTAAGTGGAAAGAGGGGCAGACTGTCAGGGAGCTTCTCTATCTATAGTTTATTCAGCAAAAGTCAATGAAACAAAATTTATTTTAATAGAGTTAGCTAATGTACAGTGTTATATTAGTGTCAGGTATGCAATATAGTGATTCAACACTTCTATATATCACCTGCTGCTCATCATGATAAATTCATTCCTTAAACCCCATCACCTATTTAATCAATTTCCCTAAACCCCTCCCCTCTAGTAACATTCATTTTTTTTCTTTATAATTAAGATTCTGTTATTTGATTTGTCTCTCCCTCGCTTATTCTCCCCTTTGCTCATTTGTCTCTTAAATTGCACATATGAGGAAATTATATGGTTGTTGCCTTTCTCTGAGTGACTTATTTTGCTCTGTGGATCCATCCATGTCATTGTAAATAGCAAGATTTCAAACATTATTTTTAAATATATTTATTTTTATTTATTTCTTTTCAGTGTAACAGAATTTGTTGTTTATGCACCACACCCAGTGCTCCATGCAATACGTGCCCTCCCTAATACCCATTACCTGGCTCCACCAACTTTCCACCCCTGGCCCCTTCAAAACCATCAGATTGTTTTTCAGAATCCATAGTGTCTCATGGTTCATGTCCCTGTCCAATTTACCTCATCTCCCTTCTCCTCTCCATCTCCCCATGTCCTTCATGTTGTTTGTTATGTTCCACAAATAAGTGAAACCATAGGATAATTGACTCTCTCTGCTTGACTTATTTCACTCAGCATAATCTCTTCCAGTCCCATCCATGCTGATACAAAAATTGGGTATTCATCCTTTCTGATGGAGGCATAATACTCCATAGTGTATATGGACCACATCTTCCTTATCCATTCATCCGTTGAAGGGCATCTTGGTTCTTTCCACAGTTTGGCGACCATGGCCATTGCTGCTATAAACATTGAGGTACAGATGGCCCTTCTTTTCACTACATCTGTATCTTTGTGGAAAATACCCAGGAGTGCAATTGAGGGGTCATAGGGAAGCTCTATTTTTAATTTCTTAAGAAATCTCCACACTGTTCTCCAAAGTGACTGCACCAACTAGCATTCCCACCAACAGTGTAAGAGGGTTCCCCTTTCTCCACATCCTCTCCAACACATGTTGTTTCCTGTCTTGCTAATTTTGGCCATTCTAACTGGTGTAAGGTGGTATCTCAATGGGGATTTAATTAGAATCTCCCTAATGGCTAGTGATGATGAACATTTTTTCATGTGTCTGATAGCCATTTGTATGTCTTCATTGGAGAAGTGTCTGCTCATGTCTTCTGCCCATTTTTTGACATGATTATCTGTTTTGTGTGTGCTGAGTTTGAGGAGTTCTTTATAGATCCTGGATATCAACCTTTTGTCTGTACTGTCATTTGTGAATATTTTCTCCCATTCGTGGATTGCCTCTTTGTTTTCTTGATTGTTTCCTTTGCTGTGCAGAAGCTTTTGATCTTGCTGAAATCCCAAAAATTCATTTTCGCGTTTGTTTCCTTTGCCTTTGGAGACATATCTTGAAAGAAGTTGCTGTGGCTGATATTGAAGAGGATATTGCCTATGTTCTCCTCTAGGATTCTGATGGATTCCTGTCTCACGTTGAAGTCTTTTATCCATTTTGAGTCTATCATTGTGTACGGTGTAAGAGAATGGTCGAGTTTCTTTATTCTAAATATAGCTGTCCAATTTTCCCAGCACCATTGATTGAAGAGACTGTCTTTTTTTCAATGGATATTTTTTCCTGCTTTGTAGAGGATTCTTTGACCATAAAGTTGAGGGTCCATATCTGGGCTCTCTCCTCTGTTCCACTGGTCTATGTATCTGTTTTTATGCCAGTACCATGTTGTCTAGGCGATCACAGATTTGTAGTAAAGCTTGAAATCAGGTAACGTGATGTCCCCAGTTTTGTTTTTCTTTTTCAACATTTCCTTAGCAATTCGGGGTCTCTTCTGATTCCATACAAATTTTAGGATTAGCTCCAGATCTTTGAAAAATACCAGTGGAATTTTGATCTGAATGGCATTAAAAGTATAGATTGCTCTAGACAGTATAGACGTTTTAACAATGTTTATTCTTCCAATCCAAGAGCATGGAATGGTCTTCCATCTTTTTGTGTCTTCTTCAATTTCTTTCATGAGTGTTCTGTAGTTCCTCAAGTACAGTTCCTTTACCTCTTTGGTTAGGTTTATTCCCAGGTATCTTATGGTTCTTGGTGCTCTAGTAAATGGAATTGATTCTCTAATTTCCCTTTCTGTATTTTCATTGTTAGTGTATAAGAAAGCCACTGATTTCTGTACATTGACTTTGTATCCTGCCACATTACTGAATCGCTGTATGAGTTCTAGTTGTTTTGGGGTGGAGTCTTTTGGGTTTTCCATATAAAGAATCATGTCATCTGTGAAGAGAGAGAGTTAGACTTCTTCATTGACAATTTGAGTACCTTTTATTTCTCTTTGATGTCTGACTGCTATTGGTGGACTTCTAATACTATGTTGAAGAGTGATGAGAGTGGGCATCCTTGTCGTGTTCCTGATCTCAATGGGAAGACTGTGAGCTTTTCCCCATTAAGGATGATATTTGCTGTGGTTTTTAAATAGATAGATTTGATGAAGTTCACGAATGTTCCCTCTATCCTTATACTTTGAAGTGTTTTAATCAGGAACGGATGCTGGATTTTGTCAAATGCTTTTTCTGAATCAATTGAGAGGACCATGTGGTTCTTCTCTCTTCTCTTATTGATTTGTTCTATTACATTGATTGATTTGTGAATTGTGAACCACCCTTGTAACCCAGGGATGAATCCCACCTGGTCATGGTGGGTAATCCTTTTAATGTGCTGTTGGATCCGATTTGCTATGATCTTGTTGAGAATCTTAGCATCCATATTCATCAGTGATAATTGGTCTGAAATTTTCCTTTTTGGTCAGGTCTTTGCCTGGTTTGGGGATCAGGGTAATGCTGTCTTAATAAAAAGAGTCTGGAAGTTTTCCTTCTGCTTCAATTTTTAAAAAACAGCTTCAGGAGAATAGGTGTTATTTCTTTTGTGAAAGTGTGGTAGAATTTCTGAGGGAATCCCTCAGGTCTTGGGTTCTTGTTTTTTTAGGAGGTTTTTGATCACTGCTTCAATCTCGTTACTAGATATCAGTCTATTCAGGTTGTCAATTTCTTCCTGGTTCAATTTTGGGGGTTTATAGTTTTCCAGGAATGCATCCATTCCATCTAGGTTGCTTAGCTTGTTGGCATATAACTGTTGATTGTTTCTAGTGATTGTTTCTACTTCCTTGGTATTAGTTGTGATCTCTCCCTTTTCATTCATAATTATATTAATTTGAGTTTTCTATCTTTTCTTTTGGATTAGTGTGGCCAATGGTTTATCGATCTTATTGGTTCTTTCAAAAAAACCAGCTTCTAGTTTCATTGATACGTTCTACTGTATCTCTAGTTTCTATCTCATTGATCTCTGCTGTAATCTTGATTATTTCCCTTCTTGTGTGTGGAGTTGGTTTAATTTGTTGTTGATTCTCCAGCTCTTTAAGGTGTAGAGACAGCTAGTGTATTCTGGATTTTTCAATTTTTTTGAATGGCTATGTATTTCCCCCTTAGGACCGCCTTTGCTGTATCCCATAAGTTTTAGACCAAAGTGTCTTCATTTTCATTTTTCATTGGTTTCCATGAGTTGTTTCAGTTCTTCTTTGATCTCCTGGTTGATCCAAGCATTCTTAAGCAAGGTGGTCTTTAGCTTCCAGGTGTTTGAGTTCCTTCCAAACCTTTCCTTGTGATTGAGCTCCAGTTTCAAAGCACTGTGATCTGAGAATATGGAGGGAATAATCTCAATCTTTTGGTATCGTTTGAGCCCTGATTTGTGACCCAGTATGTGGTCTATTCTGGAGAAGGTTCCATGAGCACTCAAGGACAATGAGTATTCTGTTGTTTTAGAGTGGAATGTTCTGTATATATCTATGAGGTCCATCTGGTCCAATGTGTCATTCAATGCTCTTGTTTCTTTATTGATTTTCTGCTTGGATGATCTATCTATTACTGAGAGATGCATGTTAAGATCTCCTACTATTAATGTATTCATATCAATATGATTCTTTATCTTGATTAATAGTTTTCTTATGTAATTGGCTGCTCCCATATTGAGGGCATAGATATTTACAATTGTTAGATCGTCCTGGTGGATAGTCCCTTTAAGAATGATGTAGTGTCCTTCTGTATCTCTGACCACAGTCTTTCATTTAAAATCTAATTTATCTGATATGAGAATCACTCCGCTAGCCTTTTGAAGCCCATTGGCATGAAAGATGCTTCTCCATCCCTTCACTTTCAGTCTGGGTGTATCTTTAGGTTCAAAATGGGACTCTTGTCGACAACATATGGATGGGTCCTGTTGTTTTCTCCAATCTGCAACCCTGTGCCATTTTATGGGTGCATTTAGGCCATTCACATTGAGAGTGATTATTGATAGATACGTTTTTATTGACATTGTGTTACCTTTGAAGTCTTTCTTTCTGTAGAATGTCTCTATATTTCTGTTCAAATATTTTCTTAGGATTATTCCTCTTTTATAGAACCCCTTAATATTTCCTGCAGTGTCAGCTTGGTGGTCGCATACTCTTTTAAGCCTTGCCAGTCTTGGAAGCTCTTTATCTCTCCACCCATTTTGAATGTCATTCTTGATGGATAAAGTATTCTTGGCTTCATGTTCTTTTCATTTAGTGCCCTGAATATATCCTGCCAGCCCTTTCTGGCTTGCCAGGTTTCTGTGGACAGGTCTGACGTTCTTCTGATGGGCTTTCCTCTGTACGTAAGGAGCTTCTTTGTCCTAGCTGCTTTCAGGAGATCCTGCCTACAATTCTGATGCCTCATTCTTACTATGAGTTGTCTTGAGGTCTTTCAAGATTCTATAATCTTGGGGGGGGACCTTTCTGCCTCTAATACATGAATGCTGGTCCATTCGCAAGATTGGGAAAATTTTCATGGAGAATTTGTTCCACTATATCTTCTAGACTTCTTTCTTTCTCTTCCCCCTCAGGGATTCCAATAATTCTGACATTGGAATGTTTCATAGCATCATTTATTTCCCTAATTCTGTTTTCATGGCTTCTAAGCTGTTTGTTCCATGCTTCCTCCTGATCCTTTCTCTCTATCTGCTTGTCCTCCAGATCACTAATTCTATCTTCTGTCTTAGTTACCCTAGCTGTTAGAGAATTTAGGTTAGATTGGAAGTCATTGAGAACATTATGAACATTATCCCTGGTCGCTTTCAGTTCTGCCCTAATCAATTCCATTTGGTCATCCATGGCTTTCTCCAACCTGGCTATTGCCTTGATAATTGTTAGCCTGAATTCCCTTTCTGACATATTGTCTATGTCGATAGCCGTTAGCTCTGTTGCAGAAGGCCCAGCCTCTGAATTTTTCTTCTGTTGGGCATTCCCCCTCCTAGTCATTTTGGTGAGAGATGGCTGAACAGATGTAGCTGGATGTATCGACTGTGGTGCAGTCAAAGTGCATCCTGGAATGTTTCTGAACAATCAAGAGTCTCCACCCAAATGAAAGAAAAAAGAAAGAGAGAAAAAGAAAAAAGAGGACAAAAAATAAAAGAAAGAGAGAGAGACAGAGGGAAAAAAAGAAAGATAAAATAATAGAGAAGGCCCAGCCCAAATGGGCCCCTAGGTAAGATTTATGAAGTATACAAACAAAAACAGACAAAGAAAAAGACTGGTAAAAGTAGATGACAAGAGAAAAAAAAAATATATATATATATGCAAAACAAAAAAAGAACCTCGTCAAAAAGAACCCTAAGTGTAAGATTTATATACTACCAGGATGAACACAAATACACAGAAACACTGGTGGAAGAAAAAGATGGGAGAGTGGTTATAAAGTCTCAGTGAGGTTGAGGAAGGTTATTTTGATTTTTCCTGGAAGTATCTTGATATCTTTGTTAAAGGACTTAACTTTCCTAAGATAAAGTGGGATTGAAAATTGGTTTATCTATAGGGGTAGCATTGATTGGGGGAAAAGGGATTACCTTGATGTTTTCACTCCATATGAATATTAACAAATAGAAATAAAAATAAACTAAACTAAAGTAAACTAAACTAAAATTTAAAAATATTAAGAAATAGAAAAGCAAAAGAAAAACATGGGTGTGTGTATCAAAAAGTTCAGGTTAAAAGGTTATTATGGAATTTGATGTACTGGACATCTCACTGTGATGGTAAATAGGTTAAAAAATTATGTATAAAAAAGCAAATGAACCAGAATAGTGGGAACAAAATAAAAATAAAAGTTGTATCTATGAAGTAGTGGTGGTAGTTCTCTTGTCCCCCCCCCCCCCTTTGGTTGGCTTTCTGCGGAGGAGCCTGCCACATGAGTTTCAGGCAGTGTTTCCTGAGTTAAGTCCTCCCGCCCCCCTCAAGGGGCTGGGCTCTGACGAAACCGATTTTTCAGGTTTTTGTTCTCTGGAGGTTTTTATGTTTGTTCATTTCTTTTCTTTCACCTTGACAGCTTTTGCTGGTTTTTAGAGGATCAGAGGAAAGCAGACTGCACCCAGACCTCCCTCTGAGAGAAGCCTCAGTCTGTTCCCCTCTGGGTGCTCCAGAGCACATAAATTCCCCCTTGGCTGCTGGTAGGGCACATTCCCAGCCGCGGTCCCTGGGGACTCAGGAACTCCTGCTTGTACCCAAAACCACAACAGCCATGGCTGTCTGGGCAGCTCCAGAGCACCAGAGAGGTCCCAAGTAGTGATAGCACACTGAGATTTTCCTGCTGGCCCTGGCTGGAAGTGCTCAGACTTTCCAGGTCCAAGAGTGCCGGGCTGGCACCTGCACGCACCTCTCCCAGGGGGAGGCATGCGGCGTGACTCATATTCTGATAGCACGGTGTGGCACACACGTGGGAGTGCAAAAGGTTGTGGTTCTGCTGGCTGGAGCCTGCATGCACCTCTCTCAGGGGTAGGTGTGGGGAGCGACTCAGACTGATAGCACAGCATGGCACGCTCATGGAGAGTGCAAAAAGGCTGTGGTTCTGCCAGTTGGCGAGGCTCCCAGCCCCTCATGGGAGCCTCCACCCAGGTGCTCTCAGGCGCACTCATGCCTCATGAACCAAGACCAGGTTTCATCACCACGCTCTCTCTGGTTCAGCACCAGGGGTGGATATCCTCAGTCTGGGAACTTAAGCCCCTGTCCCTAAAGGCCCAGATTTCCACAATTTCCCCCCACAATCCTTTGCTATTTTTGAGTGCTTTCAACCAGACTCCAAGTTAATGCTCATTCCCAGTCGCAGAGCACTCTCATATTGGGGTATTACTTTCCAATGGGTCATTTCTGGTGGCTCCCTTCCCCTTTTGTTTATTTTCCAATATCAGTCCAATGTTCCCACTCTGCTTTACCTGCCCACTGGTGTCTTCTGCTCCTGTAGAGATCCAGACATGTATAATTCTAATCTCAGGCTGATGGCATGGGTGATCAGAGTTCTTTGGTAGGTAATCAGCTCACTTTAGGGTACAGGTTGAAACGGCACCTCCTCCTAGTTCCCCACCATCTTGTCTCCCCTATACCACATTTCTTTATCCATTTATCAATTGATGGATACTGGGGCTGCTGCCATACCTTGGCTATTGTTAATGTTCCTATAAACATAGGGGTGCATGTATCCCTTTGAATTAGTGTTTTTGTATTCTTTGGATAAATACCCAGTAGTGCAATCGCTTGTTCTATTTTTAACATGTTGAGAAAACTCCATATTGTTTTCCAGAATGGGTGCACCAGTTTACATTCCCACCAACAGTATGAGAGTTCCTTTTTCTCCACACCCTCACCACTACCTGTTTTTTCCCGTGTTGTTAATTTTAGCCATGCTGATTGGTGTGCAGTGATATTTCATTGTAGTTTTTACTTGTATTTCCATGATGGTAAGTGATGATGAACAGGTTTTCATATGTCTGTTTGCCATCTAGATGTCTTCTTTGGAGAAATGTCTGTTCATGTTTTCTGTCCAATCATTAATTAGATTATTTGTTTTTGGGTGTTGAGTTTTATAATTCCTTTATATGTTTTGAATACTAACCTTTTACCAGATATGACATTTGCAAATCTCTTCTCTCATTCATTACATTGCCTTTTAGTTTGGTTAATTATCATCTCTTGCTTTTTATTTCGGTGTAGTCCCATTAGTTTATTTTTGCTTTTGTTTCCCTTGTCTCGGGAGATAGATCTAGAAAAAATTTGCTATGGATGATGTCAAATAGGTTACTGCCAATGTTCTCATCTAGGATTTTGATAGTTTCCAGTCTTACATTTAGGTGTTTCATCATCCATTTTGAGTTTATTTCTGTGTATGGTGTATCGAAGTAATCCAGTTTCACCCTTTTGCATGTTGTTTTCCAGTTTTCTCAGTATCATTTGTAAAAGAGACTGTTCTTTTTGTAAGGTTTTATAGGCGAGATAAACATGACACAAGGTGAAGTGGGTGCAAGGCAAGATTTATTAAAGGCACTCTTGGGTGAAGTTTCAGGGCTCAGGAGAAGGGGAGCCAGGAAAGTTGCACCAGGAGGAGGTGGGCGAGGTTCTGCAACTCTGGAAACGGGGGGGAAGTCGCCCTGGGAGGAAGTCGGGGGGGGGGTCTTTTATCTGTCTCCTGCATAGGTATCGGGTTACCTACGGAGACGTGACCTGGGCATACATCCTTTTGGCGGGAGAGTCAAGGGTTAAGGGGTGGGGGTAGGCTGGAAGATGGCGGGACCCGGTGGCGGTCATTTCCATTGGTCCTCCTGCACTCCTGGAGCCTCCAGAGCCGCCTTTCATTTCTATTGTTCCTCCTGCACTCCTGGAGCCCGTGGACCCAACATTTTTCCCATTGAATATTCTTTCCTGTGTTGTTGAAGATTAATTGAACAAAATATAGATCATTCATTTCTGGGTTTTCTAATGTATTCCACTGATCAATGTGTCTATTTTTGTGTGCATACCATGCTGATTGGTTACTATGATTTTGTAATATAACTTGAAGTCTGGAATTGTGATGCCACCAGCTTTGGTTTTCTTTTTAAAATTGTTTTCTCTATTAGGGTTCTTTTGTGGTAACATACAAATTTTAGGGCTATTTATTCCAGTTCCATAAAAAATGCTGTTGGTATTTTGATAATGAATGCATTAAATATGTGGATTGCGGGAGGAGGCAAGATGGTGGAGAAGTAAGAGGCCCTCTTTCAACTGGTCCCCTAAAGTGAGCTGATTACCTACCAAAGAACTCTGATCACCCATGAAATCAGCCTGAGATTAGAATTATACACTTCTGGATCTCTACAGGACCAGAAGACGCCAGTGAACAGGTAAAGTGGAGTGAGAACATGGGACTGATGTTGGAAGATAAACAAAAGGGGGAGGGAGTACCAGAAGTGAGTCATTGGAAAGTAATACCCCAATACAAGAGTGTGCTATGATTGGGGACCAGCATTAACTTGGAATCTGGTTGAAAGCATTCAAAAAGAGCAAAAGATCTTAAGGGGAAATTGGTGGTTTCTGGTGATTAGGGACAGAGGCTTAAGCCCACAGACCCAGATGGCCACCGCTGGAGCTGAGCCAGAGACAGTGCAGCAAAGAATCCAGGTCATGGTCCCTAAGACACCAGCATGCGTGAGAGCCTCTGGGTGATAAGAGAGTCTGGTGTGGATGCCAGCTGGCATTCTCTAGAACCACGGATTTTTGCTCTCTGTATGCCCACTGCACAACCAGGGTCTGAGTCGCTCCCCACACCTTCCCCTGAGAGAGTTCCATGCAGGCACTAGCTGGTGCTCTCTAGGATCTGAAGAGTCTGAACGCTCACAGCCTGGCTCTGCATGAAAAACTCAGTGTGCTATCTCTGGTTGTGACCTCTCTGGTGATCTGGAGCTGCCCAGACAGCCGCAGTGGAGGTAGCCACTGGAAGTCAGTTCTCTGGACTAGTACTTCTCCTTGTTTTGGTAACACTGGGGCACAATTGGGAACTCTTGTGACTCCTGATACCGTGACTGGGGATGTGCTCTGCCAGAGACAGAGGGGGAATTTATGTGTTCTGGAGCACCCAGAGGGGAACAAACTGAGGCTTCTCTCTGAGACAGAGGCCTGGGTGCAGTTTCCTTTACTCTAAACCTCCAAAGAACCACCAAAAGCCAACAAGGCGGGGAGGGAATCCTCCAGGCAACAAAAGCCAGAAAAACTGGTTTCTTCAGAGCCCAGCCCCTTAATAAGGGGCAAGCAAACTCAACTGTAGCAATACTGCCTAAAAAAGCACGTGGCAAGCTCCTCCCCAAGAAAGACAGCCCCCACCCCCCCAAACCCCCCCAAACACACAAAAACAAACAAACAAACAAACAACAACAACAAAACCAAGAGGACAACCACCACTACTTCATAGATACAACTTTTTTTTTAAAGATTTTATTTATTTATTTGACAGAGAGAGATCACAAGTAGGCAGAGAGGCAGGCAGAGAGAGAGAGGGAAGCAGGCTCTCTGCTGAACAAAGAGCCTGATGTGGGGCTCGATCCAGGATCCAGAGATCATGACCTGAGCTGAAGGCAGAGGCTTAACCCACTGAGCCACCCAGGTGCCCCATACAACTTTTTTTTAATTCGTTTCCACTATTCTCATTCTTTTCAATTTTTTATAATTTTTTAACCCATTTACCATCACAATGAAATGTTCAGTACAACAAATTCCATAATAACCTATTAACTTGAACTTTTTAAAAACATGTACCTGTTTTTCTATTGCTTTTCTTTTTTTTTTCTTTTTTTATTTTATTTTAATTTATTTTTTAATATTCATGTCAAGATAAGCTTCAAGGCAAACCCCTTTCCCCAATCAATTCTACCCATATAGGTAAAACAGTTTTAATCCCCCTTTATCTCAGGAAAGTTGAGTCCTTTAACAAAGATATCAAGACACATCCAGGAATAATCAAAATAACCTTCTTTGCCCACGCTGAGAATTTATAACCACCCACCCATTTTTTTCTTCTGTCAGTGTTTCTGTGTATTTGTTTTTGTCCTGGTAGTGTATAAATCTTATACTGGGGTTCATTTTGGCTGGGTTCTTTTTTTCTTGTAATTTACTTTTATTGGTCTTTTTGATTGTCTGGGTTTGTTAGTATACTTTAAAATCTTACCTTTGGGGCCCATTCGGGCTGGGTCTTCTCTTTTCTTTTTTTCCTTTTTCCTGTCTCTCTCTCTCTCTTTTTTAATTTATTCTTTTCTTTTTGGTGGGAACTCCTGATTGCTCAGAAGTGTTCCAGAGTGCACCTTGCTGCACCATGGTTGATATATTCAACTACACATCTGTTCAGCCATCTCTCACCAAAATGACTAAGAGGAGGAATGCCCAACAGAGGAAAAATTCAGCTGTGCCCTCTCCATCAGAGCTATTGGATATGGACATAAACAATATGTCAGAAAGGGAATTCAGGCTAACAATTATCGAGGCAATGGCTAGGTTGGAGAAAGCCATGGATGACAAAATGGAACTGATAAGGGCAGAACAGAAAGCCACCAAGGATAATGTTAACAATGCTCTCAATGATTTCCAATCTAATCTGAATTCTCTACCAGCTAGGGTAACTGAGGCAGAAGACAGAATTAGTGATCTGGAGGACAAACTGATAGAGAAAAGTGATCAGGAGGAAGCCTGGAACAAACAGCTTAGAAGCCATGAAAACAGAATTAGGGAAATAAATGATGCTATGAAACATTCCAACGTCAGAATTATTGGAATTCCCAAGGAAGAGGAGAAAGACAGAAGACTAGAGGATATAGTTGGACAAATTATCCATGAAAATTTTCCTAATCTGGCAAATGGAACCAGCGTTCATGTCCTAGATGCAGAACAGTCTCGCCCCAGGATCATAGAATCTAGAAAGACCTTGAGACCCCTGATAGTGAAAATGAAGACTCATAATTATAGGCAGGAGCTCTTGAAAACAGCAAGGAGGAAGAGATTCCTTACATACAGTGGATGGCCCATCAGAATAAAGTCAGAACTGTCCACAGAAACCTGGCAAGCCAGAAAGGGCTGGCAAGACATAATCAGAGCACTAAATGAGAAGGATATGCAGCCAAGAATACTTTATCCAGCAAGACTGACATTCAAAATGGATGGAGAGATAAAGAGCTTCCAAGACCCGCAAGGTAAAGAGTATGTGACCATCAAGCTGGTACTAAAAGAAATATTAAGGGGGATTCTATAACAGAGGAAAAAACCCAAAAATATCATTGAACAGAAATTTATGGAGACAATCTATAGGAACAAAGACTTCACAGGTAACACGATGTCCATAAAAATGTATCTCTCAATAATCACTCTCAGTGTGAATGGCCTAAATGCACCCATCAAATAGCACAGGGTTGCAGATTGGATAAAATGACAGGACCCATTCATATGTTGTCTACAAGAGACCCATTTAGAACCCAAGTATACGTCCAGACTGAAAGTGAAGTGTTGGAGAAGCATCTTTCATTGCAATGGGCCTCAAAAGAAGGCTGAGGTAGCCATTCTCATAACAGATAAATTAGATTTTAAACTAAAGACTGTAGTCAGAGATACAGAAGGACACTACATCATTCTTAAAGGGTCTATCCAGGGACGCCTGGGTAGCTCAAGTGGGTTCAGCCTCTGCCTTTGGCTCAGGTCAGGGTCTCAGGGTCCTGAGATCAAGCCCTGCATCAGGCTCTCTGCTCAGCAGGGAGCCTGCTTCCTCCTCTCTCTCTGTCTGCCTCTCTGCCTACTTGTGATATTTTTCTGTCAAATAAATGCAAGCTTTAAAACAATTTTTTTAAAAGGGTCTATCCATGAAGAAGATCTAACAATTGTAAATATTTATGCCCCCAATATGGGAGCAGCCAATTACAACAGAAAACTCTTAATCAAGATAAAGAGTCATATTGATATGAATACATTAATAGCAGGAGATCTTAACATGCTACTCGCAGTAATAGACAGTTCATCCAAGCAGAAAATCAATAACGGAACAAGACCATTGAATGACATATTGGACCAGATGGACATCATATATATACAAAACATATTCCACCCACAACAACATAATACTCATTGTTCTCGAATGCTCATGAAACCTTCTCCAGAATAGACCACATACTTGGTCACAAATCAGGGCTATTCTGATACCAAAAGACTGAGATTATTCCCTGCATATTCTTAGATCACAATGCTTTGAAACTGGAGCTCAACCACAAGAAAAAGTTTGGAAGTAACTTAAACACTTGGAAGCTAAAGGCCACCTTGCTTAAGAATGCTTGGATCAACCAGGAAATCAAAGAAGAACTTAAACAATTCATGGAAACCAATGAGAATGAAGACACTTCGGTCCAAACCCTATGGATATGACAAAGGCAGTCCTAAGGGGGAAATACATAGCCATCCAAGCCTCCCTCAAAAAAGTGGAAAAATCCAGAATACTCCAGCTGTCTTTACACCTTAAAGAACTAGACAATCAACAATAAATTAAGCCAACTCCACACACAAGAAGGGAAATAATCAAGATTTGAGCAGAGATCAATGAGACAGAAACTAGAGATACAGTAGAACACATGAATGAAACTAGAAGCTGGTTTGTTGTTGTTTTTTTTTTTTTTTTTTTTTTTTTTTTTTTGAAAGGATCAATAAGATCATTAAGCACTGGCCAAAAGAATCCAAAAGAAAAAAAGAGAAGGCCAAAATTAATAAAATTATGAGTGAGAAGGGAGAGACCACAACTAACACCAAGGAAATAGAAACAATCATCAGAAATTATTATCAACAGTTGTATGTCAGTAAGTTAAGCAACCTAGATGAAATGGATGCATTCCTGGAAAAGTATAAAATTCCAAAAGTGAATCAGGAAGAAATTGAGAACCTGAATAGGTCAATATCCAGTAATGAGATGGAAGCATTGATCAAAACCTGCCCAAAAAACAAGAGGCCAGGACCTGACAGATTCTCTGGGGAATTCTACCAAGCTTTCAAAGAAGAAATAATACCTATTCTCCTGAAGCTGTTTCAAAAAATTAAAGCAGATGGAGAACGTCCATACTCTTTTTATGAAGACAGCATTACCCTGGTTCCCAAACCAGGCAAAGACCCCATCAAAAAGGAGAATATCAGACCAATATCCCCGATGAATATGAATGCCAAGTTTCTCAACAAGATCCTAGCTAATAGGAATCAACAGTACCTTAAAAAGCCTATCCACCATGACCAGGTGGGATTTATCCCTGGGTTGCAAGGGTGGTTCAACATATGCAAATCAATGTGATAGAACAAATCAATAAGAGAAGAGAGAAGAACCACATGTTCCTCTCAGTTGATGCAGAAAAAAGCATTTGACGAAATCCAGCATCCGTTTCTGATGAAAAATGCTTCAAAGTATATGGATAGAGGGAACATTCCTCAACTTCATCAGATCTATCTATGAAAAACCCTCAGAGAATATCATCCTCAATGGGAAAAGCTGAAAGCCTTCCCTCTGAAAACAGGAAAACGACAAGGATGTCTACTCTCACCACTCTTGTTCAACATAATACTAGAAGTCCTAGCAACAGAATCAGACAACAAAGAGAAATAAAAGTTATCCAAATTGGCAATGAAGAAGTCAAACTCTCTCGCTTCACATATGACATGATACTTTATATGCAAAACCCAAAATACTTCCTTCCCCAAAACTACTAGAACTCATACAGCTATTCAGTAACGTGGCAGGATACAAAGTCAATGTACAGAAATCAGTGGCTTTCTCATACACTAACAATGAAAATACAGAAAGGCAAATTAGACAATCGATTCCATATACTATAGCACCTAGAACCATTAGATACCTGGGAATAAACCTAACCAAAGAGGTAAAGGATCTGTACTCAAGGAACTACAGAACACTCATGAAAGAAATTGTAGAAAACACAAAAAGTTGGAAAACCATTCCATATTCATGGATTGGAAAAATAAACATTGTTAAAATGTCCATACTGCCTAGAGCAATCTATACTTTCAATGCCATTCCAGTCAAAATTCCACCAGCATTTTTCAAGGGCTGGAGAACACAATCTGTATGGAATCAGAAGAGAATCGAATTGCTAAAGAAATGTTGAAAAAGAAAAACAAAGCTGGGGGCATCACGTTGCCTGATTTCAAACTTTACTAAAAAGCTGTGATCACCTAGACAGCACGGTCCTGGCATAAAAACAGACACATAGACCAGTGGAACAGAGGAGAGAGCTCAGATATGGACCCTCAACTCTAGGTCAAATAATCTTCGACAAAACAGGAAAAAAAAAAATATACAGTGGAAACAAGTCTCTTCAATAAATGGTGCTGGGAAAACTGGACAGCTATATGTAGAAGAATGAAACTTGACCATTCTCTTACACCGTACACAAAGATAGACTCAAAATGGATAAAAGACCTCAACGTGAGACAGGAATCCATCAGAATCCTAGAGGAGAACATAGGCAGTAACCTCTTCAATATCAGCCACAGCAACTTCTTTCAAGATATCTCTCCAAAGGCAAAGGATACGAAAGCAAAAATGAACTTTTGGGACTTCATCAAGATCAAAAGCTTTTGCAAAACAAAGGAAACAGTCAAGAAAACAAAGAGGCAACCCACGGAATGGGAGAAGATATTTGCAAATGACAGTACAGACAAAAGGTTGATATCCAGGATCTATAAAGAACTCCTCAAAGTTAACACATGCAAAACAGATAATCATATCAAAAAAGGGGTAGAAAACATGAACAGACACTTTTCCAATGAAGACATACAAATGGATAACTGACCAATGAAAAAATGTTCATCATCACTATCCATCAGGGAGATACAAATCAAAACCGCATTGAAATACCACCTCACACCAGTTAGAATGGTCAAAATTAACAAGACAGTAAACAACATGTGTTGGAGGGGATGTGAGAAAAGGGGAACCCTCGTACACTGTTGGTGGGAATGCAAGTAGGTTCAGCCACTTTGGAAAACCGTGTGGAGATTCCTTAAGAAATTAAAAATAGAAAAAAAAAAATAAAAGTAGAGCTTCCCTATGACCCTTCAATTGCACTCCTGGGTATTTACCCAAAGATACAGATGTAGTGAAAAGAAGGTCTATCTGTATCCCAATGTTCATAGCAGCAATGGCCACAGTCTCCAAACTGTGGAAAGAACTGAGTTGCCCTTCTTTGGAGGGCATATATACACTATGGAGTATTATGCTTCCATCAGAAAGGATGAATACCCAAATTTTATAGCAACATGGAGAGGACTGGAAGAGATTATGCTGAGTGAAATAAGTCAAGTAGAGAGAGTCAATTATCATAAGGTTTCACTTATTTGTGGAGCATAACAAATAACATGGAGGCCATGGGGAGTTGGAGAGGAGAAGGGAGTTGGGGGAAATTGGCGGGGGAGATGAACCATGAGATGCTGTAAACTCTGAAAAACAATCTGAGGGTTTTGGAGAGGTTGAGGGTAGGAGGTTGGGTGAGCCTGGTGGTGGGTATTATGGAGGGCATGTACTGCATGGAGCACTGGGTGTGATACATAAACAATGAATTCTGGAACACTAAGAAAAATTTAAAAAATAAATAAAAATTGAAAAAAAAAAAGAAAAAATCCATATAGAGAGATATTCTGCAAAACAAATAATTAGATTCCTAAAAATTGACTGTGTTTTAAAAGAGAAAAAGAGGCTGTGGTATTAGGTTAAAAAAATCTAAAGGACCACCTGACAAGCATGTGTAATCTGTGATCTTTGATTAGACCCTAATTCAAAAATAGAAATAAATAAAATTATACATAATTATATATATATATTTTTTTTAATTTCTGAAAACCTCTACCCAGAGAAGAGAACATCTGAATAAGTATTAGATAGTAAAACCAAGGAAATGATTAGGTTAATGAGTTTAATTCATTTGTTAATATATTGAGTCTTCACTAACAGAAATAACAACTTAATGCATGGCTATGGTAGAGTCCACTAATTGCCCCTGTGTGCTGGATATATATACATATATATTTTTATAGTTGGGGAAATTAGAATATAAAATGCATATTGGATAATAAAATAATGTTACATTTCTTGAGTATTGCAGTTGTATTGGGGTTTTGTAGGAGAATATAGAAAACATATGCTGGATGATTTGGGATTAAAGTGTTTAATGTCTGCAACATATTTATAAATGGTTTAGAAAAATAATAATAATAGTGGTAGTAGTAATTTTTATGTATGGTAAATTATTAACAATTCATGAATCTAGCTGAATCTAGGTGAAGAGTATATTAATTGTTCTTTGTACTGTTCTTAAAATATTTCTGTAGATTTGAAATTGTTAAAAGTAAAATGTTGAGGGAAACTGTAATAGAAAATACACATGGATATCTTCTAAATTTTAAGGTAGAAAAACATTTTTAAATGATGATGTTCACAATGTTAGGGCAGAGCTGAAAGCTACCAGGGATGAGGTTCACAATGCTCTCAATAATGAGTTGCAATCTAAACTAAATTCTCTCAAAACTAGGGTAACTGAGACAGAAGATAGAATTAATGATCTGTAGGACAAACAGATGGAGAGAAAGGATCAGGAGGAAGCCTGGAACAAACAGCTTAGAAGCCATGAAAGCAGAATCAGGGAAATAAATGATGCCATGAAATGTTCCAACATCAGAATTATTGGAATCCCTGAGGGGGAAGAGAAAGAAAGAAATCTAGAAGATATAATGGAACAAGTTCCTCATGAAAATTTTCCCAATCTCGCGAATGGAACCAGCATTCATGTACTAGAGGCTGAACAGTCTCCACCCAAGATTATAGATTCCAAAAAAACATCAAAACACCTGATAGTCAAATTGAGGAATCATAAATATAGATATAATCTCTTGAAAGCCGCTAGGACAAAGAGGCTCCTTACTTACAGAGGAAAGCCCATCAGAAGAACGTCAGACCTGTCCACAGAGACCTGGCAAGCCAGAAAGGGCTGGCAAGATATATTCAGGACACTAAATGAGAAGAACATGAAGCCAAGAATAGTTTATCCAGCAAGACTGACATTCAAAATGGATGGAGAGATAAAGAGTTTCCAAGACTGGCAAGGTTTAAAAGACTATGCAACCACCAAGCTGACACTGCAGGAAATATTAAGGGGGGGGTTCTATAAAAGAGGAAAAATCCTAAGAATAGCATTGAAGAGAAATATAGAGAGAATCTACAGAAAGACTTCAAAGGTAACACGATGTCAATAAAAACGTATCTATCAATAATCACTCTCAATGTGAATGGCCTAAATGCACCCATAAAATGGCACAGGGTTGCAGATTGGAGAAAACAACAGGACCCATCCATATGTTGTCGACAAGAGTCCCATTTTGAACCTAAAGATACACCCAGACTGAAAGTGAAGGGATGGAGAAGCATCTTTCATGCCAATGGGCTTCAAAAGAAGGCTAGCGGAGTGATTCTCATATCAGATAAATTAGATTTTAAACTAAAGACTGTGGTCAGAGATACAGAAGGACACTACATAATTATTAAAGGGGCTATCCACCAAGATGATCTAACAATTGTAAATATCTATGCCCCCAATATGGGAGCAGCCAATTACATAAGAAAACTGTTAATCAAGATAAAGAGTCATATTGATATGAATACATTAATAGTAGGAGATCTTAACATGCATCTCTCAGATAGATCATCCAAGCAGAAAATCAATAAAGAAACAAGAGCATTGAATGACACATTGGACCAGATGGACCTCATAGATATACAGAACATTCCACCCAAAAACAACAGAGTACTCATTCTTCTCAAGTGCACATAGAACCTTCTCCAGAATAGACCACATACTGGGTCACAAATCAGGACTCAACTGATACCAAAAGACTGAGATTATTCCCTGCATACACTCAAATCACAATGCTTTGA
Source organism: Lontra canadensis (assembly GCF_010015895.1). Lineage (NCBI taxonomy): Eukaryota > Metazoa > Chordata > Mammalia > Carnivora > Mustelidae > Lontra > Lontra canadensis. The sequence continues at coordinate 29,656,843 of NW_022631004.1, read as the reverse complement.
AACTGGAGCTCAATCACAAGGAAAAGTTCAGAAGGAACTCAATCACCTGGAAGCTAAAGACCACCTTGCTTAAGAATGCTTGGATCAACCAGGAGATCAAAGAAGAACTTAAACAATACATGGAAATGATTGAGAATGAAGACATTTTGGTCCAAAACCTATGGGATACAGGAAAGAGGATCCTAAGGGGGAAATAAATAGCCTTCTAAGCCTCCCTCAAAAAAATTGAAAAATCCAGAATACACCAGCTGTCTCTACACCTTAAAGAACTGGAGAATCAATAGCAAATCAAACCAACTCCACACATAAGAAAGGAAATAATCAAGATTAGAGCAGAGATCAATGAGGTAGAAACCAGAGATACAGTAGAATATATCAATGAAACTAGAAGCTGGTTTTTTGAAAGAATCAATAAGATCAATAAACCATTGGCCACACTAATCCAAAAGAAAAGAGAGAAAGACCAAATTCATAAAATTATAAATGAAAAGGGAGAGATCACAACTAACACCAAGGAAGTAAAACAATCATCAGAAGTTATTATCAACTGTTATATACCAAAAAGCTAAGCAACCTAGATGAAATGGATGCATTCCTGGAAAACTATAAACTCCCAAAATTGAACCAGGAAGAAATTGGCAACCTGAATAGACCGATATCTAGTAACGAGATTGAAGCAGTGATCAAAAACCTCCCAAAAAAACAAGAGCCCAGGACCTGATGGATTCCCTGTGGAATTCTACCAAACTTTCATAGAAGAAATAACCTATTTTCCTGAAGCTGTTTCAAAAAATTGAAGCAGAAGGAAAACTTCCAGACTCTTTCTATGAAGCCAGCATTACCCTGAACCCCAAACAGGCAAAGACCAGACCAAAAAGGAAAATTTCAGACCAATATCACTGATGAATATGGATGCTAAGATTCTCAACAAGATCCTAGCAAACAGGTTCCAACACCACATTAAAAAGATTATTCACCATGACCAGGTGGGACTCATCCCTGGGCTACAAGGATGCTTCAACATTTACAAATCAATCAATGTGATAGAACAAATTAATAAGAGAAGAAAGAAGAACCACATGGTCCTCTCAATTGATGCAGAAAAAGAATTTGACAAAATCCAGCATCCATTCCTGATTAAAATGCTTCAAATTATAGGGATAGAGGGAACATTCCTGAACTTCATAAAATCTATCTATGAAAGACCCACAGCAAATATCATCCTCAATGGGAAAAAGCTTGTAGCCTTCCCATTGAGATCAGGAACATGACAAGGATGCCCACTCTCACCACTCTTGTTCAACACAGAATTAGAAGTCCTAGAAACAGCAACCAGACAACAAAGAGAAATGAAAGGTATCCAAATTGGCAATGAAGAAGTCAAACTCTCTCTCTTCGCAGATGACATGATTCTTTACATGGAAAACCCAAAAGACTCCACCCCCAAACTACTAGAACTCATACAGCAATTCAGTACCATGGCAGGATACAAAGTCAATGTACAGAAATCAGTGACTTTCTTATACACTAACAATGAAAATACAGAAAGGGAAATTAGAGAATCGATTCCATTTACTACAGCACCAAGAACCATAAGATACCTGGGAATAAACCTAACCAAAAAGGTAAAGGATCTGTACTCGAGGAACTAGAGAACATTCATGAAAGAAATTGAAGAAGACACAAAAAGATGGAAGACCATTCCATGCTCTTTTATTGGAAGAATAAACATTGTTAAAATGTCTATACTGCCTAGAGCAATCTATACTTTCAATGCCATTCCAATCAAAATTCCACCGGTATTTTTCAAAGAGCAGGAGCGAATAATCCAAAAATTTGTATGGAACCAGGAGAGACCCCTAATCGCTAAGGAAATGTTGAAAAACAAAAACAAAACTGGTGGAATAATGTTACCTGATTTCAAGCTTTACTACAAAGCTGTGATCACGGGGCGTCTGGGTGGCTCGGCGGCTAGGGCCTCTGCCTTAGGGTCTCTATCCATTTCTTAGGTGATAAACTACTGGATACAGTTTAACAACTTCCAAATCTGGTTTACATTACTTATGCCTAAATGTGATAGGCATGGAACCCATACTCTTTATACATTTTGTTTACCTTGTTATCCCAACACAAAACAAGCTTCAAGATTATTCAGTTCAGCCAAGAAATACTGCTGGAAGTAATTTTATCACACTCACATTTCTCAATAGAAACTCTATACCAGTTTCTAAAAATACCAACTATTCTGAGCCAGGTCTGAGTAACTTTGGCTTCAATAGTTCCAACCTCTCCAAACTCATGTAAGTCCAGCCATGAAGAGATGATACTAATTATGAAAATTCCTTTGTTTATGGTTTAGATACTTGATCTTAAAGTCTGGATAAATAGGGTTGATTCTGAAATACAGCAGTGAAGCAGAGTGAACTAGAGATTAGTTTAATGCTTTATAACCCAGACCTAAAGGAACTATGAGAAATAAATTTCTGTTGTTGACAGAATACCCTCTTTGCAGTGTCTAATTTTAGCAGTCTGAGCTGACCAAGATAGGCATGTACAACTACCTAAAGTCATATACTCTTCCCTTCAGAGGTTTTTAATACTTCGTCGGGCCCAAAGAGGGGAGAAAAGATAAATAAAAATGCAATCTAGGGGCGCCTGGGTGGCTCAGTGGGTTAAAGCCTCTGCCTTCAGCCCAGGTCATGATCTCACGGTCTTGGGATGGAGCCCTGCATTGGGCTCTCCACTCAGCAGGGAGCCTGCTTTCCCCCCTTCTCTCTCTCTGCCTGCCTCTCTGCCTACTTGTGATCTCTATCTGTCAAACAAATAAATAAAATCTTTTTAAAAAATGCAATCTAATGCTAAGTTAAAGTGAGAAATGAGAAATGAGTTACATGTAAGAAAATGCAATAATCCAATAAGGTATTTGGTAAAGAGAGAGAGAGCAGTGGAGCTGAAAGACATCATGAAAAAGATAGGACCTCAGCTGGGGCTTGAATGATTAATCAATGAATTGGAGAGAGGGTAAGGTAATTTAGGTGGCATAAGGGAAGTCACAGAAAGAAATGGAAAGGAATTGTGTCTAGCTAAAGTGAAGGGTAAGTGTTAATTAAATACTGAATAAAAATTTGTTTTTACCATGTTTGCTAATTTCTTAAGTGCAACAAAAGTCAGGTTGGAACTGTTTTCTAAATCTGCCTGAAATTTTGATTGTACAAAATTATAATTTTTTTCAATAGCTAATCTAAAAGGATCCAACTGGGGAGGAGTCAAGATGGCGGAGAAGTAGCAGCTGAGACTACTTCAGGTTGCGGGAGATCAGCTAGATAGCTTATCTAAAGATTGCAAACACCTACAAATCCAACGGGAGATCGAAGAGAAGAAGAACAGCAATTCTAGAAACAGAAAATCAACCACTTGCTGAAAGGTAGGACTGGCGGAGAAGTGAATCCAAAGGGACGGGAAGACAGACCCCGGGGGGAGGGGCTGGCTCCCGGCAAGCGGCGGAGCAACGGAGCACAAAATCGGGACTTTTAAAAGTCTGCTCCGCTGAGGGACATCGCTCCAGAGGCTTAACTGGGGTGAAGCCCACGCGGGGCCAGTGTGGCCTCAGGTCCCGCAGGGTCACAGAAGGATCGGGGTGTCTGAGTGTCGCAGAGCTCGCAGGTATTAGAACAGGGAAGCCGACTACAGAGACGGAGCCGAGGAGTGAGCTCACAGCTCGGGCTTACCTTGAACCGGTCGCAGGCTCGGTGAGCTCGGAGCGCAGCCGGAGGCCAGGCAGACGGGAGTAATTGGACGCTGTTCCCTGAGGCCGCACTGAGGAGTGGGACCCCTAGCTCTCGGCTCCTCCGGGCCGGAGACTGGGAGGCCGCCATCTTCCTTCCCGTCCTCCGGACTCTACGGAAAGCGCTCAGGGAACAAAAGCTCCCGAAAGCAAACCCGAGCGGATTACTCAGCCCGGCCCCTGGTAAGGGCGGTGCAACTCCGCCTGGGGCAAAGACACTTGAGAATCACTACAACAGGCCCCTCCCCCAGAAGATCAACAAGAAACCCAGCCAGGACCAAGTTCACTTACGAGGAGTGCGGTTTCAATACCAAGGAGAGCAGTGGAATTCCAGAGGAGGAGAAAGCAAAGCATGGAACTCATGGCTTTCTCCCCATGATTCTTTAGCCTTGCAGTTAATTTAATTTTTTTTTCTTTTTCAATTTTTTTCTCTTCTTCTGCTAAATTTTTTTAAACTTTTACCCTTTTCTTTTTTTAACGTTTTTTAACTAGTTTATCCAATTATATATATTTTTTCCTTTTTATATTTTTTTCATTATTGGTTTTCTTTTTTTTATTTGTTTCTTTTTTCTTTTTTATTTTATTTTTTTTTCTTTCTGAACCTCTTTTTATCCCCTTCCCCCCCCCTCACGATTTGGGATCTCTTCCGATTTGGCTAAAGCATATTTTCCTGGGGTTGTTGCCACCCTTTTAGTATTTTACTTACTCCTTCATATACTCTTATCTGGACAAAATGACAAGGCGGAAAAATTCACCACAAAAAAAAGAACAAGAGGCAGTACCAAAGGCTAAGGACCTAATCAATACAGACATTGGTAATATGTCAGATTTAGAGTTCAGAATGACGATTCTCAAGGTTCTAGCTGGGCTCGAAAAAGGCATGGAAGATATTAGAGAAACCCTCTCGGGAGATATAAAAGCCCTTTCTGGAGAAATAAAAGAACTAAAATCTAATCAAGTTGAAATCAAAAAAGCTATTAATGAGGTGCAATCCAAAATGGAGGCTCTCACTGCTAGGATAAATGAGGCAGAAGAAAGAATTAGCGATATAGAAGACCAAATGACAGAGAATAAGGAAGCTGAACAAAAGAGGGACAAACAACTACTGGACCACGAGGGCAGAATTCAAGAGATAAGTGACACCATAAGACGAAACAACATTAGAATAATTGGGATTCCAGAAGAAGAAGAAAGAGAGAGGGGAGCAGAAGGTATATTGGAGAGAATTATTGGAGAGAATTTCCCCAATATGGCAAAGGGAACAAGCATCAAAATCCAGGAGGTTCAGAGAACCCCACTCAAAATCAATAAGAATAGGTCCACACCCCGTCACCTAATAGTCAAATTTACAAGTCTTAGTGACAAAGAGAAAATCCTGAAAGCAGCCCGGGAGAAGAAGTCTGTAACATACAATGGTAAGAATATTAGATTGGCAGCAGACTTATCCACAGAGACCTGGCAGGCCAGAAAGAGCTGGCATGATATATTCAGAGTACTAAACGAGAAAAACATGCATCCAAGAATACTATATCCAGCTAGGCTATCACTGAAAATAGAAGGAGAGATTAAAAGCTTCCAGGACAAACAAAAACTGAAAGAATTTGGAAACACCAAACCAACTCTACAGGAAATATTGAAAGGGGTCCTCTAAGCAAAGAGAGAACCTAAAAGTAGTAGGTCAGAAAGGAACAGAAACAATATACAATAGCAGTCACCTTACAGGCAATACAATGGCACTAAATTCATATCTCTCAATAGTTACCCTGAATGTTAATGGGCTAAATGCCCCAATCAAAAGACACAGGGTATCAGAATGGATAAAAAAACAAAACCCATCTATATGTTGCCTACAAGAAACTCATTTTAAACCCGAAGACACTTTCAGATTTAAAGTGAGGGGGTGGAAAAGAATTTACCATGCTAATGGACATCAGAAGAAAGCAGGAGTGGCAATCCTTATATCAGATCACTTAGATTTTAAACCAAAGACTATAATAAGAGATGAAGATGGACACTATATCATAGTCAAAGGATCTGTCCAACAAGAAGATCTAACAATTTTAAATATCTATGCCCCTAACGTGGGAGCAGCCAACTATATAAACCAATTAATAACAAAATCAAAGAAACACATCGACAATCATACAATAATAGTAGGGGACTTTAACACTCCCCTCACTGAAATGGACAGATCATCCAAGCAAAAGATCAACAAGGAAATAAAGGCCTTAAATGACACACTGGACCAGATGGACATCACAGATATATTCAGAACATTTCATCCCAAAGCAACAGAATACACATTCTTCTCTAGTGCACATGGAACATTCTCCAGAATAGATCACATCCTTGGTTCTAAATCAGGTCTTAACTGTTATCAAAAAATTGGGATCATTCCCTGCATATTTTCAGACCACAATGCTCTGAAGCTAGAACTCAATCGCAAGAGGAAATTTGGAAAGAACCCAAATATATGGCGACTAAACAGCATCCTTCTAAAGAATGAATGGGTCAACCAGGAAATTAAAGAAGAATTGAAAAAATTCATGGAAACCAATGATAATGAAAATACAACAGTTCAAAATCTGTGGGACACAACAAAGGCAGTCCTGAGAGGAAAATATATAGCGGTACAAGCCTTTCTCAAGAAACAAGAAAGGTCTCAGGTACACAACCTAACCCTACACCTAAAGGAGCTGGAGAAAGAGCAAGAAAGAAACCCTAAACCCAGCAGGAGAAGAGAAATCATAAAGATCAGAGCAGAAATCAATGAAATAGAAACCAAAAAAACAATAGAACAAATCAACGAAACTAGGAGCTGGTTCTTTGAAAGAATTAATAAGATTGATAAGCCCCTGGCCAGACTTATCAAAAAGAGAAGAGAAAGGACCCAAATAAATAAAATCATGAATGAAAGAGGAGAGATCACAACTAACACCAAAGAAATACAGACAATTATAAGAACATATTATGAGCAACTCTATGCCAACAAATTTGACAATCTGGAAGAAATGGATGCATTCCTAGAGACATATAAACTACCACAACTGAACCTGGAAGAAATAGAAAGCCTGAACAGACCCATAACCAGTAAGGAGATTGAAACAGTCATCAAAAATCTCCAAACAAACAAAAGCCCAGGGCCAGACGGCTTCCCGGGGGAATTCTACCAAACATTTAAAGAAGAACTAATTCCTATTCTTCTGAGACTGTTCCAAAAAATAGAAATGGAAGGAAAACTTCCAAACTCATTTTATGAGGCCAGCCTCACCTTGATCCCCAAACCAGACAAGGATCCCATCAAAAAAGAGAACTACAGACCAATATCCTTGATGAACACAGATGCAAAAATTCTCACCAAAATACTAGCCAATAGGATTCAACAGTACATTAAAAGGATTATTCACCACGACCAAGTGGGATTTATTCCAGGGCTGCAAGGTTGGTTCAACATCCGCAAATCAATCAATGTGATACAACACATTAATAAAAGAAAGAACAGGAACCATATGATACTCTCCATAGATGCTGAAAAAGCATTTGACAAAGTACAGCATCCCTTCCTGATCAAAACTCTTCAAAGTGTAGGGATAGAGGGCACATACCTCAATATTATCAAAGCCATCTATGAAAAACCCATCGCAAATATCATTCTCAATGGAGAAAAACTGAAAGCTTTTCCGCTAAGGTCAGGAACGCGGCAGGGATGTCCGTTATCACCACTGCTATTCAACATAGTACTAGAAGTCCTAGCCTCAGCAATCAGACAACAAAAAGAAATTAAAGGCATCCAAATCGGCAAAGAAGAAGTCAAACTATCACTCTTCGCAGATGATATGATACTATATGTGGAAAACCCAAAAGACTCCACTCCAAAACTGCTAGAACTTGTACAGGAATTCAGTAATGTGTCAGGATATAAAATCAATGCACAGAAATCAGTCGCATTTCTCTACACCAACAATAAGACAGAAGAAAGAGAAATTAAGGAGTCCATCCCATTTACAATTGCACCCAAAACTATAAGATACCTAGGAATAAACCTAACCAAAGAGACTAAGAATCTATACACAGAAAACTATAAAGTACTCATGAAAGAAATTGAGGAAGACACAAAGAAATGGAAAAATGTTCCATGCTCCTGGATTGGAAGAATAAATATTGTGAAAATGTCTATGCTACCTAAAGCAATCTACACATTTAATGCAATTCCTATCAAAGTACCATCCATTTTTTTTAAAGAAATGGAACAAATAATCCTAAAATTTATATGGAACCAGAAAAGACCGCGAATAGCCAAAGGAATATTGAAAAAGAAAGCCAGAGTTGGTGGCATCACAATTCCGGACTTCAAGCTCTATTACAAAGCTGTCATCATCAAGACAGCATGGTACTGGCACAAAAACAGACACATAGATCAATGGAACAGAATAGAGAGCCCAGAAATAGACCCTCAACTCTATGGTCAACTAATCTTCAACAAAGCAGGAAAGAATGTCCGATGGAAAAAAGACAGCCTCTTCAATAAATGGTGTTGGGAAAATTGGACAGCCACATGCAGAAAAATGAAATTGGATCATTTCCTTACACCACACACGAAAATAGACTCAAAATGGATGAAGGACCTCAATGTGAGAAAGGAATCCATCAACATCCTTGAGGAGAACACAGGCAGCAACCTCTTCGACCTCAGCCGCAGCAACATCTTCCTAGGAACATCGCCAAAGGCAAGGGAAGCAAGGGCAAAAATGAACTACTGGGACTTCATCAAGATCAAAAGCTTTTGTACAGCAAAGGAAACAGTTCACAAAACCAAAAGACAACTGACAGAATGGGAGAAGATATTTGCAAACGACATATCAGATAAAGGGCTAGTGTCTAGAATCTATAAAGAACTTAGCAAACTCAACACCCAAAGAACAAATAATCCCATCAAGAAATGGACAGAAGACATGAACAGACATTTCTGCAAAGAAGACATCCAGATGGCCAACAGACACATGAAAAAGTGCTCCATATCACTCGGCATCAGGGAAATACAAATCAAAACCACAATGAGATACCACCTCACACCAGTCAGAATGGCTAAAATTAACAAGTCTGTAAATGACAGATGCTGGCGAGGATGCGGAGAGAGGGGAACCCTCCTACACTGTTGGTGGGAATGCAAGCTGGTGCAACCACTCTGGAAAACAGCATGGAGGTTCCTCAAAATGTTGAAAATAGAACTACCCTATGACCCAGCAATTGCACTGCTGGGTATTTACCCTAAAGATACAAACGTAGTGATCCGAAGGGGCACGTGCACCCGAATGTTTATAGCAGCAATGTCTACAATAGCCAAACTATGGAAAGAACCTAGATGTCCATCAACAGACGAATGGATAAAGAAGATGTGGTATATATATACAATGGAATACTATGCAGCCATCAAAAGAAATGAAATCTTGCCATTTGCGACAACATGGATGGAACTAGAGGGTATCATGCTTAGCGAAATAAGTCAATCGGAGAAAGCCAACTATCATATGATCTCCCTGATATGAGGGAGAGGAGATGCAACATGGGGGGTTAATGTGGTAGGAGAAGAGTAAATGAAACAAGTTGGGATTGGAAGGGAGACAAACCATAAGTGACTCTTAATCTCACAAAACAAACTGAGGGTTGCTGGGCAGAGGGGGGTTGGGGGGGGTTATGGACATTGGGTAGGGTATGTGCTATGGTGAATGCTGTGAAGTTTGTAAACGTGGAGATTCACAGACCTGTACCCCTGGGGGAAAAAAAAAATATATATATATATGTTTATAAAAAATAAAATTATAAAAAAAAATAAATAAAAAAAAAAATAAAAGGATCCTACTAGTCAAAAGAGGTAATTGGGGAAGGACTTTGATCATTGTAGGAATTTATTCTTAAAATTTAACTTCCATCAAAATCACCTGGGGAGCTTGTTAAAAGAAACTCCTTGATAGTTTCTGATTTAATAGGTTTTGGTTAGACCTGAGAATATGCATTTCTAACATGCTCCTGGTGTTGCTTGTGTTGTTCTTTTGAGACCACCTTTGGAGAGCAAAGCTAAGTGGGACCTTCTATTAATGCTTATAAAACTGCAGAGTGATGCCAACTACAGATATGGGAAAACTTCATATCAACACACTAAATATAAAAATAAGGTATCCAGTTAAATGAACTGAGCTTGTTGTTTGAGATTGTGGCACGTAAAAACTTGAAAAATACACTTCACAATATGACTTCAAAGAATACTAAGATTTCTTCCCCTTGCCACTGCATCTTCTTTAAAAAAAAAAAAAACAAATTTATTTTATTTATTTAACTCCAGTATAGTTAACATACAGTGTTATATTAGTTTCAGATATACAATATAGTGATTCAACAATTCCATACATCATCGAGTGCTCATCATGATAAGTGAACTCTTTAGCTTCCATCACCTATTTCACCCCACCAACCTCCCCTGTGGTAACCATCAGTTTGTTCTCAATAGTTAGGAGTCTGTTTCTTGGCTTGGCTTTTTCTGTCTCTTTTTTCCCTTGCTCATTTGTTTTGTGTCTTAATTTCCACATATGAAATCATATGCTATTTATCTTTCTCTGACTGGCTTATTTTACTTAGCATGATACGTTCTTGCTCCATCCATGTCATTGCAAATGGCAAGATTTCATTCCTTTAATGGCTGAATAATATTCCATCACATATACGTATCACATCTTCTTTATCCATTCATCTGTCAGTGGATGCTTGGGCAGCTTCCATAGTTTGACCATTATAAATAATGCTGATATAAACATCAGAGTACATGTATCCCTCTGAATTAGTATTTTTTTATTTTTAGCATAAATGCCCAATAGCTTGATTACTGGATCATAGGGTAGCTGTTTTTAATTTTTTGATGAACTTCCACACTGTCTTCCACAGTGGCTGTACCAGTTTACATTCTAATCAGCAGTGCAAGATGGTTCCTTTTTCTCCACATCCTCCCCAATACTTAGGAATACTAAGCCTTTAAACCCAATAGTGAGCAAAGCTATATTAAATTTAGTCAAGTCAAAAAATATAAGTGTTTTTGCCACTGGTTTTGTGTTTGGCCTTTTTACAGCATGGGTACATTGGTCAGAGTTCTCCAAAGAAACAGAACCAATAGGGTGTGTGTGTGTGTGTGTCTGTGTGTGATTTATTTTAAGGAATTCACTCATGCAATTGTGGAGTCTTGGTAAGTCCAAAATCTGATTGAGGAAACAAGCAGGTTGGAGTATCAGAAAAGAGATACAGTTTTAGTAAAAAAGCAGTCTAATGGCAAACCAGGAAAAACTGATACTGAAGATGAAATCCTAAGACAGTCTGCTGCCAGAATTCTTCTTTTCTTGGGAGAGGTCAGCCTTTTGTTTTTTTCCTGCCTTCAAGGACTCACTCATATTATGGAAACCAATCTGCTTTACTCAAAGTCCATCTATTTCATGCAAATCTCATCCAAACACCCTACAGAAATATTCAGAATAATGTTTAACCAAATGTCTGAGCACCATGGCCTGGCCAAGTTGACACCTAAATTTAACCATTATAATAGGTTTATTTCATTTTGTGTATTTGTATATTTCATTGTTGTTTTCAGATTTGGTTCAATTCAATTCACAAATGTTTCATATGCCCAATAAATTCAGTAAGTTGTAGTTTAGTAAGGGGAGAGGTTATAAAAGAAACGGTTTATAGTTTATTCATTTCTTCATTCAATAATATTTCTTGAGTACTAATTTTGTCAAAGCTTCTTGATATGCCTTAATTTTAGACAGAAACAGTCATCTACAATTTGGTTTAGGGATACATCTATGGTTGGGGATGGGAGGGGATGGAGGAGAGGTCCCGGCTTTGCCTCAACTGTGTTCATTCTGAGACAATTGTTATGCCTAGTTGTATGGCTAATGGCTAATGGTTAATGGTAGGCCATATGGCCTACCATTTGCACTGACATAGATGAAATTGGAGGGGATTATGTTGAGTGAAACAAGTCAATAAGAGAAAGACAGTTATATGGTTTCACTCATATGTGGAACATTAAGATTATTGCAGAAAACCATAGGGGAAAGGAGTAAAAACTGAAAGGGAAGAAATCAGAGAGGGAGCCAAACCATGAGATACTCTTGACTCTGGGAAACAAGCTGAGATTTGTAGAAAGGGAGATGGGTGGGGAATGGGGTAACTGGGTGATGGGCATTAAGGCAGGCATGGGATGTGGTGAGCCCTGAGTGTTGTACACAACTAATGAATTTAACATTACACCAAAAACAAACCATACATTTGCTAATTGAATTTAAATTAAAGAAAGAGAAAAAAATAATGTAAAATAAAATAAAAATTAAAAAAAAAAAAAAGATATGTCAGGGACTGATCCTTCAGTCCAGCTTGGGATTTATCTGGGACCTGGGAAATAAAGTCATTTGGACTAAAGTTAAAAGGAGTAGTAGGTTTTTGTTTGTTCATTTGTTTGTTTCTTTGTTTTTCTGTTTTATTCTAAGGCCAAGGGAAGACTTTAATGCCCAGGTGAAAACAAAACTGTAAGAATGTGAGAAAGGAGAATAGGGGTCTTTTGCCAGCCAAATGGAGAAGAATGAAACTGGGCCATTCTCATACACAATACATTAAAATAAACTCAAAATGGATGAAAGACCTAAGTATGAGAAAGGAATCCATCAAATTCTAGATGCGAACACAGGCAGCAATCTCTTTGACCTCAGCCACAGCAACTTGTTGCTAGACACATCTTCAAAGGCAGGGGAAACAAAAGCAAAAATGAATTATTGGGACCTCATGAAGATAAAAAGTTTTTGCACAACAAAGGAAACAGTCAACAAAACTAAAGGACAATCTACAGAATGAGGGAAGGTTTTTGCAAATATCTTATCAGATAAAGGGTTAGTATCCAGGCCAAAAAATAACAATAATAATGATAATAATCTAGTCAAGAAATGAGAAGACATGAACACACATTTTTCTAAAGAAGACATATAAAAGGCCAACAGATACATGAAAAAAATATTCAACATCGCTTGGTATCAGTTAAATCCAACACAAAACCACAATGAGATCCCACCTCCCACCAGCTAAAATGACTAAAATTAACAATTTAGAAAACAACAGAGGTTAGCAAGGTTGTGGAGAAAGGATAACCATTTTATACCGTTGGTGGGAATGAAAACTGGTACAGTTACTCTGGAAGACTACGGAGGTTCCTCAAAAAGTTAAAAATAAAGCTACCCTATGATCCAGCAATTGCACTTTTAGATATTTATCCAAAGGATACAAACATAGCGGTTTGAAGGGGCACCTACACCTCAATGTTTATAGCAGCAATGTCTACAATTGTCAAAATATGGAAAGAGTCTAGATGTCCATTGACAGATGGATGGATAAAGAGGATGTGCTATATGTATATATACAATGGAATATTATTCATCCATCAGAAAGGATGAAATCATGCCATTTGCAATGACATGGATGGAACAAGAGGGTATTATGCTAAGTGAAATAAGCCAGTCAGAGAAAGAAAAATACCATATGATTTCACTCATATATGGAAATTAAGAAACAAAACAAATGAATGTATGGGAAGGGAAGGAAAAATAAGACAGAAACAAAAAGGAGACAAACCATAAGAGACTCTAAATTATAGGAAACAAACTGAGGTTTGCTTGGGGAGGGGTGGGGGGGAGGTGGAGTAAGTGGGTGATAGGTATTAAGGAGGGCACTTGATGTAATGAGCACTGGATGTTATATGCAAGTGACGAATTACTAAATTACCTCAGAAACTAATAATACACTACATGTTAACTTAATCAAATTTAAATTAAACAACAACAACAAAAATCTTTAAAAGGGAGACTCTTTTACAAAGGTAAAGTTAAAAATCTTGACATGAGATCATTCTGAATTATCTGGGTGGATTTTTAATTCCAATGACTAATGTCTTTATAAGAGACATGCAGATAATAGGCACAAAGAGGAGACAGTGATGTGAAAATAAAGGCAATATTGGAGTCATGGTACCAGAAGCCCAGGAATTCTTGTAGCCACCAGAAGCTGGAGGAAGCAAAGAAGATTATCCCTTGAGTCCCTGGAAGAAGTACAGCCTCACAGGATTTCAGACTTCTGGCCTCCAGAACTGTGAAAGAATAAATTTCCATTGTTTGTGATAATTTGTTATGGCAACTTTGGGAAACTAACAGAGAATTTTCCTACTTCTGCTCAGGATACCAGTTGGTTTTGGCTTTTCAGAGTCTGGAGAAGTACAGCACTGAAACATATCAGAAGAGCTATGGATGCAACCAGTGAAAGGCAACAGCCCTTACCCAGTGCAATTTGATAATGGGAACTAAAAGCAGCGATGAGGTCTCTCATGCTGCGTCCCAGGTGGCAGATGATTCTGCTGCTCCAAACTGCCTCAGCATTGGAAGTTTATTTAAGGGGGCCTTTGAAGCAATACTAAAAAAAATGAGTTCAGGCAATTCCAATTTCTGGATTCTATCCAGGCCAGAGATGGAGGGTGATGCCATTATTGCTTTCACCTGAAACTGCATTGATCTGTGTAGATGAATTTGCCACATATCTGACTACACAGACTCACATCTATTCAATTTTGAGGTTCTGCTCACAAATCACCCGAGTAATAGTCAGTGTACCCAGGCCCAAGGAAGCCTTATTGAACACATTCTGTTTACCAAATCTTGACCACTCTCGGCACCTAAGGCTTGATATGAACAGTCAGGATGAATCTACCCAGCCCTGGAATCTATATGTGATATCTTAAAAGGACTCAATGAAGACCACATTCTAGAATAAAAATAATGCATTTACTATATATATATTGGCTGAGCTATGCATATACAGTAAAACCTCATTATTTATGGTTCCATATTTGTAAATTTACCTTCTTGCTAAAATTTATTTAAAATCCCAAATCAGTAAACGTGCCACATTCACAATTTTGTGGATATGCACAAGGCATAGGAAAGTTTGAGTCATCTGGCATACATGATCAAACAAGGCAACACTGTCTTCTTGCTTCAGTTCTCATAATATAACCAAGCATCACTTTTGTGGTCTATTTGCTGCTGTTGTTTTAGATTTTTTTTTGAATTTTTGTGCTTTTTGTTGTTGATTTCACTGTGTAATGCCCCCCCACACACACAGCATAGTTCTGAAGTGTTATTTAGTGTTCTTAAATGCAAGAAGGCTGTGCTGTGCCTTATGGAAGAAAAGTATGTGTGTTAGGTATGTTCCATTCTGACATGTTTTATAGTGCTGTTGGATGTGAGTTAAATTTTAATGAATTAATAATATATATTAAATAAGGGGTCTCTAAACACAAACACACATAAAACAAGGTCATGTGCACTGGGTGTTGTATATAAACAATGAATCTTGGAACACTACATAAAAAACTAATGATATATTGTATGGTGACTAACATAACACAATTAAAAAAAAAGGTCACGTACTATCAGTTGATAAAAATGTGGCTAGAAGCTCACAGGAACCTGTCCTTTATAAAAGAGTGTCTACTGTGAATAATGAAGAGACTGTATGTGATTATAAAAATTAGTTAGTGTGATTCTGACATAAATTTCCAAGTGTTCCTTAGCCAAACTGCTGGAATTTATCTGGTGCCCTCTCTCTCTATGTCTTATCTCAATACTGCTAATCATCCCCCACCCCCAACACTCTGGGGCCTATTTCATTAGACTCATTCTCATTCTCTTCCAGGTTGAATATCATGGACTACTCTCGGGTCCCTTATTATTATGGGCATTGCATCCTTGCTCTTTTCAGAGACGCATATTCAAAGTACACTCTAAAATTTCATAGAGGCTTAATTATCTTTAATTTCTTTCCCAAAATGCTAACTTTCTGCTTTACTTGTTGACATAGGCAAGCTTTTCTTTGTGTCTTCATGTCTCTTCTCTAACCTGAGATAACTTACATTGCAGCTATGTTTTCTACCACTTCAGCATTCCTGTTAAAAAGGATTATTTTGTGGAAGGGGGCAAGATGGTGGAGGAGTGGGGGACCTTATTTCAACCAATCCCCTGAATTGAGCTGTATATCTAAAAAACCACTTTGAATACCCATGAAATCAGCCTGAGATTGGTATAGATCCAGATATATCTGGATCTATACCAATAGAATATGTCCAGCAGTTGGTTTCAAGGTATGGAGTGGGGAACTTCAATTCTTTGGGCAGATCAAAAGATAAATGGAAGGGGGAGGGAGCTGATGGAAGTGCTGGGGCTGAGATGGTCTAATAACACAGGAGTGCAAAGGCATCCCACATTGGGGACGGTGCAGAGACTTGAAGACCAGAAGCTGTAGGGTAAGGACTTTAGGGAAGCCCCCAGGCTGAAACTGAGGTTAGCGGGCACACATGTGAACTGGAGGAAGTTGGTGGTTTTAGAAGCACAAAGGGCAGAGACGTGCCTGGACCTGGAAATGAGGGCTAGGAGTGCTACTGTGGGACACACAACCCAGGATGCAGCAGTTTTTAGCAGCTCAGACAGATATACAGTCAGTGTGGCCTGGAGGGCTCCCTGGAGAACAGACTGCAAGCTCTCTGTTCTGAAACAGAAGTTGGGACACAGAAACTTCTGCTCTGACTCTTGGAAGAGACATAGAAAGCCTCCAGGAAAACCCGCCAGAGAACAAAGGCCCCCCAAAACCGGTTTTACTGAGCCCATCACTCCCATAAGGGGCAGGACAACTCTGCCCAAACAAGGTTGCCTGAGTAACAACACAGCAGGGCCCTACCCCAGAAGATAGGCTGAAAGAATCAGAGGCTGACAACTCTCCTGTCCCTATAAAAAAAGATTTTGCTTAGACTGTGGTCAATACTTTGGATTCTGTACATTCCCTCAACCACCCCTCACCAGAATGACTAGGAGGAGGAATCCCAAAATAGGAAAAATCTAGAAATTCTGACCTCTGCCACAGAACTAATGGGTATGGATATAAGCAAGATGTTAGAAATAGATGTCAGGGTAACAGTTATGCAAATAATAGCTAGGTTGAAGAAAATTACTAATGGCAATATAGATTCTCTAAGGGCAATATAGATGATCTAAGAGCTGATCTGGCAGAACTTAAAAATGCTATCAATGAGATCCAATCTAATCAAGATACACTAACAGCTAGGGTAAATGAGGCAGAAGAATGAATTAGTGAGTAGAAAGCAAACTGAAAGAAAAGAAGGATCAGGAGGAGGCTTGGAACAAACAGTTTGGGATCCATGAAAACAGAATTAGAGAAATAAATAATGCCATGAAACATTCCAATGCCAGAATTATTAGGATCCCTGGTGGAGGTGGGGGTGGAGAAAGAGAGAGGTCTAAAAGATATATTTGAGCAAAGCATAGATGATAACTTCCCTAATCTGGGGAATAAAAAGTATTCATGCCCTAGAGGCAGAAAGAACACCCTCCACCAAGATCAAGGAGAGCGGAGCAACACCCAGGCATGTAATAGTGAAACCTGTGAATCTTAAAACCAGGAAAACCATCTTAGGGCAGCTAAGGGGAAGAGATTACTTACATACAGAGGGAGGAACATGAGAATAATGTCAGACCTGTCCACAGAGACCTGGCAAATCAGAAACGGCTGGCGAGACACATTCAGAATACTAAGTGAAAAGAACATGCAGCCAAGAATACTTTATCCAGCGAGGCTTTTATTTAGAATGAATGGAGAGATAAAGAGCTTCTGAGACTGGCAAAAACTAAAAGAATATGTGACCATTAAGCTGGCTCTGCAAGAAATATTAAAGGAGGTTCTATAAAAGGAGAAAGACCCCAAGAGTGATAGACAACAGAAATTTAAAGAGACAATCTATAGAAACAAGGAATTTACAGGCAACATGATGACAATAAAATCATATATTTCAATAGTCACTCTCATTGTGAACAGCATAAATGCTCCCATGAAGTGGCACAGGGTTGCAGATTGAATAAAAATAGAGGACCCATCCATATGCTGTCTATGAGAGACTCATTTTGAACATGACAATACATCCACACTGAAAGTGAAGGGAGAGAGAAACATCTTTCATGCCAATGGACAGCAAAAGAAAGATGGGGTGGCAATTCTCATATCAGACAAATTAGAGTTTAAGTTAAGACTGTAGTCAGAGATACAGAATGACTACATCATTCTTAAAGGGTCTATCCACCATGAAGATTTAACGATTATAACTATTTATGCTCCCAATATGTGAGCAGTCAATTACATAAGCCAACGGTTAATCAAGATAGAGACATATTGATAAGAATATGTTAATTATAGGGGACGTTAACACTCCACTCTCAGCAATAGACAGATCATCTGAGCAGAAAATAAACAAGGAAATGAGAGCTTTGAATGACACACTGGACCAGTTGGACCTCAGAGATATATACAGAACATTCCACCTTAAAACAACAGAATATTCATTCTTCCTGAGCCCACATGGAACTTTCTCCAGAATAGACCATATACTGGGTCACAAATCAGGTCTCAACTGACACCAAAAGACTGAGATTATTCCCTGCATATTCTCAGACCACAATACTTTGAAACTGGAACTGTATCACACACACACACACACACACACACACACACACACACACATTCACACACACAAAATGTTTGGAAGAAATTCTAATATTAGAAGCTAAAGACCATCTTGCTCAAAAATGTTTGGGTCAATCAGGAAATCAAGGAAGAACTTAAAAAATTCATGGAAACCAGTGAGAACAAAAACACAGCAGTCCAAAATCTACGGGATATAGCAAAAGGCAGTCCTAAGGGGGAAATACATAGCCATCCAAGCCTCACTCAAAAAAAAACTGAAAAATCCCTAATACACAAACTCTCTTTACACATTACAGAACTGGAGAATCAACAACAAATTAAGTCTACTCCATGTGTGTGAAGGGAAATAATTAAGATTAGAGCAGAGATCAATGAATTAGAAATTAGAAATGCAGTAGAATAAATCAATGAAACTAGAAGCTGTTTCTTTGAAAGAATTATTAAGATCTATAAACCACTGACCAGACTTATCTGAAAGAAAAGAAAAAAGACCTCAAGTAACAAACATATGATTGAAAGAGGAGAGATCACAACTAACACCAAGGAAATAAAAACAATCATCAGAAATTACTGTCAACAGCTATATGCCAATAAGTTAAACAACCTAGAAGAAATGGATGCATTCTTGGAAACCTGTAAACTTCAAGACTGAAACAGGAAGAAATTGACAACCTTATTAGACCAATAACTAGTAACGAGATACAAGCAGTGACTAAAAACCTTCCAAAAAACAAGAGGCCAGGATCTGATGGATTCCCTGGGGTGTTCTACCAAACATTCAAAGAAGAAATAATACCCATTCTCTTGAAGATGTTTCAAAAAATAGAACATAAGGAAAACTTCCAGAGTCTTTCTATGAGGCCAGCATTACCTTGATCCCCAAACCAGGCAAAGACTCCATCAAAAAGGAGAATCTCAGTCTAATATCACTGATGAATATGGATTCCAAGATTCTCAACAAGATCCTAGCTAATAAGATCCAACAGTACATTGAAAAGATTATCCACCATGACTAGGTGGGATTTATCCCTGGGATGTAAGGTTGGTTCAACATTCACAAATCAATCAATATGATAGAACAAATCAATAAGAGAAGAGAGAAGAACCACATGATCCTCTCAACTGATGCAGAAAAAGCATTTGACAAAATCCAGCATCCTTTCCTCATTAAAACTCTTCAAAGTATAGGGTTAGAGGGAACATTCCTCAACTTCATAAAATCTTTCTATGAAAAACCCAGAGCAAATATCATTCTCAATGGGGAAAAGCTGAGAGCCTTCCCATTGAGATCAGGAACACCAGAAGGATGCCCACTCTTTCTACTATAGTTCAACATAGTACTAGAAGTCCTAGCAACAGCAATCAGACAAATATAGATAAATAAACAAACAGACAGACAGGCAAATAAATAAATAAATAAATAAATAAATAAATAATATTCAAATGGCAAAGAAGAAGTTAAACTCCCTCTTTGTTGATCACATGGTACTCTATGTGGAAAACCCAAAAGATGCCACCCCCAAATTATTAAAACTCACACAACAATTCAGTAATGTGGCAGGATACAAAATCAATACACAGAAATGAGTTGCTTTCTTATACAACAACAATGAAACTGTAGAAAGAGAACTTAGAGAATTGATAACATTTACAATAGCACCAAAAAGCATAAGATATCTTGGAAGAAACCTAACCAAAGAAGTAAAGGATCTATACCTGAGGAACTAGAGAAAACTCATGAAAGTAATTCAAGAAGATGCCAAAACATGAAAAAACATTCCATGCTCATGGATTGGAAGAATAAACATCGTGAAAATGTCTATGCTGTCCAGAGCAATCTATATCTTCAACGCCATCTTGATCAAAATAGCAATGGCATTTTTCTAAGTCCTGGAACAAATAATCCAAAATTTAAAAGACTCTGAACCACCAATGAAATGTTGAAAAAGTAAAACAAAGCTGGGGGCATCACGTTGCCTGATGTCAAGCTTTACTACAAAGCTGTGATCACCAAGACAGCACGGTACTAGCACAAAAACAGACACAGAGACCATTGGAACAGAGTAGAAAGTCTAGATATGAACCCTCAACTCTATGGTCAAATAATCTTTGACAAAACAGGAAAAAAATATCCAGTGGAAAAAAGACAGTCTCTTCAATAAATGGTGCTGGAAAATTGCACAGATGTATACAGAAGAATGAAACTTGACCATTCCCTTACACCATGCAGAAAGATAAATTCAAAATTGATGAAAGACATAAAATCGAGAAAGGAATCCATCAAAATCTTGGATGAGAACATGGAGAACTTGGATGAAGTTGAGGAATGTAACCTCTTTGATATCAGCCACAGAAACTTCTTTCAAGACACATCTCCACCAAGGCAAAGGAAACAAAAGTGAAAATGAACTTTTGCAGCTTCATCAAGATCAAAAGCTTCTGCACAGCAATGGAAACAGTCAACAAAACAAAGAGGCAACCCATGGAATGGGAGAAGATATTTGCAAATGACATGACAGACAAAGGGCTGATATCCAAGTTCTATTAAAGAAGTTCTCAAACTCAACATAAACAAAACAGATAATCATGTCAAAAAAATGGTCAGAAGACATGAGCAGACACTTCTGCAAAGAAGACATACAAATGGCTAACAGACATATGGAAAAGTGTTCATCCTCTTTAGCCATCAGGGAAATTCAAGTCAAAACCAGACTGAGATACCACATTACACAAGTTAGAATGGCAAAAATTAACAAGGCAAGAAACAACAAATGTTGGAGAGGATGTGGAGAAAGGGGAACTGTTGGAGGCTACGGCATGGTTGGAGTTGTGGATCAAACCAGGCCCTGACTTGTGTCTCCTTTAAAGTCCAGATGCCTTGACAAGGGGTTAAGGATAGGAAAGTTGAGTAACACTGAGAAAGGGTCTGTGCTATGTGTCGCGCGCTCGCCTACGTGACTTCCCACACACTCTCCCTACAGAAGGGAACAATGTGGTCAGGGTCATGAATTCTTAGTTGGTCCATGTTGTTCCTGTACCTCCCATAACCCAATCCCTGGTTGATTGTCTTGCTAATGGCTTTAGCCAAGACTACCTGACATCACGAGGTTTGCTTGTAGTTAATGTAAACTTGTTATAGGAACTTGCGGTCATCTGACTAGATACTGATGTATTACTCCTTCTATTGTGGTCTGCCTTATAAATTCTGGTAAGATGTGGAATAAAATCGGTACTGTTGGACATCATCCTCAGTGCTCCTCCTGCCCCCATCTCTTTGTCTCTTAATTTCTTTTCACCATCCTCTTACCCTCACGTTTCCCAGTCGATTTGTCATGCTGGTTGCAACAGGGAACCCTCTTACAATGTTGGTGGCAATTAAACTTGGTACATCCCCTTTGGAAAACAGTGTGGAGGTTCCTCAAAAAATTAAAAATAGATCTACCCTATGACCCATCAATTGCACTACTGGGTATTTATCCCAAGGATGCAGATGTAATAAAAATGTTCATAGCAGCAATGTCCACAATAGCCAAACTGTGGAAAGAGCAGAGATGACCTTCAACAGATGAGTGGATAAGGAAAATGTAGCCCATATATACAATGGAATATTACTCAGCCATCAGAAAGGATGAATATCCAACTTTTGTATCAACAAAGATGGGATTGGAGGTTATGCTGAGTGAAATAAGTCAAGCAGAGAAATTCAATTATCATATGGTTTCAATTACTTGTGGAACATAAGTTATAATGTGGAGGACATTAGGAGAAGGAAGGGAAAAATGAAAAGGGTGATTTAGAGGGGGAGATGAACCATCGGAGATTCTGGGAGTTTTAGAGGGGAGGGGATGGGGGGGTTGAGCCTGGTGGTGGATATCAAGGAGGACACATATTGCATGGAGCACTGGGTGATATATGCAAAAAATGAATCTTGGAACACTACATTAAAAACTAATGACATACTGTATGGTGAATAACATAATATAATAAATAAACAAACAAATAAATAAATAGGATTATTTTGCATGTTGGCTTTGGAGCTGGAAGCACATTTTTCATTGTGAATTACTATGACAGTTCTTGTGTAATATTAAACTTCCCCTCCACATCCTTCTTTCAATCATCAGCATATAGATAGGGAGATGGTAGATAGATGATAGATAATAGGCAGACATAATATACACACATATATATATATACATATTATATATTGATACATTAATACTTAATTGTTATACTATTATTAATATAAAATATTGTTAATTGTTACTGCTCTGAAATGGTACTTAATGGTACTTCATATCCTGACAATGCATGAACCACTTGTAGCTTTTAATAACCTTTTAACAATAGAATAAGAGCCTCAACCCAGGAGCTTATTTTGAATAATTTAGATTTCACACACTTCTATCCTTGGAGGTGGAAAGTAGCACTTGTACATCACTTCAGAAATTCTGTCTTATACCAATATCACAAGAGTTAGCTTGGCCTACTTTGTGAATGTTTTCTTGTAGACTATTTCCAAATCTGGATTTGAGGCTCATCTCAAAGTAAGAAAACAAGACAATTAAAATAAACAAGACTGAATTAAAATAAAGATATTTCACCCATGCTTAATTCACTGGAGAAATTAGTTCCTTGGGAAAAATCAGGGAATCAAAAGCATGCATGGAGAAGAAGAATTTGGACTACCCTGTTGTAGGAGTTTCCTGTGATGACTCATACTTCTGGTGTGTTATACTCATATTGTATGTAATTACATTCTAATACCTTTATTTCATATGTTAAGAGATAAAGGGTGCCTCTGTTTTCTCTAGTGGAAGCTTTTTGGCTCTAGGTTAATAGAATAGTATGATCAAAGGGGATCTAGGATTGGAGGATTAAGGAAAGGAAAAAGGTTTAATTGAGAAAGAACAGGGAATCCTCAGGGGGAAATAGGATTCAATGTCAGAAACCAGCTCTTATGGTGACTGAGACAGAGAAGCAATCTGTTGCTGGAGGTCTCAGTTCTGTAGCTTTAAGGATGTTCACATCATTTATGAACCCAGAAGTCAGGAGGTGGGTCATGAGAAAGTACATGACTATGGGCACTCTAAATTGCAGCAGTGACTGGGAACCCAAAAATATTTGAGAAAACAGCTGCTTTCCTTGCACAGCTTAATACCGTGAGAAATTTCATAAAAGGAAATTTCCTTAGCTTATAAACAAAGTTTATCAGCTTAGCAGATCTGTTTGTTTAATGAACATCCATTTCTGAAGGTTCCACTCATCAAATTGGCTCAAACTTAGTGATCTGTGAATAACTGTCAAAGACCCTGCAAAGATAGCATAAAGAAAAAAACTGACAGCCCAGGTCTTGCAGAGTTTTGCAATAAACACAAGAATCAAAGATGGATCCCAACTGCCTAAGATTATGAGCTGATTTTCTTAGGCCTGGGTAAATTGATGTAGAACAGAACTACCCCATATCCTGTTAGGTATGGGAGTGAGGACAGGATGAAGAAGGAACAGCTAATATGCCTACCCAGCAAATAATTCCAGATGAGGTTCAAGACTTGGCTGGGTTGCTAAAATGTCAGTGCAAACCATACTTTTTTCTAGGAGATATTGTGTCAAAACTGGGAAGATGGAATTCTGCCATTGAGTTCAGAGGGCAAGTGTGAAACTAGAAATAAAAAAGTCAAAATAAGAAACACTTATAGATAATGGCAGGGCCAGCACTTGGATCAACTCCAGGGAGCACTATTCATACTGTAGTCTAATATATGCTGCCCAGTAGGTCTGGGCAGTGTATAACTTGCATTCCTTTGCAGCTGTGGATGGTAAAATGGACCATGGCACAAGAGTGAGACTGTATCAAAGACAAAAATGACCTAGAGTTGGGGCACCTGGGTTGTGCAGGTATTAAGTAGCTGACTCTTGGTTTTGGCTCAGGTCATGATCTCAGGGTCATGAGTTTGAGCCCTGAGTTGGCTCTCTGCTCAGTGCACAGTCTGCTTAATTTTCTCTCTCCCTTTCCCTCTACATCTTTTAAATCTTTTAAATATTAGACCTAGAGTTTTTGGATTTTTATTTACTCCCCTTTTTAAAAGCATAGATATCCTGGGACACAGTCAAGATATGGTGGAAAGAGGAAAGATCTAGAAATGAGGAGACATAGGGTCAAATCCAGGTCAAACAAATTTCTGAGAAGTTGATAATTTATTCAATATTTTCTGAGTTTAGTTATTCATTTCTAGCTCAATGATATCTGCACACTTTTCTACTCCACCAAAGTAGCCTCAAATTTGATCAAGAACATAAACAAGCAGAAAATCCTTTGCTAATGATAGGGATTACAAATGAAGCTATAGTTGGAGAGGCACAATGTTTTGATGGCTTACAAGACCCCACACATTACCTATCTCCCAACACCTCACCTCACCTCCTTCCACCCTCATGTCCTTCGCTCTGCTTTAGCCATTTTTTTTTTTTTATTATAAGCTCCTCATGCCACTCCAGGATCTTACCAGTTACCCTTTCCTCTGCTTGGAAGGCTCTCCCCCAAGATATCAGTTTGCCTTTCTCCCTCAACCTCCATTAGATTTTGTTCAAATGTCAACCCTCAATGGAATCTTCCCTGATGGCACTCTATTTAAAATTGCCTAGTGGCTAGCACATCTTTTTTTTTTTTTTTTAATGTATCACTCTCTGATAGCAATTTAATTTACTTGCTATTATGCATAAATTTTGTCTTCCCCCAACAGAATGTAAACTTCTGGAGGGCAGGGATTTTTATCTGTTATGGATCACAAATCAAGAATAAAGCCTAAAAAACTATTAGGCAAATACACAGAAAGGGAAAAGCCATTCAAAAACACAAATTCTCCCCCTTAACAGGATGCCTTTTGCACTTAAGTTGAAATGGCTCAGCCCAAAATGTATGTATCAGCACTTTGCTATTTGTATACTTGACTTTTGCTCTGGTTCCTTTTGATGCTACAGGACATTTTATTAAAGTTTTAAAACACACACCTGAATTGAAAGTGGTTTTTTTTTTTTTTAAGATTTTATTTATTTATTTGACAGACAGAGATCACAAGTAGGCAGGAAGGCAGGCAGAGAGAGAGGAGGAAGCAGGCTCCCCACCGAGCAGAGAGCCTGATGCGGGGCTCTATCCCAGGACCCTAGGATCATGACCTGAGCTGAAGACAGAGGCTTTAACCCACTGAGCCACTCAGGCGCCCCTTAAAGTTTTAATTTATCCCTCTTGGATATTGTCCAGGCAAGAGTATTATGAAATATAAGGTCAGTTATTTGTCCCACTTGCTGACTAATAAAATGAAACATATTTCAGAGAATTAAATAAGATGAGACTTATGAGGGAGAGAAAACAGGCAGCACCACACCATAGAATAGAATGTTTACTAAGTATTCAAGAAATATTTGTTGGTTATTATAAGAGAAAAAAATGATGTTCATTGATTTCTCTCTCATGCTTTGGGTTTTTCTTATAAAACACATTTTCAGAACTCAGTAACTTAGAAAATTCTGCCATGCTATAGAACTATGAAGCATATATGAAGTATATGAAGTACTACAAACAAGAAACCTATTTTTCTTTGTGGGTTATGTTACAATTTTGAGCTATTTTCTTGTGGCCTAGAGCATGGTGCTAAGTTATGCTTAAATAACTTGCTTCTGGGTCAGTTTTGTACATAAAGACATAATTACCTCATTGTGATCTTGTTAAAGTCAATATCTGACCTTGTGGTAATAAAATAGCTGGAAAGAAAGAGCACACTTTTGCTACCTGAACATAAACATTTATAGCTTATTTTCTCAGATTGGTGGCTACAATGTTAGGATTTGAATGTTCCCACTCTAAGAAAGTAGCTTTAGGATTTATAATATGGTATGGAGAAACAATACATCATCATATTAAAGACAAGTCTTTAGAACCTGCTATAAACTCAGTGCATCCCTCCAATATTCATATGTTAAATGCTAATGTCCAATGTGGTGGTATTTGGAAGTGGGGCCTTTGGAAGATGATTAAGTCATGAGTGGAGTCCTCATGAATTTGATTAGTGTCCTTATAAAAGAAACATCACAAAGCCCCCTGACACTTTACTGCCATGTGAGGACACTGAGAAGATAGCTGTGGGTGTCTGGGGGCTCAGCCAGTTAAGTTGCTGTCTTTGTCTCAGGTCATGATCCTGGTGTCCTGGGATCAAGTCTCACATCAGGCTCCATGCCCAGTGGGGAGTCTGCTTCTCTGTCTCCCTCTACTCCTCCCCCGCTGCTTGTGATCTGTCTCTCTCAAATAAGTTTTAAAAAACTTAAAAAAAAAAAAGACAGCTGTCTACAAACCAAGAAGTGTCCTCTCAGAAAACACCAACAAATCTTCTAGTACCTTGTTCTCAGACTTTCCAGCTTACAGACTGAGAAATAAATTTCTGTTTTTGTTTTTGTTTTTGTTTTTTCATAAAAAATTCAGTCTGTTTAGAAGTCTCTCAGTTTTGCCAGCTTGAACAGGCTAAGAAAGAATCAGTCTTGGATGAAATCTTTGTCTTTCTACATACTGGCTATATGACTGAGCAAATTACTTATCTACCGGAGAC
Source organism: Lontra canadensis (assembly GCF_010015895.1). Taxonomy (NCBI): domain Eukaryota; kingdom Metazoa; phylum Chordata; class Mammalia; order Carnivora; family Mustelidae; genus Lontra; species Lontra canadensis. The sequence continues at coordinate 29,629,831 of NW_022631004.1, read as the reverse complement.
AATTTTCTCATCTTTAAAGTGGGATTAATAATTGTCAAATGAGATAATGTATACAGAAAGTTCAGCAAATTGTACTTGCAAATATTTATTCTTCTAAAAACTAAGAAGCATAGTTTTGTCAAGCAGGGAAATTTCCTCTTAATTAATGAGAGAGAAGACCAGAGCTGGAAAGAGGATGTAGCTAGGGTGATATAGCCCCTGGTTAAAATTTTGGCCAAAATGACAAAATGGCATCACTCTTCTGAGATCTGTTTAAAACATCCCACAGCAGACCATGAGAGCTTTTGGTCTGTAGATGAATAGAAAGAACCCAATTGGGCAGCTGGACCATACTCCCTGAAGACAAGGAGAAAGGCCTGCTCTTTCTTCCTTCCTTTTTCTTTTCTCTCTCTCTCCCTTCCTCCCTCTATCCTTCCCTCTCCCTCTTTTTGGACATACGCTTGTAACTCCATCACAGTTACCCTCTCCAAACAGTGCCTGTGGGTATACACTGAATGCTTCTGGACTTCAACGCAGAAAACCTGGGCTCTAGCCCATTTGGTTCACTCACCCATTTGGTTCACTAGTTGAGTTGGACAAATCACTTTACCTCAAAGTTTAGTGGTTAAGAATATGGATTCAGGACAGCCTGTCTGTATACTAACAGCCTAGTCTACCAATTTACTACCAGTGTGATGTTATTGACTTTCTTAAACTCTCTGTGCCTCAGTTTATCTACATGTAAAAAAAAGAGATGCATAATAGTATCTACTTCATTAGGTTGATATTAGAATCAGATGAATTAATGTGAAGCACTTAAAATATGGACTTATGAAAGTTTCCTGTTATAATCTGTAAAATAAGGGAATTGTGCTATCTCCAAAATCCTATAGGAACCAATACTTTGTGAGTCTTCTAGGACTCTTTGTTGAATTTCTCACTATCCTTTATTATTCCCCTTTTCTTTTCTATTCCACCCCATTCATCTTTCATGTTATGACTTGGCTCCTCGTCAAGAATTAGGAAGCTATCCAAATGTGCCACAATTGGCTCAATTAGTTAAACAATACAGCTGATCTTTGCTAGGCAGTTGGTTCTTTCAATCAGGTGTTTAACATGTCACATGAGAGTTTATGTTCCTATGCAGGAAGGAGACTCCAAGAGCCTTGATTTGCAGTAGGATCAGCACATGAATCTGTATCATCACTCAAGGGACTCAGGATAGACTGCATTCCACAGGACAGTGGAAATATATAATGTAGCCACTCAAGCAGGAGTCAAGACCAAGTGCCCTAAGACAGCATGACATGGTAGAATAAAGTCAACCTGGAGCAAGGAGACTGAGGTTTATGCTCCAGTCTCTGTGTTAGTGTATATGTGAGACTTGGGGATTTGTAAACCTTGGAGGCTCAATTTTCTCAGCTACTACTAAATGGAGACAACAAAACCAACTTTGTAAGTTGTTTTAAGAATTAAAGAAGAAATAATATAGTTCAAGGGGATCAAAGAGTAAAGGATAGATAATTCTTTATAAATGGACAGGCTCTACAAATTTTTGTCACATAAATATTCTCATTAGAATTTTAGCACATGCAAGGCCTTGATTTTGAGAGTTTTCCTTAAAAGACTGGACCTTTATTTTATTTTTCTTATTTATTTGATGTTGTTTTAATTATTGCTATTTTTGGCCAAGCAATATATTTAAGTATTTCAAAGAGAGAGAGAGAGAGATAAAGAGAAAGAAAGAGAGAGAGAGAGAGAGAAGATATAACAGTGAAAGGTCTTCCTTCTTCATCTCCAGTTCCCACCCTCCTCCTTGTTATTATACTAATTTGTGTATGGGTGTGCATGTGTAAGCTCCCACAACTTTTGGATGCATATGCTGGTAAAGATATTTATACACCTCAAAATGTATTCTCCTCTGTCCACCCCTTTTAACCACAAATGGTGACACACTGTACCCACTGTTCCTTATTTTGCTTTTTTCTTAATCTGATGGAAACTTCCATTTTAGTACATAAAAAGCTGTCTCATTTCCTTTTTCCCTTTAACCACTGAATGAATTCTATTGTATGAAGGTGCCACAGTTTAAGTTGCCTATTAATAGAAATTTCAGTTCCTTTTAATCTTTGCTATTACAAATTATTTCATATATATGTGAATATATTTATAGGACAAATTTCTAAAAGTGTAATCTCTTGATGGAGGAGTATAAGCATTTATAACTTTAACATTTATTGAGAAACTGGCCTTCATAAGGATTCTACTAGCTTATTCTTTCAGCAGAAATGTCTGAAAGTACCTATTTCCCCATCACATTCTTGCCAAAAAATATCAATAGTTTTGCCAAGTTTTTTCCTAAATGGACTATAGATAAGAATCATTTATTTATTTATTTATTTATTTTTTTTTTTGCAATTGTTTCTTGTTTTTCTGTTAGGTTTCCTTTTCTTTCTTTCTTTTTTTTTTTTCATTTCTTTTCTTCTTTTTAATAAAAAATTAATCTTACATCTGTGATATGATTTGAAAAATATTTCTTCCCAGTTTGTCTTTTGGATTTTCTATGGTGTGTGTGTATGTGTGTGTGTTTTATCATATACAACTCTCTAAACTTTTATGTTGTCAATTTATCAAACTTTTTAACTCTATTGATTTTAAGTCACAGTTAGATAGACTTTTCCACTTGAAAGACATAAAAGTGAATCTTCCATGTTTTCCTCTAGTTCTTTAATAAATTTGTTTCTTACATTTTAATATTGGATTTATGTGGAATTTATGTGAAGGTGTGGGTGGAGCATAGATATAATGCTTTTGTCCTCAGATGGCCACTCAACTGACATTTATCATGTAATACTTTTCCTCACAGATTTTGAGAAGCCATCTTTATCGTATACAAAATTCCCATATGCATTGAGTGTATATCAGATGTTTGAGGATTATAATTTTCAACAAATGAATCCACCAGAAAGTGTAAAATCATTGGACAGGAAATAAGAAGAGCATGATATCTTACCAGGATCACTATCATCAATGACCTTGTTTCCTGTGTTCCTGCTGTTTACTTTAATATCTACTTTAATACTCTGGAGGAACTGTGCTATAGGAAGTGTGAGTTTCTGGGCAGGAACTAGTTCTCCTTTTGTAGATAGTAAATTCATTATAGAATCACATAAAAGTAAATATAAAATCTTTGAGTGACTGGACTGACACTCTGTGTCTGTCAAGTGTCATAAAAGTCATAACAAAAAGCATGGAGGACAAGGGGAGTTAGAGAGGAGAAGGGAGTTGAGGGAAATTGGAAGGGGAGGTGAACCATGAGAGACTATGGACTCTGAAAAACAATCTGAGGGTTTTGAAGGGGTGGGGGGTGGGAGGTTGGGGGAACCAGGTGGTGGGTATTGGAGAGGGCACAGATTGCATGGAGCACTGGGTGTGGTGCAAAAACAATGAATAATGTTACGCTGCAAATAAATTTTAAAAATTAAAAAAAAAAAAAAAGAGGACTGATGCACAGTTGGATCCAGATTCAGTCTCAGTTCCAAATCTTCTAGTGTCCCTGGGAGAGAGAGCAAGAATTTATTTAATGTCATTCTTCTTTACTTTTCTCTCTATTCATCCCTTCAAAGTTCAGATCACAGTAATAATAATAACTAAATGTATTGAGGGTTTCTTATGGGCCTAAACCTTGCTAAATGCCTCATTTACATCATCTCATTTGATCCTCACAACAGCTCTGTGAAGATTTTCATGTCAGGATTTTTAAATGTAGACAACAGAAACCAACTCTACCCAAGTCAATCATAGGAGAATTTATAATAAAGACATGGAGGAGGTGATCACAGAATCCAAGGAAGAGCTGAAGAAACAGGTTTGAAAAGTGCAGGAAAGAGTATGTAGGATTTGGGAATGTAGGAACTAATTAATATACTTCCTTGTTGGAATTTCCCCTATGAAATGAGTTAACTCTAGCCCTTTGTGTCAAATTATTTGAGTTTCAATTGTATCATGAAGCTTTCAGGACTGCCTGGCATTTTATTCATTCTTACAGACCAAGAAGTTAATAAATTCTCAATAAATGTTTGCTGACTTAATAGAAAAGGAGAGGATCTCCCATGTGATTTACTATGACAAAGGACTTTTGAATTTATTGGATATTGGGATCCTTTGTCATCTTGACTTTATGTTTACCTTTGTTCTACATCATTGGTATTGGTTAAAATACAGGACAAATCCTTTTAATTTTTCTCAATTATTGTACAACAAACTGCACATGAAGAACCACGATTGACTTAGCTAAAATTAGAGCCAAAAACTCAAATGACTAGAAATTCCATCATTCCCCACCACCACCACCTACCTTCATTCCACCTTTTCCAAAAACTGGAATAAAAAAATACCTAGACAGCAAAAACTGCACAAGATGAAAATGGATTCTTTATTTTAGATATCTTAGAACAGTGCTTCTGAAACTACATATACTTCTACTTCACCTTGGGATCTTATTAAAATTCAGATTCTGACTCTGTAGGTCTGGGCCTTAGTGAATCTGATATCCTGCATTTCCAACAACCTCCTGGAGAAAGTCAAAACTACTGGTCCATAGATCACACTTTGAGCAGCTTGAATCTAGGGAAACCAACTGATGAGGGTGTTAGAAAAACATATGAACAAAAGAGATCAGAAGTCTTGGGATACACATATCTCCAAGTTAATGGATTTGGTTTTGGGTCATTGATAGCTGGTTTTCCAGCTTACTTGCCTAACAGGAAGTCTGTAGCTGTTGTAAGTTAAGAAATGGAACAATTTGTCTCCTATACCATCATTCCCACATGCCATTCAGAGCAGAGGCATTGGGAACTCAACCATAACACACTAATAACTTTCATAAAGCTACAAATGTGTGAAGAGAGCAATAGATGGCACATTTTGTGTTTTTTGCATCAACATCATGTACCAAAGCCCACATTTTTGACAACTGAGCTTAATTTCTTAACTTAGTTGGGAAACCCTTGACCTGCTGACATTATTCCATAATGGTTTTAAACCAAGACACATCAGATATTATAATGATGCTATTTATGTGAGTTGATAAAAAACAAGACTACATACTTATCTATGCATTTGATGAGCACCTAATATTCACTCATAGTGTGGAGGAGAAATAGAAATCTTTACCTATAAGAAGCTTGAAACCAAAATGATGAGAAGTTAACTCTAGTATAGAGGGATCCATGGTAACCACTGTAAGGTAAAAATAATTCAGTGCTGAATTGTGTGGTACAATCCACACTAAAATACCAATGGGCTGGCATTAATTTAGTTTTGAGACTTAGAATTTCATAATAAGATAGAGACAAAATGATGAAAAAATAATAAATGAATCACTTTCAAAGAGCATGCCCCAATATTGAGGCCCTAATTTTGAGGGCAAGAATACTCTGACTAAGGTAATAACTAGTCCCTACCAGCACTCTGCTCTTTTAGATCTACATCCTTCATGGTGTAGCTAGCCTATGGCATTAGATCTTGGTATTGGTGGTGGTGGTTGGCATGTAGTAGTCTTCCACTTTCCCACCCACACTTTATCTAATTTTTTTTTTTGCCTTGACCAGAAGGAAAGTTCCTTATATCATAATCTGGAGGCGAGAGTGAGTGAATAAAATGCACACATACATATAGTCACCATCTAATAACTCATGAGGAAAATAATTTTAAGTATCTGAAAGATGATTTCCCCATGTGAAAGTAGTTTCTTCACGTTGTTATCAGATATCCCAAGGGAATAAATGAAGGGATATTAGTAGTAGAAGAAAAGCTATTAAAAAAATACAAACCATTATGCTTTACGTTAAACTTATATAGTGATGTGTGTGAATTATTTTTCAATAAAACTTGGGGGAAAACTCCATATTAAATGTACAGATAATAGAGTGCAGTTATCACAAATTATTAATCAACTTAGTAGAAAATCAAATTAAATAAAATTAAAAGGATGATCAGGTGATCCCAAGGTTTTTTAAGTTGGCAGTTTTTTTTTTTTAAGTTAGTATAAGTGTTTTCATCTGTTTAAAGATTAAATCCTAATTCTGAGAGTCCTTTTCCTCCAATTTGGTAGGTCCTTTCACAAACAAGCTAGACACATTGAGCTTTGAGTAACCAAGAGGAATTTATCATTTTTTAAAGATTGTATTTATTTATGTGTCAGAGAGAGAGAGCAAGCATGCATGAAGGCAGCAAGAATGGAAGGAGTGGCAGGAAGGAGGAAGGGAGAGGGAGAAGCAGGAGCCCCATGCACCAGGGAGCTGGATGCAGGACTCAATCCCAGGACAGGGAATCATGACCTGACCCAAAGGCAGACACTTAACCAATTGAGCCACCCAGGCACCCAACAAGAGACATTTAAATATAATTATGGAAGAAAAATTTTCAAAAACATATGCCAAATTTGAATCATGAATTAAAGAAGAAAATTTTCAAAAATAAGAAGGGTAAATTTCATTCTTTTTTAAAAGCATGGAATCACTTAATGACAATGTTTAAAATAAATGAAGTATAAAATGCAAAAAAAAATAAAATTAAAAAAAATCCACCCTCACAACCAGTCTCAGAATTTTAGAAGGAAGAGGCTCTTCCTAGCTTAGGATATTGTATTCCAGGTAGGGCACAGCTTTGCTGAAGTGGGAGAGGAGGGCACTGTGGGGTAAGGTAAGAGGGAGCAAGGCCACCAGTGGGCCTTAGAGCAGAGCAGAAAGTTCATTTTATTTTATTTTTTCAACTTAAAAATTTTTAATCTTGGGACGCCTGGGTTGCTCAGTTGGTTAAGCAGCTGCCTTCGGCTCAGGTCATGATCCCAGAGTCATGGGATCCAGTCCCACATCAGGCTCCTTGCTCAGCGGGGAGCCTGCTTCTCTCTCTGCCTCTGCCTGCCACTCTGTCTGCCTGTGCTCACTCTCTCTGACAAATAAATAAATTAAAAAAAATTTTTTAATCTTTTTTTTTGCCTTTTAAAACTTTTATTTTTAAAAGAATTCATTTATTTATTTAATTTCTTTTCAATGTAACAGAATTCATTGTTTATACACCACACCCATTGCTACATGAAATACCTGCATTCCATAATACCCACCACCAGGCTCACCCAACCTCCCAACCCCCAACCCTTTAAAACCCTCAGATTGTTTTTCAGAGTCCACAGTCTCTCATGGTTCATCTTCCCCTACCATTTCCCCCAACTCCCTTCTCTCCATCTCCCTATGTCCACCCTGTTATTCCTTATGCTCCACAGATAAGTGAAACCATATGATAATTGACTCTCTCTGCTTGACTTATTTCACTCAGCATAATCTCTTCCAGTACTGTCCATGTTGAAACAAAAGTTGGGTATTCATCCTTTCTGATGGAAGCATAATACTCCATAGTACATATGGACCACATCTTCCTTATCCAATCATCCGTTGAAGGGCATCTTGGTTCTTTCCACAATTTGGCAACTGTGGCCATTGGTGCTATGAACGTTGGGGTACAGATGGACCTTTTTTCACTACATCTGTATCTTTGGGGAAAATAACCAGGAGTGCAATTGCAAGATCATAGGGAAGCTCTATTTTTAATTTCTTAAGGAATCTCCACACTGTTTTCCAAAGTGACTGAACGAACTTGCATTCCCAACAAGAATGTAAGAGGGTTCCCCTTTCTCCACATCCTCTCTGACACACGTTGTTTACTGTCTTGCTAATTTTGGCCATTCTAACTGGTGTAAGGTGGTATCTCAATGTGGTTTTGATTTGAATTTTCATGATGGCTAGTGATGATGAACATTTTTTCATTGGTCTGTTAGCCATTTCTATGTCTTCATTGGAGAAGTGTCTGTTCATGTCTCTGCCCATTTTTTGACACTATTATCTTCTTTGTGTGTATTCAGTTTAAGGAGTTCTTTATAGATCGTGGATATCAACCTTTTGTCTGTACTATCATTTGTGAATATCTTCTCCCATTCCGTGGGTGGACTCTTTGTTTTGTTGACTTTTTCCTTTAATGTTCAGAAGCTTTTGATCTTGATAAAGTCCCAAAAGTTCATTTTCACTTTTGTTTCTTTTGTCTTTGGAGACAAGTCTTGAGAGAAGTTGCTGTGGCTGATATCGAAGAGGTTACTTCCTATGTTCTCCTCTAGGATTCTCATGGATTCCTGCCCCACATTGAGGTCTTTTATCCATTTCGAGTTTATCTTTGTGTATAGTGTAAGAGAATGGCCGAGTTTCATTCTTCTACACATAGTTGTCCAATTTTCCCAGCACCATTGATTGAAGAGACTTTTTTCCACTGTATATTTTTTCCTATTTTGTTGCAGATTATTTGACCATAGAGTTGAGGGTCTATATCTCGGCTCTCTACTCTGTTCCACAGGTCTGTGTCTGTTTTTATAACAGTACCATGTTGTCTTGGTGATCACAGCTTTGTAGTAAAGCTTGAAATCAGGCAACATGATGCCCCCAGCTTTGTTTTTCTTTTTCAACATTTCCTTAGCAATTCCGTTCTCTTCTGATTCAATGCAAATTTTAGGAATGTGTTCTCCAGCTCTTTGAAAAATGCTGGTGGATTTTTTTTTAATTTCTTTTCAGCGTAACAGTATTCATGGTTTTTGCACCACACCCAGTACTCCATGCAATCCGTGCCCTCCTTAATACCCACCACCTGATGCCCCCAACCTCCCACCCCAGCCCCTTCAAAACCCTCAGATTATTTTTCAGAGTCCATGGTCTCTCATGGTTTACTCCCCTTCCAAATTCCCTCAACTCCCTTCTCCTCTCCATCCCCCCATGGCCTCTATGTTATTTTTTATGCTCCAGAAATAAGTGAAACCATATGATAACTGACTCTCTCTGCTTGGCTTATTTCACTCAGCATAATCTCTTCCAGTCCCGTCCATGTTGCTACAAAAGTTGGGTATTCATCCTTTCTGATGGAGGCATAATACTCCATAGTGTATATGGACCACATCTTCCTTATCCATTCATCCGTTGAAGGGCATCTTGGTTTTTTCCATAGTTTGGCGACCGTGGCCATTGCTGCTATAAACATTGGGGTACAGATGGCCCTTCTTTTCACTACATCTGTATCTTTGGGGTAAATACCCAGGAGTGCAATGGCAGGGTCATAGGGAAGCTCTATTTTTAATTTCTTAAGGAATCTCCACACTGTTCTCCAAAGTGGCTGCACCAACTTGCATTCCCACCAACAGTGGAAGAGGGTTCCCCTTTCTCTACATCCTCTCTGACACATGTTGTTTCCTGTCTTGCTAATTTTGGCCATTCTAACTGGTGTAAGGTGGTATCTCAATGGGGTTTTAATTTGAATCTCCCTGATGGCTAGTGATGATGAACATTTTTTCATGTGTCAGATAGTCATTTGTATGTCTTCATTGGAGAAGTGTCTGTTCATATCCTCTGCCCATTTTTTGATATGATTATCTGTTTTGTGTGTGTTGAGTTTGAGGAGTTATTTATAGATCGTGGATATCAACCTTTTGTCTGTACTGTCATTTGCAAATACCTTCTCCCATTCCATGGGTTGCCTCTTTGTTTTGTTGACTGTTTCCTTTGTTGTGCAGAAGCTTTTGATCTTGATGAAGTCCCAATGTTCATTTTCGCTTTTGTTTCCATTGCCTTTGGAGACATATCTTGAAAGAAGTTACTGTGGCTGATATCAAAGAGGTTACTGCCTATGTTCTCCTCTAGAATTCTGATGGATTCCTGTCTCACGTTGAGGTCTTTTATCCATTTTGAGTTTATCTTTGTGTATGGTGTGAGAGAATGGTCGAGTTTCATTCTTCTACATATAGCTGTCCAATTTTCCCAGCACCATTTATTGAAGAGACTGTCTTTTTTCCACTGTATATTTTTTTCCTGTTTTGTCGAAGATTATTTGACCATAGAGTTGAGGGTCCATATCTGAGCTCTCTCCTCTGTTCCACTGGTCTATGTGTCTGTTTTTATGCCAGTACCATGTTGTCTTGGTGATCACAGCTTTGTAGTAAAGCTTGAAATCAGGTAACGTAATGCCCCCAGTTTTGTTTTTGTTTTTCAACATTTCTTTAGCATTTCGGTTCTCTTCTGATTCCATACAAATTTTAGGATTATTTCCTCCAGCTCTTTGAAAAATACCGGTGGAATTTTGATTGGAATGGCATTGAAAGTATAGATTGCTCTAGGCAGTATAGACATTTTAACAATGTTTATTCTTCTAATCCATAAGCATGGAATGGTATTCCATCTTTTTGTGTCTTCTTCAACGTCATTCATGAGTGTTCTGTAGTTCCTCGAGTACGATCCTTTACCTCTTTGGTTAGGTTTATTCCAAGGTATCTTATGGTTCTAGGTGCTGTAGTAAACGGAATCAATTCTCTAATTTCCCTTTCTGTATTTTCATTGTTAGTGTATGAGAAAGCAACAGATTTCTGTACATCCATTTTGTATCCTGCCACATTACTGAATAGCTGAATGAGTTCTAGTAGTTTGGGGGGGGTGAGTCATTTGGATTTTCCACATGAAGTATCATGTCATCTTTGAAGCAAGAGAGTTTGACTTCTTCATTGCCAATTTGAATACTTTTTATTTCTCTTTGTTGTCTGATTGCTGTTCCTAGGACTTCTAATACTATGTTGAACAAGAGTGGTGAGAGTGACATCCTTGTCGTGTTCCTGATCTCAAAGGGAGGGCTGTCAGCTTTTTCCCATTGAGGATGATAATTGCTGAGGGTTTTTCAGAGATAGATTTGATAAAGTTGAGGAATGTTCCCTCCATCCCTATACTTTGAAGCATTTTAATCAGGAGCGGATGCTGGATTTTGTCAAATGCTTTTTCTGCATCAACTGAGAGGAGCATGTGCTTCTTCTCTCTTCTCTTATTGATTTGTTCTCTCACATTGATTGATTTGTGAATGTTGAACCACCCTTGCAACCCAGGTATAAATCCAACCTGGTCATGGTGGATAGTAAGGTACTGTTGATTCCTATTAACTAGGATCATGTTGAGAATCTTAGCATCCGTATTCATCAGGGATATTGGTCTGAAATTATCCTCTTTCGTGGGGTCTTTGCCTGGTTTGGGGATCAGGGTAATGCCGTATTAATAAAAAGCGTCTGGAAGGTTTCCTTCTGCTTCAAGTTTTTGAAACAATTTCAGGAGAATAGGTATTATTTCTTCTTTGAAAGTTTGGTAGAATTCCCCAGGGAATCCATCAGGTCCTGCAATATTGTTATTTGGGAGGTTTTTGATCAGTGCATCAATCTCATTACTAAATATTGGTCTATTTGGGTTCTCAATTTCTTCTTGATTCACTTTTGGAAGTTTATAGTTTTCCAGGAATGCATCCATTTCATCTAGGTGGCTTAACTTATTGGCATAAAACTATTGATAATAATTTCTGATGATTGTTTCTATTTCCTTGGTGTTAATTGTGACCTCTCCCTTCTCACTCATAATTTTATTAATTTGGGCCTTCTCTTTTTTCTATTGGATTAGTTTGACCAACGGTTTATCGATCTTATTGATTCTTTCAAATAACCAGCTTCTAGTTTCATTCATGTGTTCTACTGTGTCTCTAGTTTCTCATTGATCTCTGCTCAAATCTTGATTATTTCCCTTCTCATGTGGAGTTGGCTTAATTTGTTGTTATTTCTCCAGTTCTTTAAGGTGTAAAGACAGCTGGTGTATTCTAGATTTTTCCATTTTTTTGAGGGAGGCTTGGATGGCTATGTATTTCCGCCTTAGGACTGCCTTTTCTGTATCCCATAGGTTTTGGACTGAAGTATCTTCATTCTCATTGGTTTCAGTGAATTTTTTAAATTCTTCTTTGATTTCCTGGTTGATCCAAGCATTCTTAAGCAAGGTGGTCTTTAGCTTCCAGGTGTTCGAATTACTTCCAAGCTTTTTCTTGTGGTTGAGCTCCAGTTTCAAAGCATTGTGATCTGAGAATATGCAGGGAATAATCTTGATCTTTTGGTATCAGTTGAGCCCTGATTCCTGATCTGGTATGTGGTATATTCTGGAGAAGATTCCATGAGCACTCAAGAACAATGAGTATTTTGATGTTTTAGGTGGAATATGCTGTATATATCTATGAGGTCCATCTGGTACACTCTGTCATTTAATTGTCTTGTTTCTTTAATGATTTTCTGCTTGGATGATCCGTTTATTACTGAGAGTGGCATGTTAAGATGTCCTACTATTAATGTATTCATATCATATGACTTTTATCTTGTTTAACAGTTTTCTGATGTAATTGGCTGCTCCCATATTGGGGGCATAAATATTTACAATTGTTAGATATTCTTGCTGGATAGACCCTTTAAGAATGATGTAGTGTCCTCCTGTATCTCTGACTACAGTCTTTAGTTTAAAATCTAATTTATCTGTTATGAGAATGGGTACCTCAGCCTTCTTTTGAGGCCCATTGCAATGAAAGATGCTTCTCCAACACTTTACTTTCAGTCTGGATGTATACTTGGGTTCTAAAAGGGTCTCTTGTAGACAACATATGGATGGGTACTGTCATTTTATCCAATCTGCAACCCTGTGCTATTTGATGGGTGCATTTAGGCCATTCACATTGAGAGTGATTATTGAGAGATACATTTTTATGGACATCGTGTTATCTCTGAAGTCTTTGTTCCTAGATTCTCTCCATAAATTTCTGTTCAATGATATTTTTGGGTTTTTTCCTCTGTTATAGAATCCCCCTTAATATTTCTTGTAGTGCCAGCTTGATGGTCACATACTCTTTACCTTGCCAGTCTTGGAAGCTCTTTATCTCTCCATCCATTCTGAATGTCAGTCTTGCTGGATAAAGTATTCTTGGCTGCATATCCTTCTCATTTAGTGCTCTGATTATGTCTTGCCAGCCCTTTCTGGCTTGCCAGGTTTCTGTGGACAGTTCTGACTTTATTCTGATGGGCCGTCCACTATATGTAAGGAATCTCTTCCCCCTTGCTGTTTTCAAGAGCTCCTGCCTATAATTATGAGTCTTCATTTTCACTTCAGGGGTCTCAAGGTCTTTCTAGATTCTATGATCCTGGGGGGAGACCGTTCTGCATCTAGGACATGAACGCTGGTTCCATTTGCCAGATTAAGAAAATTTTCATGGATAATTTGTTCAACTATATCCTCTAGTCTTCTGTCTTTCTCCTCTTCCTTGGGAATTCCAATAATTCTGACGTTGGAATGTTTCATAGCATCATTTATTTCCCTAATTCTGTTTTCATGGCTTCTAAGCTGTTTGTTCCAGGCTTCCTCCTGATCACTTTTCTCTATCAGTTTGTCCTCCAGATCACTAATTCTGTCTTCTGCCTCAGTTACCCTAGCTGGTAGAGAATTCAGATTAGATTGGAAATCATTGAGAGCATTGTTAACATTATCCTTGGTGGCTTTCTGTTCTGCCCTTATCAGTTCCATTTTGTCATCCATGGCTTTCTCCAACCTAGCCATTGCCTCGATAATTGTTAGCCTGAATTCCCTTTCTGACATATTGTTTATGTCCATATCCAATAGCTCTGATGGAGAGGGCACAGCTGAATTTTTCCTCTGTTGGGCATTCCTCCTCTTAGTCATTTTGGTGAGAGATGGCTGAACAGATGTGTAGTTGAATATATCAACCATGGTGCAGCAAGGTGCACTCTGGAACACTTCTGAGCAATCAGGAGTCCCCACCAAAAAGAAAAGAATAAATTAAAAAAGAGAGAGAGAGAGACAGGAAAAAGGAAAAAAAGGAAAAAAGAAAAGAGAAGACCCAGCCCGAATGGGCCCCAAAGGTAAGATTTTAAAGTATACTAACAAACCCAGACAATCAAAAAGACCGATAAAAGTAAATTACAAGAAAAAAAGAACCCAGCCAAAATGAACCCCAGTATAAGATTTATACACTACCAGGACAAAAACAAATACACAGAAACACTGACAGAAGAAAAAAATGGGTGGGTGGTTATAAATTCTCAGCATGGGCAAAGAAGGTTATTTTGATTCTTCCTGGATGTACCTTGATATCTTTGTTAAAGGACTCAACTTTCCTGAGATAAAGGGGGATTAAAACTGGTTCACCTATAGGGGTAGCATTGATTGGGGAAAGGGGATTACATTGAAGCTTATCTCTATATGAATATTAAATAAAATATAAAATAAAAATAGAAAAGCAAAAGTAAAATAGGCACATGTACCAAAAACGTTCAAGTTAATAGGTTATTATGGAATTTGTTGTACCAAACATCTCATTGTGATGGTAAATAAGTTAAAAAAAATTTTTTTTTGAAAATTGAAAAGAATGAGAATAGTGGAAATTAATTAAAAAAAAAGTTGTATCTATGATATAGTGGTGGTTGTCCTCTCGTTTTTTTTTTTTTTTGTTTTATATGGGAGGGGTAGGGCTGGCCTTCTCAGGGAGGGGCCTGTCGTGTGGTTTTTCAGGCAGTATTTCGAGAGTTGAGTCTGCTTACCCCCTATCAAGGGCCTGGGCTCTGAGGAAACCAGTTTTTCTGGCTTTTGTTGCCAGGAGGGTTTTTTTTTTTTTTTTTTTTCCTCTCCTTGGTGGCTTTTGGTGGTTCTTTGGAGGTTTAAAGGAAAGCAAACTGCACCCAGACCTCCATCTCAAAGAGAAGCCTCAGTCTGTTCCCCTCTGCATGTTCCAAAGCACATAAATTCCCCTTCTGCCGCCGGCAGAGCACATCCCCAGTCATGGTCTCGGGGGTCGCAGGAGCTCCCGCTTGTGCCCCAGTGTTATCAAAACCATGAGAAAAACTAGTCCAGAGAGGTGGCTTCCAGCAGCTATCTCTGCCATGGCTGTCTGGGCAGGTCCAGACCACCAGAGAGGTTGCAACCAGAGATGGCACACTGAGATTTTCAGGCTGGCCCTGGCTCTTAGTGTTCAGACTCTCCTACTCCTAGAGAGCACCAGCTAGTGCCTGCAGGAACCTCAGGGGAGGGTGTGGAGCATGACTCAGACCCTGGTTGTGCAGCGCATACAGAGTGCAAAAAGATGTGGCTCTAGAGAGCGCCGGCTGGCATCCACACCAGACTCTCTCATGTGCACTGCCATGCAGACTCTGTCATGCATGCCAGCAGCTCAGGGACTGAGATCTGGCTTCTTTGCTGCACTCTCTCTGGCTTAGCACCAGCGGTGGCCGTCCTGGGTCTGTGGGCTTAAGCCTCTGTCCCTAACCACCCGATTTCACCATTTCCCCTTAAGATCTTTTGCTCTTTTTGAGTGCTTTCTGTAAAGTTTTACAGGTGAGGTAAACAAAACACCAGGCAAGGTATGCGCAAGACAAGATTTATTAAAGGCACTTTCTGGCGAAGTTTCGGGGCTCAGGAGAATGGGATCCAGGAAAGTCGCGCCAGGGGGAAGTCGGCACTCTCAAGCGAGGTTCCGTGACTTGGGAAGGGGGACCCGAGGAAGTTGCGCTTGAGGGAGTCGGTGGGTTTTTTTATCGGGCCAAGGCAGGGCATGGGTTCACATCCATACATGGTTAGGTATTTGGTGATTGATGCATATGGGGGAGGGGGTCCTGATGCTCCTGTTTCCTGCATAGGTATTGGGTTACCTATGGAGACATGACCTGGGCATACATCCTTTTGGCGGTAGAGTCAAGGGTTATGGAAGAGGTGGGCAGGAAGATGGTGGCGCAGTGGTCATTTCTATTGTTCCTCCTGCATTCTCGGAGCCGCTGACCCAATATTCAGACTTTTTGGTGTAATAGGGGCAGTGATTCAGATCTGGCTACTTCCTGCTGGTGAAGGGACGTCGTTATAGGGTCCTTCGGATGTGGGTAGGGGGGTATAAGGATGCAGGAGGAGTTGGTTGACAGTGACCCTAGAAACCTCACAGATGCGATCCTCAATGAAGCGAAGAACACTGGGGGTGATTAGTGCTAATAGGCAGAGGAAAATAAGGGGACTTAGGATTGGAAGGAGCCAGGTCATTAATGGGGAGAGCCACCATTGAGAGGGGTTTATTTCAAGGCGATGCTGGTCATGAAGGGAGTTGTGGATTTTTGCCAGGACATAGATATTGGTTTCAACTATATTGGATTCATTGATATAATAGCAGCATTCTTCATTGAAGAATACACAGGTTCCTCCCTTGTCTGCAGTGAGCAGGTCCAGGGCTCATCGGTTCTGTAGGGCCACCTGGACCAATGAGATAATATGTCATTGTAGGGATGCCAAGGACCCTGCTGAGGCCTCCATGGCTGTTCAGAGCTGTTTGGATAAATCTCAGGTAGCGTCTATGGAGTGAGCTAGGGTCCCAGTGCCCAGACTGGTGGCCACTAGGAAAGATGCCAGGGAAGAAACACAGCCCTTTTCTGTTGCTGGAGGTCAGTGAAGATAACCACTTTAGCTTGTGTGTAGATGGTTAGTTGAGGGACCAGGGATATTGGGATGCATAGGAGGCTGTCTGAGAACTTAGGGGTTTTCGACAGAGTGCCATTGCACCAAAAGAAACCTCCTGGAGGAGCATGATTGGGGGAGGATGAGTTAGTCAAATTGCATAAGGAGGGGTTTGGGGATGAGTAGCAGAATGGGAGTACTGGGTTTTAAGGATCAACAAACTGGGGAACAATTCTGTAGAGTGGCATGTGCTGAGGAAGTAGGAGTGGGAGTGGTTATGTTGAAAGGGTGTGGTAAGGGTACTGTGATAAGGGGTTTGGCCCCCAAGAGCTGCACAGGTGAAGCAGTGGGACAGGTTGCCCATGCCAGAAAGTTGGTCAGAGTAAGGCCTTGTTGAATAAGTTTGAGCCAGGAAAATGGGTCAGAATCCTGAGAGGGAGAGGGGAGTTAGGGGGTTTCGGATTGCTTATTCCTGGGCCTGGATGGACCGCGACTGGCTCTGGAGATCCTGAGGATTTTTGGGAATGTTTCTAACATAGGCCCGGTAGATGTGCAAGGAGGCCGTTGGATATGAATCAGAGTGCCATGTGTAAAGTTTGACCTCAACTCCAGTAGCCCATCATGGATCCCAAGGGTGGGGGATGGTGAGGTACCAAGCACTATTCCCATCAGTGGAGAAGCGATATCGGGAGTGCTGGTTTCCATAAATATCTAGTTGGGCCTTATGCATTTTACAGGAGGTATATGGGCAGCCCCTGTTTGTCTGGTCCCAGTATGTTCGGCAGTTAGGATGGGTTTGGTCATAGAGAAAGCAGATAGCGGGGTTGGAGTGTCCCCACTGAACGGAAAGGAAGGCAGGGATGGTGAAGTTGATAGAGGCCTGGCACCCTCTGGGCTGGCAATCGGTGTTAGCTAGTAGGCTAGACCGTGCAGTCTCCCCATGGGTCCAGTTTTCCCTCTGGTAAAAGTGCCACCTGAACTCGGTGTGATAGACGAGTGGCTAGGGAGAGTTTGGAGGAAGGGAAGAGTGAGGAGAAGAAGTGCAGGAAATCCACAACCACATAGGCCCCGGGTTTGTGACGTCCAGCCATCCTGTGGTGGGGCTGGTTTTAGATTGGAGATGTGTACCCACAGATGGTGTCCTAGGAGTTTTGTCGCTGTGGGAGTTGTGAGAATAGCAGTATGGGGGCTGGTCCATCTGGGCTGTAAGGACTTTGGGTGAAGTTCTCGTAGGAGAACTTGGTCCCCAGGATTTAGGGCCTGGGGGAATTCTCCACCCAGGCTGCCCAGAGCGGGGAAGGTTGCATCTGCATGAGCCCTTAGGAGGGCTTGTAAGAGGGTCCGATAGGGCAGATAAGATAGGAGGAATGGAGGAAAGGCAGGCAGGTTGTGATTGAGTAGGAAGGGCCTGCTGTACAGAAGCTCAAAGGGGCTGAGTCCTGACGGGCTGCGAGGGGAGCCCCTAAGGCAGATGAGTGCTAGTGGGAGAAGGGTTGGCCAAGAGAGGCGGGTTTCAAGAGTGAGTTTGGTGAGTTGTTCCTGGAGGAGGCTGTTGGCCCTGTTGACCTTACCCGAGGATTGGGGGTAATATGGGATATGGAGTTTCCAGGTGATATTGAGGCACTTGGAGATTTGTTGTGTGATGCTGGAGATGAAGGCCAGTCTGTTGTCTGATCGTAGGGCTCAAGGGATTCCAAATCTCAGGATGATGTGTTCAATGAAAACCATGGCGAACATGTCTGCTGTTTCCCTAACAGTGGGGAATGCCACAATCCAACTTGTGAAGGTGTCCACAAGAGTCAGTAGGTATCTGAAAGTTTTGTGTAAAGGCATGTGAGTGAAGTCGAGTTGCCAGTTCTTGCCTGGCTGATGCCCGCGGAGCTGGTGGGTGGGTCCCGGACTGTGGAGGCCACCCTGGGCATTGACCGCAGAACAGTTCTGCTGGCCTGGTGTACCTCCTTAATGGTCTTGTGGAGGAGGGGGTGGTGAAAGAGAGGTCGGAGAAATTGGTATAGGGTCTTTGGACTCATGTGGAGAGACTGGTGGATGTCAGTAATGAGGGTGTTGATTAGGCTGTTTGGGAGGGCAATTTTGTCCTGGACATAATACCATCCCTTGTCACCCAACCTGCCACCTAATGTTTCGAGGGCCCAAGTCTCCTCATCAGTGCATGAGGAAATGTGGGGAGTGTAGAGAAACAGGAGAGGGGCTGGAGAGGAGTTTAAGGCCATCTCTCGGTGAGTAGAGTCGGCCTTGTTGTTCCCCAAAGAGATGGGGTCCTTGGAGGACTGATGGCCATGGCAGTGGACAATAGCCACCTCAGTAGATTGAGAGCCTCAAGGAGTTTGGCAATAAGAGGCCCATTGACTATGAGGGTTCCCTTAGTCATGAGAAATCACTTCTCGCCAGAGGACAGAGTGAGTGTGCGTAATGAGGAAAGCATATTTGGAGTCAATATAAATAGTGACCCATGGGCCCTCAGATAAGTGAAGGGCCCTGTGAGAGCCACGATTTCTGCCTTTTGAGTAGTCGTCCCAATGGGAAGGGCGGCCGCTTCTATGACAGCGTCCAGGGTGACCACTGCATAGACCGCGTATCGCCGTTCATCTGGCGCTTTGAGGAAGCCCCATCCATGAACAGAGTGTGATCGGGGTCAGGCAGCGTCTGGTCTGAAAGTCCTGGATGGGAGGGAGAGAGTTCTTCCAGGAATTGAGAGCAGGAATGGGAAGGAGTGGGGGTAGACGAAGGTGTCAGCAAGACAGTGGCAGGATTTAGGTAAGGGGAGACAGAGAGTGTGACCTGGGGTTTTCTATGAATAGCAGGGGTAGGGTTGGAGACAGGAAGGAGTGAGTTGTGCCAAGGATTTGTGGCTGACTAAGTCCATCAGTCAATGGGGGGAGAAGATTGTGAGGGGCTGTCCTGAGGTAAATTTGAGGGCTTCCTTTGTAAGAGAAGCAGCTGCCACTAGGGCCCTGAGGCAGGGCTGCCATATCTCGATGGTGACGTCTGGTTGCTTGGAGAGATAGGCCACTGCCCAGTAGGTGGAACCAGTCGGTTGGGCCAGGAGGCTGGTGGCAAGCCCAGATCATTCATCAGTGAAAAAGTGAAAAGGCTTTGAAGGGTCAGGCAAGGCCAGACTCGGTCCTGAAATGAGGTGGCTCCTGAGCTGGTAGAACAGACATCTGATGGAGCCTGGGTCAGAGGTCCCTGGGGTGTGTCTTTGGCGGCCCTGTATAAGGGCCAGGCCAGAATGGCAAAATTGGGGATCCAGTGTCTAAAAAAGCCCACCAGTCCTAGAAATGACAGTATATCATCACGTTCTGAGGGGGTTGTAGATCTTGTAGAAGGTGGATACGGTCTCCTGTGAGGGATTTGGAAGTAGGAGTTAGTAATATTCCCAAGTAGGTGACCGAAGGAGTACAGAGTTGGGCCTTGACGGGTGTCACTTGGTATCCCTTGGAGCCAAGGAAATTGAGCAGAGTGGCAGTATCCTCCTGAGAGGAGGGGCTGCAGAGGAGGAGATCATCTACATATCGGAGAAGAGTCCTGGCCGAGAGGGTGCACTATTGGAGATCTTTGACCATGGCCTGACCAAAGATGTGAGGGCTATCTTGGAAGCCCTGGGGCAGGACCGTCCAGGTTAGCTGTCCAGAAACATGTGTTTCCGGGTCCTCCCAGGTGAAGGCGAAGAGGAAATAGGAGTCTGGATGAAGGGGGATAGTGAGGAATGTGCCCTTGAGATCCAGGACAGAGAAGTGGGTAGTGTGTGGGGGAACATTGGAAAGGAGAGTGTAGGGGTTGGGCACCACCGGATGGAGTGGGACTACTGACTCGTTAATAAGTCTCAGGTCCTGTACAAGGCAATAGGCTCCTGAGGGCTTTTTAACAGGGAGGATGGGGGTGTTGCATGGAGAGTTAATGGGGATAAGGAGACCCTGCTGCCGGAGGCGGTCAATGATGGGCTTAAGTCCTCGCCAGTGGGTCATCGAGATAGGGAACTGTGGGCAGGATGGAAATGTAGACTTGTCCTTGAGTTGTATCCTGACTGGGTATGGTGGGTTGCTACTATAGGTCTGGAAATGTCCCATACCTGCGGGTCTACGGAGGGGAGACAGTCTGGGATAGGGGACAAGTCAGAGGGGAGTAGAGGGAGGATGAGGTGAGCAGAAGTCGAGGGAGAGGGAGAGAGACGGATGGTGGCCTGAAGTTTGTGGAGGATGTCCCTGCCTAGTAGGGGAACAGGGCAGGAAGGGATAATGAGGAAGGAGTGTGAGAAGGGTACCCATCCAGGCTGCACGTAAGGGGTGAGGTGGCCTTTGGAGTGGAGGAAGTACCGTCAATTCCCATAACTGCAACTGGGGAGGGACGAGTAGGACCCGAGTAGGAAGGCAGGACAGAATAGATAGCCCCCATGTCCAACAGAAAGGAAATGGACTTACCCGCTACCTGGAGTGTGACCCTGGGCTCGGCATGGTTGAGAGGGGTGTCCGAGTCTGGGCTCCATCAGCCATCCTCCAATCCAAGAAGTTGGAAGGCAGGACTTACCATCTCAGGGTTTCCCCTGCGTGGAGGCGCTGGGAATCCCCTGAGGCTGGGGCCGTCCGATTTCCAGTGGCACATCATGTGGCATTGAGGGCAGGCACTTTTGGATTGGGGCATTGATGGGCCCAGTGTTCCTTGGCTCTGCACTTGAAACAGGCCCCTGGAGGGATGCACTTAGGTGCTCCCTTCTGTTGACCCCCAGAACCTGCCCGCCTCAGGGCTGCTACCAGGGCTTGGGTCGGCAGTTGAGTCTGCAGTTGAATGTTGGCAGCTGACTGAGAAATAAAGTGGGTAACTAAAACAGTTGCCCCTGCCGGAAAGCCCGGGTCTATGCGAGGGTATTGAGTCAGTGCCTCAGTAAGTCAGTTAAGAAACATGACCAGATTCTCATTTGGTTCCTGAATGACCTCCCTAAGTTTATCATAGTTGACTGCCTTATTAGAGGCTGCCCACATGCTGGCGATAAAGCACTGGACCCTGCAGTCATGGCGCCGGTGGCCATCTTGGCCATCTTGGTAGTCCCATTCAGGCTCCACAGCTGGGACTGCCTGAGTGCCAACCGGCATGGAGTTGTCAGTAAGATGGACCTGATCAGTATGTTCTCAGGCTGCAGCCTGAATGCGCTCCCTCTCCTCTGTGGTGAGGGTGGTAGTTTGGACCACATGTAGGTTATGCCAGGTGAGATCATAGGCCTGGGCCAGATATTGGAATTCCTTTATGTAGTTACCAGGGTTGGCCAAAAAAGCTCCCAAACGTTTCTCAATTTGGGAAAGGTCTTGTAGAGAGAAAGGTGCATAAACCCGAACAACTCCCTCAACTCCAGCAACCTCCCTTAGGGGGGCAGACTAAATCAGGGGAGGGTTTTCAAGCCCTGGTGCAGGTGGAGATGGGAGGGGAGGCCAGAGGAGACGTGAGGGTGGGTTCGCTGGGGGCCACACCAGGAGCAGACTCAGGTTTTTGGGGTTTAGGGGATGAGATGGTGGTGGGGGTGGAAGGGACAAAATGGGGGTTGTTGGAGCAGGGGGGTTAGGGGATGTAGGGAAAGAGGGACCTTGGGGTATGGGATGGGATCACGGTAAGGAGGAGGAGGAGGAACCAGGGCCCCTCTTGTCAGTGGGTGGGTGAAGCTCTCCGGGGGTTCAGAGAGGGGAGATGGGGAGGGGAGGTCCGGGTATTTGGGAGCAGTGGGTGGCAGGGTAAGGGGAGGGGAGCAGGCCAAGAGGACTTGTTAAGTGGAGCAGTGAGAGCAGAGGGAAAGATGAAAGTGTAGAGTCCAGAAAGCCTGGACATAAGGGACCTCGGCCCATTTGCCTTGGCGTTTGCAGAGATTGTCTAGGTCCATGAGAATCTGATGGTCAAATGTGCCTTCTGAAGGCCACTGGCACTGATTGTCTAATCGGTATTGTGGCCAAGTGATGATACAATAATGTATGAGATGTCGCCTTCGCAGGTCCTGGACCAGTTCCAGGCTTTTAATATTGGCCAAGAGTCACCCCAGGGGTGTTTTAGAGTCTAGTTTGGATTGGGAGGTCCCCATGATTCATTGCCGGGCAATCCAAGTGCTGGAGGAAGGAGTCCCCTCATCCACCACTGGGTTGTGGAAAAACTGTGTTGACTGCCGTAGAGGTTAGGATGTCTCCCAGTCTCTTGGAGTCACGGAGGTCACCTGGTGACCGGCGAGGTCCGCCCTGACGTGGCCACGATTAGGGCAGGGCTTTCTGGAGGGAGGTGCAGAATCGGGGGAAACTCACCACAGCTTCGAAAGTGGCATTCGGAAAGGCAGTTCCAGGTCAGACTAGGGAGAGGAAAGAGCCTCCTCACTGGGGTGGGGGCTCAATCTTCCCCGGTGCCGGCACCAAATGTAAAGTTTTGCAGGAGAGGTAAACACAACACCAGGTGAGGTAGGCTCAAGGCAAGATTTATTAAAGTCACTCTCCTGTGAAGTTTCAGGGCTCAGGAGAAGGGGGGCCGGGAAAGTCGCCCCAGGAGGAGGTTCCATGACTCCGGAAGGGGGACTCGAGGATGTTGTGCTGAGAGGAAGTCGGCGGGGTTTTTTATTGGGCCAAGGCAGGGCATGGGTTCATATCCATACATGGTGATCAGAGGGTATGGCGGGGGTGGGGGGTGTCCTGATCCTCCTGTTTCCTGCATAGGTATTGGGTTACCTATGGAGATGTGACCTGGGTATACATCCTTTTGGTGGGAGAGTCAAGGGTTAAGGAAAGGGGGGAGGCTGGAAGAAGGCAGCCCAGCAGTCATTTCTATTGTTCCTCCTGCATTCCCAGAGCCGCCAACCCAACATTTTCAACCAGAGTGTAAGCTAATGCTGGTCCCCAATCACAGGGCACTCTCGTATTGGGGTATTACTTTCCAATGGATTGCTTCTGGTGGCTCCCTCCTGCTTTTGTTTATCTTCCAATATCAGTCCGATGTTCCCACTGCTTTACCTACCCACTGTCATCTTCTACCACTGTAGATATCCAGAAGTGTATCATTCTAATCTCAGGTATTGGAATTTCATGGGTGATCAGAGTTCTTTGGTAGACAATCAGCTTTTAGGGGACTGGTTGAAACAGCACCTACTACTTCTCCACCATCTTATCACCACCTTCAGAAAGTTCATTTATTGATGAAGGAAACAAAGTCATGAGAAATATAGCTTAAATTAAATCTCTTAATACCTTGCAGCTCACTGATAGATACCTGAAACATGCCGATCATAACCTTCCTCAGGGAAGTCATGGCTGCCTTAGGCCTTAATGTTTATGTTTTATTAAAAACTAAAAATAACCTTAACTTAACAGTAGCTAGCCCCTCAAGGTCCTGAAAACCTTGCTTCCAAATTCCTTAGAGACACACTATCCCTAACCCCCACTAATTAAAAAATATATAATCAGTCACTCCTTATAATCCCAGCGCAGCTTTTTATGACCATGAGTCCTGTTCCCATGCTGTAATAAAATCACCTTTTTGCACCAGAAATATCTCAATAATTCTTTCTTAGGCATTCACTCATGAACCCCAAAACTTCCAAATTTCATCATTACTATCTTAGAGAGATTGTCATGGGGATCTCCCTTTGGTGAGTCTGAAAGTTAGAGTGATAAGACATTATGTCTTAGGTAATGAAAAAATATCCAGTGGAAAAAAAGACAGTCTCTTCAATCAGTGGTGCTGGGAAAATTGGACAGCTAGGTGAAAAGAATGAAACTTAACCATTCTCTTATACCATACACAAAGATAAACTCAAAATGGATGAAAGACCTCAATGTAAGGCAGGAAACAATCAAAATCCTAGAGGAGAGCATAGGCAGTAACCTCTTCGACATCAGCCACAGCAACTTCTTTCAAGATATGTCTCCAAAGGCAAAGGAAACAAAAGCAAAAATGAACTTTTGGGACTTCATAAAGTTCAGAAGCTTCTGCACAGCAAAGGAAACAGTCAACAAAACAAAGAGGCTACCCACGGAATGGGAGAAGATATTCACATATGACACTACAGACAAAGGGCTGATATCTAGGATCTATAAAGAACTCCTCAAACTCAACACACACAAAACAGATAATCATGTCAAAAAAAAGGGCAGAAGACATAAACAGTCACTTCTCCATTGAAGACATACAAATGACTAAGAGACACATGAAAAAGTGTTCATCCTCATTAGCCACCAGGGAAATTCAAATCAAAACCACACTGAGATACCACCTTACACCAGTTAGAATGACCAAAATTAACAAGGCAAGAAACAACAAGTGTTGGAGAAGATGTGGAGAAAGGGGAACCCTTTTACATTGTTGGTGGGAAGGCAAGTTGGTGCAGCCACTTTGGAAAACAGTGTGGTGGTTCCTCAAAAAATTAAATATAGAGCTTTTCTATGACCTTGCAATTGCACTTTTGGGTATTTACCCCAAAGATACAGATGTAGTGAAAAGAGGGGCCATATGTACCTCAATGTTCATAGCAGCAATGGCCACAGTCGCCAAACTGTGGAAAGAG
This sequence comes from Lontra canadensis, assembly GCF_010015895.1. NCBI lineage: Eukaryota > Metazoa > Chordata > Mammalia > Carnivora > Mustelidae > Lontra > Lontra canadensis. The sequence goes on along the minus strand of NW_022631004.1, from coordinate 29,604,940 downwards.
TCAAGATGCCCTACAACAGATGAATGGATAAAGAAAATATGGTACATATACACAATGGAATATTACACCTCCAACAGAAAGAATGAATACCCAACATTTGTATCAACACTGATTGGACTGAAGGAGATTATGTTGAGTGAAACAAGTCAAGCAGAGAAAGCCAATTATCATATGGTTTCACCTACTTGTGGAGCATAAGGAATAACATGAAGGACATTAGGAGAAAGAAAGGAAAAGTGAATTGGGGGAAATCAGAAAGGTAGACAAACCATGAGAGACTATGGACTCTGAGAAAGAAACAGAGTTTGGGAGGGGAGGGGAGTGGATGGATGGGTGAGCCTGGTGGTAGGTATTAAGGAGGGCATGTATTGCATGGAGTACTGGGTGTGGTGCATAAACGATGAATCTTGGAACACCGGAAAAAGTAAAATAAAATTAAGATGTTAATAAATAAATAAATAAATAAATACAGGTTTTATTAATATTTAGGTACAGCAAGGACAACAGATCAGTGTCATTGAAAAAATAATGTGTTACACTCAAGATCCCAAGAAAAGAGGGCCCATCATCATGCTACACAAGGTCACACAGGAAAGTACCAGGGTTTGCCAAGAGATACAGGAGTGGAGGGAAATGGGAGCCATCAGGGAGATTCAAATTAAAACCACATTGAGATACCACCTTACACCACTTAGAATGGCCAAAATTAGCAAGACAGGAAACAAAGTGTGTTGGAGAGGATGTGGAGAAAGGGGAACCCTCTTGCACTGTTGGTGAGAATGCAAGTTCGTTCAGCCACTTTGGAAAACAGTGTGGAGATTCCTTAAGAAATTAAAAATAGAGCTTTCCTATGACTCTAAATTGCACTCCTGGGTATTTAACCCAAAGATACAGATGTAGTGAAAAGAAGGAACATCTGTACCCCAATGTTTATAGCAGCAATGGCCACAGTCACCAAACTGTGGAAAGAACCAAGATGCCCTTCAACGGACGAATGGATAAGGAAGATGTGGTCCACATACACTATGGAGTATTATGCCTCCATCAGAAAGGATGAATACCCAACTTTTGTAGCAACATGGATGGGACTGGAAGAGATTATGCTGAGTGAAATAAGTCAATCAGAGAGCCAATTATCATATGGTTTCACTTATTTGTGGAGCATAACAAATAACATGGAGGCCATGGGGAGATGGAGAGGAGAAGGGAGTTGAGGGAAATTGGAGGGGGAGATGAACCATGAGAGACTATGGACTCTGAAAAACAATCTGAGGGTTTTGAAGGGGTGGGAGGTGGAAGGTTGGGGGAGCCAGGTGGTGGGTATTATGCAGGGCACATATTGCATGAAGCACTGGGTGTGGTGCATAATCAATGAATTCTGTTACGCTGAAAAGAAATAAATTTAAAAAAAAAAATTGGTCCAAACATTTAAGCGAGAAAAGTTTGTCAAAGCCTATATAGTGAAAGTGTCTCTGAAGCACTAATGGGATTTCAACTGGGACAGATTTCAAGTCTTTGTTGGAGGGAACCCCACTTAATGTGGGCCAATTTGTGGTAGCATTAGTAAGATAAAGTAAAATTTGAAAATGAGGAGTATGTTTCCACCAGAACCCAAAAAGAACTGAAAGATGTTGGACTTCTATGTCCTTAGTAAGGCTTTCAAAGAATTCTCTTTTGAGGACAATGTTATCAATGTAGTGACATTCTTGTACTTCTGGAGAGAGGTGGGTACAATTCAGTTCTTGTTTGCAAAGATTATGTGTCATGCAAAGTTGCTGAGTACCTCAGAAATAACCTTGAAATGTATTGTGTGCCTTTGAAGCTGAAGACAAACTGTGGCTGACCACCTGTTGAAATGGGCACTGAATAAAATTCATTAGCCAAATCTATATTAGTAAGATGTGTACCAGTTGTGGATTAGATGAAGCCAGTAATTTTAATAATAGTGAGTATTGAGTACAGAGAGCATAGCATTAGGGTTTCAGTAATCTATCATGAGACACCGTTTATTTTTTCCACGGTTAAGAACCAGAAAAATTGGGCTTTTGACTAGAGAACAGTGGGGATAATCATCCCTTTATTAATGAGAATTTATATAAGCTTAAATTCTTGAAGGCTCTATTTTAACTTAGGTCATTTTAACTGGAAGGCCATGAAATTCCATTTTACCAAGTACCAAAGACTTGATTTAACTTTAATTTTTTATTTAATATTCCTCATGGTGTTGAGAATGTCCATGCCCACTATGTGACATTTTAGAGCAATAGTTACTTTGACTATGGGAAATCTAGGCAAGGTTATCATTAAAGTGAGTCACACTTTTTATACTATTTTATTCTTAGTTTTTCTATTTTATACTTAGTTACTTTCTTAAGATTATAGATGGTACAGTGTTCAAATTTAGTGGTATCCCCAGGTATAACTATAATTTGAGTCTCAGCATTGATTAAGTCTATGACACTGTGTCAGCTGAGTGCATTTTAGCAAATGCAAGAATTATATAGAGGTTTGGTATAGACACGAAAGTCAATCAGCACCCTTTGTATTTTTCTGTTATTCAAATTATTTTAGTATATAAACTTTGTTATGTTCATTATATATAATTTTTATATAAATTTTAGTATATAAATTTTAATTATAAAAATTTTGAATTTCCAGTTGGGTCATATGGTAGACTTTCTTTCTTACATTTATTTACTTATTTGTTTGCTTATTTATTTATTTATTTATTTATTTTATTTCAGCATAACAGTATTCCTTGTTTTTGCACCACACCCAGTGCTCCATGCAATCCATGCCTTCTCTATTATAAAATTTATTTACCTTTGTTTTCTCCCTCTATTTAGGTATTTGCTTTGTATTATTTTTTTCCCTTTTCTCTCTTTTTGTTTCTTGCTTTTAGTTTTTGTTTTAGTCCTTTAGTCATCTGAACCATGGTTTTTAGTTTTTGTCTTCTGCTAATAAATCAGTGTGGACCTTGTAGATGGTTATAGGGAGGAGGAGAGGGCAAAGAGGCCTGGAGGCCTTCCTCTTAGTTAACAACCTCTCACTTTAAGGCTTCCCAGCCCAGGGACATGGATTTATACTTAAAGACCTATAGCAGCCTTTAATCTCCCACCAATCCAAACCACCAGTTCCTGTTCACTTTTTTTTTTTTTTTTTTTTTTTTTGGTCTCCTACCTGTCCCCAGTTGTTGCATATACTTTAAGTGTTTACCAGATAAGCTCCTAGTATTCCCTAGTGGCCTTGCTCATGAATGGAGGTCTCTCTCTCTAGGTTGTCCCCATTACCTTATAATGGGTCAATCTCCTTGGAAAGACCAGTGGCCTTCTTAGTAGTTTTGAGGCTCTGTGTTTTGAGCATAAGGCCCTTGGTGTGCTGGTAAGTAGTCAATGGACATGATTCCAGCATTTTACATCCCTGAATCAATTACATAACCTCCTCGGGGTTCTTAGGTAGAGCAAGGATAAAATGTTCCATATATATATATATATATATATATATATATATATATACACACACACATATATACATATATATGTATATATAGCATTGTGCTGTATATATATACACACATATTTATGTGTATATATACATATATATATGAATGTATATATGTGTATATATACACATATGTGTGTGTATATATATATATGTGTGTGTGTGTGTGTGTGTGTGTGTATAGCATTGTGCTGTCTCCAAGAATGTGATCCTTTATATCCTCCTGGCTGAGGGACAAACTGGAACAATTGCAAGGTAAACAACCGTACAAAATTTAAGTCCAAAACAATACCTTTTACAAGATGCCATGATTTCTGAGATAGATGCCCTCACACTGACCCTAGCATGGCTCACAACTCACAAGTACCTATAAAGAGAACTCTCTCTTTTTTTGACCTAGCAGGATGAAATGCATGGGAAAATAGCAATTTCGTTGTCTTGTGATATATTACTGCTGACTGCTTGACTGATCAGACCCTTTTTCTGGCACTTGGAGGGAAGTCATACCTTGCTTCCTTTGGAGGAGTCTTTGGTAAGTCCAGCTAGTCAATATAAAAAGGGGTGTCCCTGGGGCATAATTCCAGAATCTAGGTGAGCTCAGCTCAGCTCAGAATTCAAGGAAGACTCAGCTTTTGAGTTCTGAATTTAAGCAACACCCCTCAAACACAACAAATAGCATTTTCAGCCACAACAAAAGGCACACCAGCAGGCAAGGGTACCTTCTCAGACTGCTGATGCCATCTAGTGAAACCGGTTAGCAAGGCAAGAACAGTCTAGTGTTATGTCATTGCAGTTTGAGGCCAAACCACCTTGCTTATTGCACCAATTGTTTTAAATAAAGATCTTATTATTATTTAGGTATGATAAGACCAACAGATTAGGAAATGACTGCCATTAAAGAGATACTTCATTGTACCCACAACTCCTAAGGAAAGAGACACACCATATATTGGACAACCTTGTGAGTAAGCACAGGATAAATCAGAAGGCACTGCAGAGAGGGGAAGTGTGGGCAAGAAATTTTATTGTGTGTCAAATTTCTATATATCTTTTATGAAGACATCTGTAATTGGATTTAAGACCCCCAAGATAATCCAAGATTATCTCCTTATTTCAAGATAGTTAAATCAATTACATCTCTGAGGCACCTGGGTGGTTCAGTCGGTTGAGTGTCACACTCTTGATTTTGGCTCAGGTCATGATCTCAGGCTCCTGAGATCAAGCAAAGGAGTCTGTGAGGATTCTATAACTCTCCCTCTGGCCCTCTCCCATTCATGTGTGCTCTCTCTCTCTCTCTCTCTCTCTCTCAAATAACTAAATAAATCTTAAAAAAATATTACATCTGCAGAAAATGTTTTTCTAAATAAGGTGATAAAGGTTTCAGTGATTTGACATGGATTTTTTTTTTTTCTTTTGCAGGGAGATTCCATTCAACTAACTACAATTGCCTTTTAATTTATCACAAATCTGACTGAATCTCACCATCTCTACTGCTACCTCCTTGGTCCCAGATACCATCATCTCTCCCCTAGACAAGAGCAAAGCCTCTATACTTGTCTCTCTGCTTCCAGTCTGGTCCCTGAAGCAATCTTCACACTCCCCAAAATATGCCACTTTGGCAGGAAGCTTATTTAGAGCTAAAGGAAATCAAAACCCATCAGACTCCGGAAAAGTTCTTTACCATCTTTTGAACTGCCTAAAAGAAATACAAATTTCCCCATATGTTGTAAAATCTGCCATTATGAAGGGAATTTACACTGGAAAGGAAGAAATATGCACGTTACCAGGAAGAAAGTTATTATCAGAGATAAACTTTTTTTTTTTTTTTTTAACCTAAGAAACTAATCTGCAGTGCAAAGCAACCTTTTTGTTTGTGGAATATTTCCTCCTCTCACCTTCCTATGAATTGCCTTCCTCCTCTGTAGCCCCAGACCTCTACTCCTTTCTTGAGCTCAAAATGATATAGAAACCTTGATTGTGGGCTGCCTTTTGAAAGTTATATCTTTATGGGCCTCCCCTAAATGTATATAATTTTGTTTTTCCCTATTATTCTGTCTTATGTCATTGTAATTGTTAGACCAGCCACAGAACCTAGAAGGGTAGATGGAAAAGGTTTTCTTCACCTACATCCCCTAGCTATGTATTCTCTGAAATGCAGCCAAGATTATTCTTTTAAAACCTAAGTCAAAGCATTTCACTACTCAGCTGAGAAACTGTCTGGGCTTCCCTCAGATAAAATAAAATGAAAACACTTGTTCTTGCCTATGTAATTTGGCTTCTGGATTCCTCTTCAGCTTTTATCTTCTATAACTTCTCCACCCACTCTCTAGCTTGCTTGCTATTCTCTCAAGCAAGCAAAGAAGTTCCAAGGCTTTCAGATTTGCCCACACCCCACTTCTCTGATATGTATTCCTGCCTTGTTCTCTCACCTCATTCTGGCTTCTATCCACTTGGGTCCCATCTCTACTGAATACCTATCTAACTCTAATTCTATATCTTATAACATTTTTTTAGCACTGTAGTAAATGATATGTGTTCACTCTCTATCTTCCCTAAAGGCTAGAACTTCTCTATTCCATAAAAGTACCTAAAACAGTGCCTGGCACACATTAGACACTTAAGGAATACTTTTTAATTTTTTTTTATTTTTAAATTTCTTCTCAGTGTACCCGAATTCATTGTTTATGCACCACACTCAGTGCTCCATGCAATACGTGCCCTCCATAACACCCACCACCAGACTCACCCAACCTCCCACCCCCCGACCCTCCAAAAGCCTCAGATTGTTTTTCAGAGTCCATATTCTCTCATGGTTCATCTCCCCCTCCAATTTCCCTCAATTCCCTTCTCCTCTCCATGTCCCCATGCCCTCCATGTTCTTTCTTATGCTCCACAAATAAGTGAAACCATATGATAATTGACTCTCTCAGCTTGACTTATTTCACTCAGCATAATCTCTTCCAGTCCTCTCCGTGTTGCTACAAAAGTTGGGTATTCATCCTTTCTGATGGAGGCGTAATACTCCATAGTGTATATGGACCACATCTTCCTTATCCATTCGTCCGTTGAAGGGCATCTTGGTTCTTTCCACAGTTTGGCGACCGTGGCCATTGCTGCTATGAACATTGGGATACAGATGGCCCTTCTTTTCACTACATCTGTATCTTTGGAGTAAATATCCAGGAGTGCAATTTAGGGTCATAGGGAAGCTCTATTTTTAATTTCTTAAAGAATCTCCACACTGTTTTCCAAAGTGGCTGCACCAACTTGCATTCCCACCAACAATGTAATAGTGTTCCCCTTTCTCCATAGCCTCTCCAACACACATTATTTACTGTCTTGTTAATTTTGGCCATTCTAACTGGTGTGAGGTGGTATTTCAATGTGGTTTTAACTTGAATCTCCCTAATGGCTAGTAATGATGAACATTTTTTCATTGGTCTGTTAGCCATTTGTATGTCTTCAATGGAGAAGTGTCTGTTCATATCTTCTCCCATTTTTTGATATGATTATCTGTTTTGTGTGTGTTGACTTTGAGGGGTTCTTTATAGATCCTGGATATCAACCTTTTATCTGTACTGTCATTTGTAAATATCTTCTCCCATTCCGTGAATTGCCTCTTTGTTTTCTTGACTGTTTCCTTTGCTGTGCAGAAGATTTTGATCTTGATGAAGTCCCAAAAATTCATTTTAGCTTTTGTATCCTTTGCGCCTTTGGAGACATATCTTGAAAGAGGTTGCTGTGGCTGATATCAAAGAGGTTACCGCCTGTGTTCTCCTCTAGGATTCTGATGGATTCCTGTCTCACATTGAGGTCTTTTATCCATTTTCAGTTTATCTCTGTGTATGGTGTAAGAGAATGGTCGGGTTTCATTCTTCTAAATATAACTGTCCAGTTTTCCCAGCACCATTTATTGAAGAGACTGTCTTTTTTCCACTGTATATTTTTTCCTGCTTTGTCGATTATTTGGCCATAGAGTTGAGGGTCCATATCTGGGGTCTCTACTCTGTTCCATTGGTCTATGTGTCTGTTTTTATGCCAGTACCATGCTGTCTTGGTGATCACAGCTTTGTAGTAAAGCTTGAAATCAGGCAACATGATGCTTCCAGTTTTGTTTTTCTTTTTCAATATTAAGGAATACTTTTTTTTGAAGAAATGAATGGATGAATGAATGAATGAATGAATCTGTTGGGGGTTTTCCTAACTAAGGTCATCTTACCAATTGCCAAATTATACACAGTAGCTGCCCTATTTCTGAACTAAAGGCCACATAAAAGCACTATCTGTATTTAAGGGACAATGAACACATTAAAAATAATTATATTATTATAATTTTATTGAAGTATAATTTTATTGTAGAAACTGGGCTTATGTTGAAGGAATTGTGGCATGAGAATTACATAGTTTATTGCTTAGGAAAATGTTCAACTGATACTATCATTATTCTCACAAAGACAAAGAAGAAACAAGCAAAAGGATAATTCCTTTAAATTCCTGCTTTCCAGGAATATGGGAATTTTCCATTTCTGACAATTGGTTTGAGTGCTCTATAATGACCATTCCTGTTGAAATTATTACTTAATAGTTAATTATTTATTATTTATATATACATATATAATATTAATAATAATAAATAATATTATTTATAATATATGATATATTATAATGTATAATTACATAATATATTATTATTTATATGTTTATTATTTATAATTAATTATTACTGAACATTTACTGAGTTTTTAGGTACTAGGTTGAGAAAGAAAAAGGTGTGTATCCTATATGAACAGTTATGTAAACAATATACGAATAAAATAAAGAAATGAAAACATAAAAGAATATTAAATGATAAAGTAAGCACCGTTGAGAGGCAGCTGGGTGAGCTGCTGTGGAGTCAGGTATTCAGTACCATGTAATGAAGGGCTTAGTGGCCCACCTTAGACCCAGACCCTTCCTGTCATGCTCTTCTAATTAGGGTACTGTGTCCTGGTCCACATTTCTCCAGCTATTGACTGAGAATACACACAGTTCTTAGAAAAACAAGTTACTTTCATATGATGACTCTCTTACCCACTGCTTGGAATCCCTTGCCAGCTTTCCCACTAACTGAACTGGGTTCCCAATGTGCTTTTCTAAGCAATGCCTGAGTTTAACATCTGCCTAGACAAGGCCTGGGCTCTCTGACCTCATGTACTAGGACTGGGCTCTACAGTCACGTGGGTTTCTCTGGCTGCTCTCTTCCCCTACCTGGCTCTGTCCTCCCCCTCTTGGCTTCTCCATCTCTCTCACTCATCATGTTATTGGCACTGAGCAGAGCCAAACGCTCTTTCTTGATCCTGTGCCCAGCCAGTCTAATGTGTTCCCCAAGAGGTAGCCAAGGACTGGAAGTCCTTTTTTTCTGTGTATCTCACACAGACCTGCAGGCAAACAGTAGGCAGGCAAGTGCTCCAGGGCATCCATCTGCCCTGGAAGCTCCTATTCACAGCATAGTTTGGTGGAGGGGGTAGTCATCTGGGTGAACTGGGGCAGGCATAGACACAGGATTTTCACTTTTTCACTTCCGTTGTTAAGGTCTCTAATGACCATCATGTGCCCAAATCTGTCTACCTAACGTTCAGTCCTGATTTTCTTTTCTTTCCTTGCTCAGTTTCCTGTGGCTGCCATAAACTGAGTGGCTTAAAGAAACAGAATTTTTTTCTACCACTTTTAGAAAGCCTTTTATTCATATGATTGTGTATATTGTAATCTGTGATCCACACTGTGATTAAGACACTATTTGCATAAAATTTCTAAAAAATTTTCTAAAAAATGCAATGAGCATTCATATATATATGTATATACATATATATATATATAAAATTACAGAGTACTTTTTTCTTTTTTTAATTTATTTATTTTCAGCATAACAGTATTCATTGTTTTTGTACCACACCCAGTGCTCTATGCAGTCCGTGCCCTCTCTAATACCCACCACCTGGTTCCCCCAACCTCCCACCCCCCCCACCTCTTCAAACCCTTCAGATTGTTTTTCAGAGTCCATAGTCTCTCATTGTTCACCTCCCCTTCCAATTTCCCCCAACTGCAATGCAGTATCTTCTGGTAAAAACATTCATTCATTGAAATAGCATTATTCTTTTTTTTCTTCAAGTTTTTATTTAAATTCCAGTAAGTTAACATAAAATGTAACATTAGTTTCAGCTGTAGGATCTAGTGATTAATCACTTACATACAACACCAGATTCTCATCATAACCCATATCCTCCTTAACCCATCACCCATTTGAACCCCCTCCATCCATCCACCTCCCCTCCAGTAACACTCAGTTTGTTCTCTATAGCTAAGAGTCTGTTTCCTGGCTTGCCTGATTTTTTTTTTCCCATATATTCATCTGTTTTATTTCTTAAATTCCACATATGAATGAAATCACTTAGTATTTGTCTTTTTCTGATTGACTTATTCTGCTTAGCATAATACACTTCAGCTCCAACATCCTTGAAAATGGCAAGATTTCATTATTTTTTTGATGGCTGAGTGATATTTCTCTGTGTGTGTGTGTGTGTTCTTTATCCAGTCGTCAGTCAATGGACACTTGTGCTCTTTCCATAATTTATCTATTATTGATAATGCTGCTATAAACATGTTTCATGTATTCCCTTTGAACTGTATTTTTGCATTCTTTGGGTAAATACCTAGTAGTTCAAGTGTTGGATTGTAAGATAGTTCTATTTTTAACTTTTTGAGGAACTTTCATACTGTAAAACAACAGAAATTTATTTGGTCACAGTTCATGAGGCCCAAAGTCTAAAATCAAGTTATTGGTGGGGTTGCTTCCTACCAGGGACTCTGAAGGAGAATCAATCTCAGGCTTCTCTTCTAGCTTCTGGTGATTGCCAGCAATTCTTGGCTCTCCTTGGCTTCTTGAGGCATCTCTCTAATCTCTGCCTCTGAGTCTCTTTGGCTCTTCTCCTCTCCTCATGGGGACACCAATCATTGGATTTAGGGTCTACTTTAATTCAGTATGATCTCATCTCAATTCTTAATTAATCATATCTGCAAAGACCTTATTTACAAATAAGATCACATTCTGAAGTTCTGGATGGATGTAAATTCTGGGGCACACAATTCAACCACTACATGACCTAGTAGCATTTAGCAAATTTTACCCACTCCTTCCTCTCATCTTTCTGCCTAATCCTCTCAGTATATTTTCAATCGATAAAATGTATTTTCAAAAAATCACACATATAGTTTCTCTTGAAAAATCTCTGAGCATATATTTCTCACAGCTGTTACATTTAGATGATGGGTACTAGCCTAATCTTATAAGTATCTGAATTTGTGATTCCATCACATGTAAAAGACTCTCTGTAGTTAGTATAAGATTAACTGAAATAGCAATAACAACACAATAAAATTTCTAGCATGCTGGGAAAATCTAGTTATTGATTTCATTAGTCTATCACATAATGCCTAAAAAATGAATGTCCTCTATAGGGTAGGAACCATGCTTGGCACCAAATACACCATTTTCAACAAATACAGATATACTTGACTTTATTGAGTTTATTGTCTAGTGAGGAGGAAAGATACAGATTACACAAATAAATAAAAAACATACTTATGATAAATCTTATAAACGAGAGGCCCAAGGTACTGAGAAGATAAAATGGGAGAGATTTTAATTAATTTGAAAAGTTAGAGAAGGCCAAGTTATGAAGGATATGGGATTTAACCAAAAAAGGTCAAGAAATAATCCATGCAAATGAAACTATGTGCAAAGGTCCTGTGGCCAGAGGGAATATTATATGCAGCAAGACTAAAAGAAGAATATAGTTGAAGTGGGAAGAAAATGTGAAAGAAATTGAGGGAGAGAGGCAGCAGCCAGATCATGCAGAACACCGCCAATCATACTAAGGTGTTTATATTTATCCTAAGAGCAATGGGAAGCTGTTAACATATCTTAAGAAACAGAATATTTTTAATTTGCCTTATTAAAGAGATTACCCTGTATGCAATTTGTAGAATATATTTAAGAAGTGTGAGAGTAGATAAGGGTAGGCAAATCAGGGGGCTTCTGCTAAAATCTAAGTGAGAAATAATATTTGGAATAGGATAGTCTGATAGAGATGGACAAATATGAGTAGATTTGAGAGAAATGTAGGAGGTAAAATCCACAGAAACTGGTGATGGATTAGAAATGGGGAGTCAAGGAGAGGAAGGCATGGGTAACTAACTTCTCAGTCTTGGAAGTACTTAATAGGTGCTATTCACTGAAGTGAGGAGCAAACACTGGTCTGAAATGGTGAGGGCAGCGGAGGGCAAGTGAGCATGTATTTGCTTTAGGACTTCTTGAACTTAAGGTACCACTGAAACTCTAAAGAGGAGATATTGAAGTAAGACATGGTGATTTGAGCCTAGAGCTCAGAGAAGTTTAGATTAAATTTAGATAATGTGTAAAATGCTTAGTTCAGCATCTGTTCATAAGTTCTGGACATCACTATGATTTTCCAATAATATCTCTAATGGAGTCAAAACAGAAGATAAAAATTTATATGATTTTAAGTAAATTTTATGTTTTTATAAATTTATATTTATATAAATTTATATGTATATAATATATAAAATTTTATAAATTTTATATAAAATTTTATAAATTTTATATAAATCTTAAAGTTATATGATTTTAAATTTATATGATTTTGAGTACTTAAAATGTGTTAACACATTTTAACACAATGTGTTAAAGTACTTAAAACAGTGCCAAGCATAAATTAAGGGCTTAATAAAAATTAGGGAGAAAATAGAAGAGTTTATATCTCTGAAAACCCTTTTTATTTGCATCAGTACAAGAAATTATTATCTGTTCACAGTCTGATCCAGTTTTGGAAACTTCACAGAAAAGGGATAGTTTCTGAACCCATTATTAGAAAATCTTACTTTGCTTTCTAGATGGTAATTTAATATTTCTAAAAATAGCCCTTCATTCTTTTATCAGTAGAAGCACTGAATAAAGAGACAAGAGACCTAGTTCTAATTTTTAGTCCAAACTTTCCTACTTTCTGTGACCTCCTTTAGGTTTCATGAATGAATTGTATAAGATGACCCCTTCCAATTTTAAAATTCCTTATCTAAAAGAAAAATCCTTATCTGATTTCTAAACATCACAGTAAAAGATAGCATTTTACCACTTAGATGGAGAAGCCCACAGGAAAGCCACAGAAAAGCTGGACTCCAACAAAGAAACTGGCCCAAATTCTCCATTACTACATCTCCAGTTGTGATGATGATGCAGAGATGGCATGATCATCTGATTAGAAGGCATTTTAGACCTTGTATGTCAAAGGTTAGTGATTTCCCCATTTCCTCCCCCTGAGAATGACAGAGGAAGATGAGAAACAGAAATACAGCAGGGTTCAGAACTCTGGCACCTAGAGACACATCAGTTTAGGGAGCAATGATGGGGGTGTACTGAGGTACCACTCTGGACTCCCAAACCCTTGGGACGCTTGAGCCCTGGGAAATGGATGAGGCATCAACAAACAGATGAAAGCAGATCTAACAGAAGATCATCTTTACCAGATGACCCTTTCCAAGAGGAAGCAAACACTTAGGAGGATACTTGGGGACACTGACTACTCACAGTGACTTACTGACTACTGTATTTCAGAGTAAGATTGCAGATCACGGAATTTAGGGGAAAGGAAAGGTCTATTGGTGGAAGAGGTGAGTTGAAATCCCAGCTATGCCATCAACTCTGTGGCCCTAGTCAAGTCACTTTCTGAGCCTTACCTCCTTCATATATAAAATGTTCATCACTCACCTAATTTACTCACAAGATTGTTATAAAAACAATAACATCACAGGTGATAGAGCAAAGCACAGTACCTAGCACACAGTAAGGACTAATTCCTCAGTGAACATCTTAGAGTATCTCCAAAATAGACATAAAATTTGCCTTAGAATTCAATAAAAAATTTTACTAATTGAGCTGTTCATCAGGATATGTTCTTTTCTTGGTCTTTATTCCCATGGAGTGATCCTTTCACTCCCTGTTGGGATCAAGGAAAAAGAAAGAGGCAAATAGAGACAGGCTCTGAACCAGTAAATCCCAAACTCTGGAGAGCCTGAATGGGATCAGTGAAACAAATTTTGTAGTGTTCTGCCTGTGTTTTCAATCATGTCAAGCCCCAGAAATGTTTTCTGGATCATGGGCCTTTTGGAATGTATTTGTACAAAATGTTTTTGTATAAACAGAGCTATTCTGAGAGTGTGCCAAATCATGTACTCTTTCCAGGGTCCCAAGAGATCCAGGAAAATCGATCTAATGGGTAAAAAGGTGGTTTTATCAATTGAGTATGAACTTTGAAGACACAACAACTTCTTACAGTGATACACAGGAAAAAATGTGTTTTCAAATGCATTATCTTTTTATTTTCTGTTTAACCTTTATTAAGTTCTTACTATGTGCTAGGCACTGTTTTAAGTACTATAAATATGTGATTGTATATATCATGTAAGTTTAATTATATTAGTTTCCATTACCACATTTAATTATGTTAGTTTCCATTACCACATCTCTCCCATTATTAGTAGGGGTAAAGGGCAAGATATTTCTACTTTCCTCATGTCCTCTCGTGGTTGATTTGACAGAGAGCATCCATCAAATTCTGTCCCTCCCTTGCCAACCACACAGCTATTACAGTAGCTTAGGGGATGATCCACAGAGCTCTGCCTGCTTCTGTCAAGAACACTGCCACCTCCCCAACACCCAAAGCCTTAGTGCTACTATCTGCAAAAAAAAGAATGAAGACAAATCTCCTAATGACTGGTTCCTGTTAGGCTGCAAAACAAACACCATTGGATTATTTCCCACTACCTCTTGCCCAGACAACCCTCACACTCCCTAGTCTGGCCCAATGCCCTCCGCAGCTTGTTGCCACCCTCGGAAAAATACCATCTAATCTTAAAATCTTCCTGAACTTTACCTTCATTTTCTTAATCTAATTCAGTGGTTTTCATCCCTGGATGTACATTAGAATTGCCTGAATGTGTAGAAAAAATTTTTTTAATTTAAAAATCCACCTACTCTCCCCCAATAGTTAAGTTAGAATTTGGGTGGATGTGGTGGAGTATGGGCTCTTTTTTTTAAAGTTCAAATAGGAAAGGGTTTATTAAAGAATATTAGGTAGTGTATGGGATTTCCAAGAGTCAGAGGACCAGATAGATCAGTGGGACAGCTAAGAATAAAGCTCAACCCTCCTCCCTTGGAGCTGCCCTGGAGTTGGGGATATCTCCATTACCACCTTCACCAGAAAATTGAGCCTCCTCACTACTGGCTCCCCCATAACCCACACTAACCAAGAAAGTTTTTGTGTTGTTTTTTTTTTAGGTGGTAATTAGTATACAGTAAAATTGACATTTTAAATTGGTGTCCAACTATATGAGTTTTAACACACATAAAACTGTTCCATCACCCCAAATAACTCAGAGACCCTTCTATCATCACACCCTCCTCCCAGTGTCACCTACCTTGTCCCCATGACTATAATTTTGCCTTTTGGGCAATGTGATATAAATGAAATCAAACAAACTGCCTTTTTACACTCAACATAATGTCCTTGAGATCAGTCCAGGTGGTTGTGTATAAAGAGCCTCCTCCTTTTTATTACTGAATAGTGTTCCATTGTATGAATATACCAGTTTACTTATCCATTTGTCAAAAGACAGTTAGATTATTTCTAGTCTTTGATTATCAGCAATGGAAATTCTACAAGCACTCATTTCTAGGTTTTAGTATGAACAATATTTATTTTTCTTGGGTCAATACCTGGGAGTGGGATTGCTGGAGTATATGGTAAGAAACTTCCAAAATGTTTTCCATATTGGCTATACAATCTCACCAGCTATGCATGATAGTTTCAGTTGTTCTTCCTCCTTGTCAGAAATTGATATTGTCAATATGGTGTTTGTTTGTTTTAAGTTTTTTTTTATTTCTTTTCAGCATAACAAAATTCATTGTTTATGAACTACACCCAGTGCTCCATGCAATACGTGCCCTCCATAATACCCACCACCTGTTGTTTGTTTTTCTTGTGATGAGAACTTTTTATTTTTATTGGGGTATAATTGACATTTAATTATATTAGTTTTAGGTGTATAATGTAATAATTCTGTATTTGTGTATATTGCAAAATGAACACCACAATAAGTCTAGTTAATACCTGTTACCACATATAGTTATAATTTTTTTGTTCTGATGACTTTTAGAGTTGACTCTCTTAGCAACTTTCAAATATGCAATACGGTATTATTAACTATGTAACCATGTTGTACATTACAACCCCATGACTTATTTATTTCATATCTGGAAATTTGTACCTATTGACCCATTTCACTTATCCCTATCCCTCAACTTTGGCAACCACCAATCTATTTTGTATCTATATGTTCATCTTGTTGTTGCTTTGTTATTCTTTTGGTCATATGCTTCATCCAAGCCATTATCATAGTGGTGTAGTACTAACTTTTATGGTTTCAATTTGCATTTCCTATCAGTTATTTTTTAATGTTCCCATGCAACTCTAATACATAGCTAGAGTTGCTAATCACTGAAAAAAACTAAAGCTTGTTTGCTTAACAAGGCCAGGTCTCTACCACAAAACCTATTAATGTATCTGCACATATATGCTTTATTTCTACCTGTTACAATTAGTGAATTGTCCATGTTCCCACCAACTGCTCCATCTACACTCCATCCACACACTGGATTTTGCCCCTTCTTCCTTATTGAATGGCACTACTTGTGTAGCTATAATTCTTTTTTATTAATTATTTTATTAACATATAATGTATTATTTGCCCTGGGGTACAGGT
Organism: Lontra canadensis; assembly: GCF_010015895.1. Taxonomy (NCBI): domain Eukaryota; kingdom Metazoa; phylum Chordata; class Mammalia; order Carnivora; family Mustelidae; genus Lontra; species Lontra canadensis. The sequence goes on along the minus strand of NW_022631004.1, from coordinate 29,588,566 downwards.
TTGTGAATTCTCAGGTTTACTCACTTCACAGCAATCACCATAGCACATACCCTCCCCAATGTCCATAACCCAACCACCCTCTCCACACCCCCCTCCCCCCAGCAACCCTCAGTTTCTTTTTGAGATTAAGAGTCTCTTATGATTTGTCTCCCTCCCAATCCCATCTTGTTGCATTTTTTCCTTCCCTAACCCCTAAACCCCCCACTCTACCTCTCAAATTCCTCATATCAGGGAGATTATATGGTAATTGTCTTTCTCTGATTGACTTATTTTGCTCAGCATAATACCCTCTAGTTCCATCCACATAGTTGCAAATGGCAATATTTCATTTCTTTTGATGGCTCCATAGTACTCCACTGTGTATATATACCACTTCTTCTTTATCCATTTATTCTTGGTGGACATCTAGGTTTTTTCCATTGTTAAGCTATTGTGGACATTGCTGCTATAAATATGTGGGTGGACATGCCCTTTTGGATCACTACATTTGTATCTTTAGGGTAAATACCCAATAGTGCAATTTCTGGGTCATAAGGTAGCTCTATTTTCAACTTTTTGAGGAAGACCCATGCTGTTTTCCAGAGTGGTTGCACCAGCTTGCATTCTCACCAATAGTGTAAGAGGGTTCCCCTTTTTCCACATCCTCACCAACATCTGTTATTTCTTGACTTGTTAATTTTAGCCATTCTGACTTCTGTGAGGTGGTATCGCACTCTGGTTCTGATTTGTATTTCCCTGATGCTGAGTGATGTCTAATAGTTTTTCACATACCTGTTGGCCATCTGGGTGTATCTCATTGTTGTTTTGATTTGTATTTCCCTGATGCTGAGTGAGCCAAACAGATGTCTCCTGTTGAGCACTTTTTCACGTGTCTGTTGGCCATCTGGATGTCTTCTTTGCAGAAATGTCTGTTCATGTTCTCTGCCCATTTCTTCAT